>NC_135894.1:23624831-24099831 GCF_964194155.1 Cetorhinus maximus
TGTTGGGGCACGGGAGCTGGGTTAACGTTGTTGGGCCGCGGGAGCTGGGACAACATAGTTGTTGTGAGGCAGCTTGGTCAACATTATTGGGGCGAAGGAGCTGGGTTAACATTGTTGGGGTGTGGGAGGTGGGATAGCATTGTTGGGGCGCGGGAGCTGGGTTAACATTGTTGGGCATTTGCGAGCTGGGTCAACATTGTTGGGTTGAGGGAGCTGGGTCCACATTTTTGGGCTAAGGTAGCTGGTTCAGCATTGTTGGAGTGCGGGAGCTGGGTTACCATTGTTGGGGCGCGGGAGCTGGGTTTACATTGTTGGGGCGAACAAGCTCGGTAGACATTGTTGGGGCGCGGGAGTTGGTTTAACATTGTTGGGTCGAGGGAGCTGGGTGAACATAGTTGGGTGGCGGGAGCTGGGTTAACATTGTTGGGGCACGGGAGATGGGTTAACATTGTTGGGGCACGGGAGCTGGGTGAACATTACTGGGGTGCGGGAGCTGGGTCAACATTGTTGGGGTCAGGGAGCTTGGTTTACATTATTGTGTTGACGGGGCTGGGTTAACATTGTTGGGGCACGGGATGTGGGTTAACATTGTTGGGGCGCCGGAGCTGGGTTAACATTGTTGGGTTTTGGGAGCTGGGTCAACATTGTTGGGATGCGGGAGCTGGGTTAACATTGTTGGGGAACGGGAGCTGGGTTAACATTGTTGGGGCACGGGAGATGGGTTAACATTGTTGGGGCATGGTAGCTGGGTGAACATTATTGGGGTGCAGGAGCTGGGTCAACATTGTTGGGGTCAGGGAGCTTGGTTTACATTATTGTGTTGACGGGGCTGGGTTAACATTGTTGGGGCACGGGATGTGGGTTAACATTGTTGGGGCGCGGGATGTGGGTTAACATTGTTGGGGCGCCGGAGCTGGGTAAACATTGTTGGGGTTTGGGAGCTGGGTCAACATTGTTGGGGTGAGGGAGCTGGGTCCACATGTTTGGGGTGAGGGAGGTGGTTCCGCATTGTTGGGGCGAGTGAGCTGGGTTAACATTGTTGGGGTGAGGGAGCTGGGTGAACATAGTTGGAGCGCGCGAGCTGGATCCACATTTTTGGGTTGAGGGAGCTGGGTCAACATTGTTGGGGTGAGGGAGCTGGGTTAACATTGTTGGGCTGAGGGAACAGGGTCAACATTGTTGGGGCGTGGAAGCTGGGTTAACATTGTTGGGGTGTGGGAGTTCGGTTAACATTGTTGGGGCGAGGGAGCTGGGTCAACATCGTTGGGGCGCGGGAGCTGGTTGAACATTGTTGGTGTGCGGGAGCCTGGGCAACATTGTTGGGGCGCGGGAGCTGAGTTAACATTGTTGGGGCGCGGGAGCTGGGTTAACATTGTTGGGGCGCGGGAGTTGGGCGAACATTGCGGTGAGGGAGCTGGGTTAACATTGTTGGGGTGCGAGAGCTGGGTCAACATTGTTGGGGTCAGGGAGCTGGGTCAACATTGTTGGGGTGAGGGAGCTGGGTTAACTTTGTTTTGGTGAGGGAGCTGGGCCAACATTGTTGGGGTGAGGGAGCTGGGCCAACCTTGTTGGGGTGCGGGAGCTGGGTCAACATTGTTGGGGTGTGGGAGCTGGGTTAACATTGTTGGGGCACGGGAGCTGGGTGAACATTATTGGGGTGCGGGAGCTGGGTCAACATTGTAGGGGTGAGGGAGCTTGGTCAACATTATTGTGGTGACGGGGCTGGGTTAACATTGTTGGGGCGCGGGATGTGGGTTAACATTGTTGGGGCGTGGGAGCTGGGTTAACATTGTTGGGGTGTGGGATCTGGGTCAACATTGTTGGTGTGAGGGAGCTGGGTTAACATTATTGTGGTGACGGAGCTGGGTTAACATTGTTAGGGTGAGGGAGCTGGGACAACATTGTTGGGGTCCGCAAGCTGGGCCAACCTTGTTGGGGTGCTGCAGCTGGGTCCACATTGTTGGGGTGAGGGAGCTGGGTCCACATTGTTGGGGTGAGGGAGATGGGTTAATATTGTTGGTGCACGGGAGCTGGGTTAACATTGTTGGGGCGCGGGAGCTGTTTTAACATTGTTGGGGTGCGGGAGCTGGTTTAACATTGTTGGGGCGCGGGAGCTGGGCGAACATTAGGGTGAGGGATCTGGATTAACATTGTTGGGGTGCGGGAGATGGGTCATCATTGTTGGTGCGCGGGAGCTTGGTCAACATTGTTGGGGTGTGGGGTCTGGGTCAACATTGTTGGGATGCGCGAGTGGGGTTAATATTGTTGGGGCAAGGAAGCTGGGACAATATTGTTGGAGCGCGGGAGCTGGGTAAACATAGATGTGGCCCAGGAACTGTGTTAGCATTGTTGGGGCGCGGGAGCTGGGTTTACATTGTTGGGGCGAACGAGCTGGGTCAACATTGTTGGGGCGCGGGAGTTGGGCTAACATTGTTAGGGCGAGGGAGCTGGGCCAACATTGTTGGGGTGAGGGAGCTAGGCCAACATTGTTGGGGTGATGGAGCTGGGTTAACATTGTTCGGGTGAGGAAATGTGGTGCACATTGTTGGAGGTAAGATAGTGGATGAACATTGTTGTCGGGTATCAGGCCGGGTGAATATGGTTGGGTTGAAGGAGCTTAGTTAACATTGTTGGGGTGAAGGAGCTGGGTTCATATTGTTGGGGTGACGTAGCTCGGTTAAAAATGATGGGGCGTGGGAGCAGGGTTAACATTGTTGGGGTGTGGGCGCTGGGTTAACATTGTTGGGGCGTGGCAGTTGGGTCAACATTGTTGGGGCGAGGGGGCTGGGTCAACATTGTTGGGGCGCGGGAGCTGGGTTAACATTGTTGGGTTGCGCGAGCTGGATTAACATTGTTTTGGTGCGGGAACTGGGTTAACATTGTTGGGTCGCGGGAGCTGGGTTAGCATTGTTGGGGTGAACCAGCTGGGTCAACATCGTTGGGGCGTGGGAGTTGGGTTAACATTGTTGGGGCAAGGGAGCTGGGTCAACATCGTTTTGGCGCGGGAGCTGGGTTAATATTGTTGGGGAGCAGGAGCTGGGTCAACGTTGTTGGGGTGAGGGAGCTTTGTCAACATTATTGGGGTGACGGAGCTGGGTTAATATTGTCGGGCTGTGGGAGCTGGGTTAACATTGTTTTGGTGAGGGAGCAGGGTTAACATTGTTGGGGTGGGGGAGCTGGGTTAACATTGTAGGTGCTCGGGAGCTGGGTTAACTTTGTTGCGGTGCGGTAGCTGGGTTAACATTTGTTGGGGCACGGGAGATGGGCTAATATTGTTGGGGTGTAGGACCTGGGTTAACATTGTTGTGGTGAGGGAGCTGGGTTAACATTGTTGGAGTGGGGTATCTGGGTTAACATTGTTGTGGTGCGGGAGCTGGGTTAACATTGTTTTGGCTTGGGCGCTGAGTTAACATTGTTAGGGCGAGGGAGCTGGCTTAACATTGTTGGGGTGCGGGAGCTGGGTCATCATTGTTGAGGTGAGGGAGCGGGGTTAACATTGTTGGGACACGGGAGCTGGGTTAACATTGTTAGGGTGCGGGAGCTGGGTAAACATTGTTGGGGTTCGGGAGCTGCGTTAATATTGTTGGAGTGTGGGTGCTGGGTCAACATTGTTGGGGCGCGGGAGCTGGGTCAACACTGTTGGGGCACGGGAGCTGTGTAAACATTGATGGGGCACGTGATGTGTGTTAACATTGTTGGGGTGCGGGAACTGTTTTAACATTGTTGGGGCGCGGGAGATGGGTTAACATTGTTGTGGTGCAGGAGCTGGGTTAACATTGTTGTGGTGCGGCTGCTGGGCTTACATTGTTGGGGCGCGGGAGGTGGGTTAACATTGTTTGGGCTCTGGAGCTGGGTTAACATTGATTGGGTGCGTTAGCTTGGTCAACTTGCTGGGGCGCGGGAGCTGGGTTAACATTGTTTGGGTGCGGGAGCTAGGTCAACATTGTTGGGGTGAGGGAGCTGGGTCAGCATTGTTGGGGTGAGGGAGCTGGGTTAACATTGTTGTGGTGAGGGAGCTGGGTCAACATTGTTGGGGTGAGGCAGCTGGTTTAAAATTGTTTGGGCGCGGGAGCTGGGTCAACATTGTTGGGGCGCGGCAGTTGGGTCAACATTGTTGGCGCGAGGGGGCTGCGTCAACATTGTTGGGGCGCGGGAGCTGGGTTAACATTGTTGGGGTGTAGGACCTGGGTTAACATTGTTGGTGTGAGGGAGCTGGGTTAACGTTGTTGGGGTGGGGTATCTGGGTTAACATTGTTGTGGTGCGGGAGCTGCCTTAACATTGTTGGGGCGCCGGAGCTTGGTTAACATTGTTGGGATACGGGAGCTGGGTTAACATTGCTGAGGTGCGGGAGCTGGGTTAACATTGTTGGGGTGCACGAGCTGGGTTAACATTGTTGGGGTGTGGGAGCTGGGTCAACATTGTTGGGGCGCGGAAGATGGGTCCAAACTGTTGGGGCGCAGGAGCTGGGTAAACATTGTTGGGGCACGGCATGTGCGTTAACATTGTTGGGGTGCGGAAGCTTGGTTAACATTGTTGGGGCACGGGGGCAGGGTTTACGTTGTTGAGGTGCGGGAGCTGGGTTAGCATTGTTGGGGAGGGGGAGCTGGGTTAACATTGTTGGGATACGGGAGCTGGGTTAACATTGCTGGGTTGCGGGAGCTGGGTTAACATTGTTGGGGTGCACGAGCTGGGTTAACATTGTTGGGGTGTGGGAGCTGGGTCAACACTGTTAGGGCGCGGGAGCTGAGTCAACATTGTTGGGGCACGGGATATGTGGTAACATTGTTGGGGTGCGGGAGCTTGGTTAACATTGTTGAGGCGCGGGAGCAGGATTAACGTGGTTGTGGTGCGGGAGCTGGGTTAACATTGTTTGGGCTCTGGAGCTGGGTTAACATTGTTGGGGTGGGGGAGCTGGGTTAACATTGTTCGGGTGAGGAAATGGGGTGCACATTGTTGGAGGTAAGATAGTAGATGAACATTGTTGTCGGGTGTTAGGCAGGGTGAATATGGTTGATGTGAGGGAGCTTGGTTAACATTGTTGGGGTGTGGGAGCTGTGTTAACGTTGTTGGGGTGAAGGAGCTGGGTTCATATTGTTGGGGTGAGGTAATTCGGTTAAAAATGATGGGGCGTGCGAGCAGGGTTAACATTGTTGGGGTGTCGGAGCTGGGTTAACATTGTTGCGGAGCGGGAGCTGCGTTAACACTGTTGGGGTGGGGGAGCTGGGTTAACATTGTTGGTGTGCGTGAGCTTGGTCAACATTGCTGGAGCGCGGGAGCTGGGTTAACATTGCTTGGGTGCGGGAGCTGGGTCAACATTGTTGGGGTGAGGGAGCTGGGTCAACATTGTTGGTTTGAAGGAGCTGGTTTAACATTGTTAGGGTGAGGGAGCTGGGTCAAAATTGTTGGGCTGAGGGATCTAGGTTTACATTTTTGGGGTGCGGCAGCTGGCTTAACATTGTTTGGGCGCGGGAGCTGGGTTAACATTGTTCGAGTGAGGAAATAGGGTGAACATTGTTGGAGGTAAGATACTAGCTGAACATTGTTGTCGGGTGTAAGGCAGGGTGAACATAGTTGGGGTGAGGGAGCTTCGTTAACATTGTTAGGGTGTGGGAGCTGGGTAAAATTTGTTGGGGTGAAGGAGCTGGGTTAATATTGTTGGGGTGAAGGAGCTCTGTTAAAAATGATGGGGCGCAGGTGCAGGGTTAACATTGTTGGGGCGCGGGAGCTGGGTTAACATTGTTGGGGTGCGGGAGCTGGGTTAATGTTGTTGGGGTGGGGGAGCTGGGTTAACATTGTTGGAGTGAGGGAGCAGGGTTAACGTTGTTGGGGTGGGGGAGCTGGGTTAACATTGTAGGGGCGCGGGAGCTGGGTTAGCATTGTTGGGGAGCGGGAGCTGGGTTAACATTGTTGGTGTGCGTGAGCTTGGTCAACATTGCTGGGGCGCGGGAGCTGGGTTAACATTGCTTGGGTGCGGGAGTTGGGTCAACATTGTTGGGGCGAGGGGGCTGGGTCAACATTGTTGGTTTGAGGGAGCTGGTTTAACATTGTTAGGGTGAGGGAGCTGAGTCAACATTGTTGGGGTGAGGGAGCTGGGTCAACATTGTTGGTGTGAGGGAGCTGGCTTAACATTGTTTGGGCACGGGAGCTGTGTCAACATTGTTGGGGCGTGGCAGTTGGGTCAACATTGTTGGGGCGAGGGGGCTGGGTCAACATTGTTGGGGCGCTTGAGCTTGGTTACATTGTTGGGTTGCGGGAGCTGGATTAGCATTGTTTTGGTGCGGGAGCTGGGTTAACATTGTTGGTGTGCGGGAGCTGGGTTCACATTGTTTGGGTGAGGAAATGCGGTGAACATTGTTGGAGGTAAGATACTAGATGAACATTGTTGTCGGGTGTAAGGCAGGGTGAACATGGTTGGGGTGATGGAGCTTCGTTAACATTGTTAGGGTGTGGGAGCTGGGTTAACATTGTTGGTGTGAAGGAGCTGGGTTAATATTGTTGGGGTGAGGGAGCTCTGTTAAAAATGATGGGGTGCGGGAGCAGGGTGAACATTGTTGGGGCGCGGGAGCTGGGTTAACATTGTTGGGGCGAGGTAGCTGGGTTAAAATTGTTGGGACGTGGGAGCGGGGTTAACATTGTTGGGGCGAGGAAACTGGGACAATATTGTTGGGGAGCGGGAGGTGGGTTAATATTGTTGGGGTCGCGGGAGGTGGGTTAGCATTGTTGGGGCGAACCAGCTAGGTCAACATCGTTGGGGCGTGGGAGTTGGGTTAACATTGTTGGGGCGAGGGAGCTGGGTCAACATTGTTGGGGCGCAGGAGCTGAGTTAATATTGTTGGGGCTAGGGAGCTGGGTTAACATTGTTGGGGTGAGGGAGCAGGGTTAACCTTGTTGGGGTGGGGAAGCTGGATTAACATTGTAGGGGCGCGGGAGCTGGGTTAGCATTGTTGGGGAGCGGGAGCTGCGTTAATATTGTTGGGGTGTAGGACCTGGGTTAACATTGTTGTGGTGAGGGAGCTGGGTTAACATTGTTGGGGTGGGGTATCTGGGTTAACATTGTTGGGGTGAGGGAGCTGGGGCCACATTTTTGGCGTGAGGGAGCTGGGTTAACATTGTTGGGTTAAGGAAGCTGGGTCAATATAGTTGGGGCGTTGGAGCTTGGTCAACATTAGTGGGGTGACGGAGATGGGTTAACATTGTTGGGATGAGGGATCTAGGTCAATATTGTTGGGGTGAGGGAGCTGGATCCACATTTTTGGGGTCAGGGAGCTGGGTCAACATTGTTGGGGTCAGGGAGCTGTGTCAACATTGTTGGGGTGAGGGAGCTGTGTCACCATTGTTGGGGCGCGGGAGCTGTGTTAACATTGGTGGGGTGCTGGAGCTGATTAAACATTGTTGTGGCGCGGTAGCTGGGTTAACATTTTTGGGGCGCGGGAGCTAGGTTAACATTTTTGGGGCGCGGGAGCTAGGTTAACATTGTTGGGGCGCGGGTGCCGGAATAACATTGTTGGGGTGTAGGACCTGGCTTAACATTGTTGGGGCACGGGATGTGGGTTAACATTTTTGGGGTGCGGGAGCTGGGTTAACATTGTTGTGGTTGTGGTGCGGGTGCTGGGCTAACATTGTTGGGGCGCGGGAGGTAGGTTAACATTGTTCGGGCTATGGAGATGGGTTAACATTGATTGGGTGCGTGAGCTTGGTCAACATTGCTGGGGCGCGGGTGCTGGGTCAACTTTGTTGGGGTGAGTGAGCTGGGTTACCATTGTTGTGGTGAGGGAGCTGGGTCAACATTGTTTGGGTGAGTGAGCTGGGTCAATATTGTTGGTGTGAGGGAGCTAGGTCAACATTGTTGTGGTGTGGGAGCTGGGCTAACATGGTTGGGGTGCGGAGCTGGGTTAACATTGTTGTGGTGAGGGAGCTGGGTCAATATTGTTGGTGTGAGGGAGCTAGGTCCACATTGTTGGGGTGAGGCAGCTGGCTTCAAATTGTTTGGGCGCGGAAGCTGGGTAAACATTGTTGGGGCGCGGCAGTTGGGTCAACATTGTTGGGGCGAGTGGGCTGGGTCAACATAGTTGGGGCGTGGGAGCTGGGTTAACATTGCTGGGGTGCAGGAGCTGGGTTAACATTTGTTGGTGCGAGGGAGCTGGGTTAATATTGTTGGGGTGTAGGACCTGGGTTAACAATATTGGGGTGAGGGAGCTGGGTTAACATTGTTGGGGTGGGGTATCTGGGTTAACATTATTGTGGTGCGGGAGCTGGGTTAACATTGTTGGGGCGCGGCAGTTGGGTCAACATTGTTGGGGCAAGGGGGCTGGGTCAACGTTGTTGGGGCGCGGGAGCTAGATTAACATTGTTTTGGTGTGGGCGCTGTGTTAACATTGTTAGGGCGAGGGAGCATGCTTAACATTGTTGGGGCGCGGCAGTTGGGTCAACGTTGTTGGGGCGAGCGGGCTGGGTCAACATTGTTGGGGCGCGGGAGCTGGATTAACATTGTTTTGGTGCGGGAGCTGGGTTAACATTGTTGGGGTGCGGAAGCTGGGTTAACATTGTTCGGGTGAGGAAATGGGGTGAACATTGTTGGAGGTAAGATACTAGATGAACATTGTTGTCGGGTGTAAGGCAGGGTGAACATGGTTGGGGTGACGGAGCTTCGTTAACATTGTTAGGGTGTGGGAGCTGGGTTAACGTTGTTGGGGTGAAGGAGCTGGGTTAATATTGTTGGGGTGAGGGAGCTCTGTTAAAAATGATGGGGTGCGGGAGCAGGGTTAACATTGTTGGGGCGCGGGATCTGTGTTAACATTGTTGGGGCGAGGTAGCTGGGTTAACATTGTTGGGACGCGGGAGCGGAGTTAACATTGTTGGGGCGAGGAAACTGGGACAATATTGTTGGGGAGCGAGAACTGGGTTAATATTGTTGGGTCGCGGGAGCTGGGTTAGCATTGTTGGGGTGAACCAGCTGGGTCAACATCGTTGGGGCGTGGGAGTTGGGTTAACATTGTTGGGGCAAGGGAGCTGGGTCAACATCGTTTTGGCGCGGGAGCTGGGTTAATATTGTTGGGGCGCAGGAGCTTGGTCAACGTTGTTGGGGTGAGGGAGCTTTGTCAACATTATTGGGGTGACGGAGCTGGGTTAATATTGTTGGGCTGTGGGAGCAGGGTTAACATTGTTTTGGTGAGGGAGCAGGGTTAACATTGTTGGGGTGGGGGAGCTGGGTTAACATTGTAGGTGCTCGGGAGCTGGGTTAACTTTATTGCGGTGCGGTAGCTGGGTTAACATTTGTTGGGGCACGGGAGATGGGCTAATATTGTTGGGGTGTAGGACCTAGGTTAACATTGTTGTGGTGAGGGAGCTGGGTTAACATTGTTGGGGTGAGGGAGCTGGGTTAACATTGTTGTGGTGAGGGAGCTGGGTTAACATTGTTGGAGTGGGGTATCTGGGTTAACATTGTTGTGGTGCGGGAGCTGGGTTAACATTGTTTTGGCTTGGGCGCTGAGTTAACATTGTTAGGGCGAGGGAGCTGGCTTAACATTGTTGGGGTGCGGGAGCTGGGTCAACATTGTTGAGGTGAGGGAGCTGGGTTAACATTGTTGGGGTGCGGGAGCTGGGTTAACATTGTTGGGACACGGGAGCTGGGTTAACATTGTTAGGGTGCGAGCGCTGGGTAAACATTGTTGGGGTTCGGGAGCTGCGTTAATATTGTTGTTGTGTGGGTGCTGGTTCAACATTGTTGGGGCGCGGGAGCTGGGTCAACACTGTTGGGGCACGGGAGCTGGGTAAACATTGTTGGGGCACGTGATGTGTGTTAACATTGTTGGGGTGCAGGAGCTGGTTTAACATTGTTGGGGCGCGGGAGATGGGTTAACATTGTTGTGGTGCAGGAGCTGGGTTAACATTGTTGTGGTGCGGGTGCTGGGCTAACATTGTTGGGGCGCGGGAGGTGGGTTAAATTGTTCGGGCTCTGGAGCTGGGTTAACATTGATTGGGTGCGTTAGCTTGGTCAACATTGCTGGGGCGCGGGAGTTGGGTTAACATTGTTTGGGTGCGGGAGCTAGGTCAACATTGTTGGGGTGAGGGAGCTGGGTCAGCATTGTTGGGGTGAGGGAGCTGGGTTAACATTGTTGTGGTGAGGGAGCTGGGTCAACATTGTTGGGGTGAGGCAGCTGGTTTAAAATTGTTTGGGTGCGGGAGCAGGGTCAACATTGTTGGGGCGCGGCAGTTGGGTCAACATTGTTGGGGCGCGGGAGCTGGGTTAACATTGTTGGGGTGCGGGAGCTGTGTTAACATTTGTTGGTGCGAGGGAGCTGGATTAATATTGTTGGGGTGTAGGACCTGGGTTAACATTGTTGTGGTGAGGGAGCTGGGTTAACATTGTTGGGGTGGGGTATCTGGGTTAACATTGTTGTGGTGCGGGAGCTGCCTTAACATTGTTGGGGCGCTGGAGCTGGGTTAACATTGTTGGGATACGGGAGCTGGGTTAACATTGCTGGGGTGCGGGAGCTGGGTTAACATTGTTGGGGTGCACGAGCTGGGTTAACATTGTTGGGGTGTGGGAGCTGGGTCAACATTGTTGGGGCGTGGGAGCTGGGTTAACATTGTTGGGGCAAGGGGGCTGGGTCAACGTTGTTGGGGCGCGGGAGCTAGATTAACATTGTTTTGGTGTGGGCGCTGAGTTAACATTGTTAGGGCGAGGGAGCATGCTTAACATTGTTGGGGCGCGGCAGTTGGGTCAACGTTGTTGGGGCGAGCGAGCTGGGTCAACATTGTTGGGGCGCGGGAGCTGGATTAACATTGTTTTGGTGCGGGAGCTGGGTTAACATTGTTGGGGTGCGGAAGCTGGGTTAACATTGTTCGGGTGAGGAAATGGGGTGAACATTGTTGGAGGTAAGATACTAGATGAACATTGTTGTCGGGTGTAAGGCAGGGTGAACATGGTTGGGGTGACGGAGCTTCGTTAACATTGTTAGGGTGTGGGAGCTGGGTTAACGTTGTTGGGGTGAAGGAGCTGGGTTAATATTGTTGGGGTGAGGGAGCTCTGTTAAAAATGATGAGGTGCGGGAGCAGGGTTAACATTGTTGGGGCGCGGGATCTGTGTTAACATTGTTGGGGCGAGGTAGCTGGGTTAACATTGTTGGGACGCGGGAGCGGAGTTAACATTGTTGGGGCGAGGAAACTGGGACAATATTGTTGGGGAGCGAGAACTGGGTTAATATTGTTGGGTCGCGGGAGCTGGGTTAGCATTGTTGGGGTGAACCAGCTGGGTCAACATCGTTGGGGCGTGGGAGTTGGGTTAACATTGTTGGGGCAAGGGAGCTGGGTCAACATCGTTTTGGTGCGGGAGCTGGGTTAATATTGTTGGGGCGCAGGAGCTTGGTCAACGTTGTTGGGGTGAGGGAGCTTTGTCAACATTATTGGGGTGACGGAGCTGGGTTAATATTGTTGGGCTGTGGGAGCAGGGTTAACATTGTTTTGGTGAGGGAGCAGGGTTAACATTGTTGGGGTGGGGGAGCTGGGTTAACATTGTAGGTGCTCGGGAGCTGGGTTAACTTTATTGCGGTGCGGTAGCTGGGTTAACATTTGTTGGGGCACGGGAGATGGGCTAATATTGTTGGGGTGTAGGACCTAGGTTAACATTGTTGTGGTGAGGGAGCTGGGTTAACATTGTTGGGGTGGGGTATCTGGGTTAACATTGTTGTGGTGCGGGAGCTGGGTTAACATTGTTTTGGCTTGGGCGCTGAGTTAACATTGTTAGGGCGAGGGAGCTGGCTTAACATTGTTGGGGTGCGGGAGCTGGGTCAACATTGTTGAGGTGAGGGAGCTGGGTTAACATTGTTGGGGTGCGGGAGCTGGGTTAACATTGTTGGGACACGGGAGCTGGGTTAACATTGTTAGGGTGCGGGAGCTGGGTAAACATTGTTGGGGTTCGGGAGCTGCGTTAATATTGTTGTTGTGTGGGTGCTGGTTCAACATTGTTGGGGCGCGGGAGCTGGGTCAACACTGTTGGGGCACGGGAGCTGGGTAAACATTGTTGGGGCACGTGATGTGTGTTAACATTGTTGGGGTGCAGGAGCTGGTTTAACATTGTTGGGGCGCGGGAGATGGGTTAACATTGTTGTGGTGCAGGAGCTGGGTTAACATTGTTGTGGTGCGGGTGCTGGGCTAACATTGTTGGGGCGCGGGAGGTGGGTTAAATTGTTCGGGCTCTGGAGCTGGGTTAACATTGATTGGGTGCGTTAGCTTGGTCAACATTGCTGGGGCGCGGGAGCTGGGTTAACATTGTTTGGGTGCGGGAGCTAGGTCAACATTGTTGGGGTGAGGGAGCTGGGTCAGCATTGTTGGGGTGAGGGAGCTGGGTTAACATTGTTGTGGTGAGGGAGCTGGGTCAACATTGTTGGGGTGAGGCAGCTGGTTTAAAATTGTTTGGGCGCGGGAGCAGGGTCAACATTGTTGGGGCGCGGCGGTTGGGTCAACATTGTTGGGGCGCGGGAGCTGGGTTAACATTGTTGGGGTGCGGGAGCTGTGTTAACATTTGTTGGTGCGAGGGAGCTGGATTAATATTGTTGGGGTGTAGGACCTGGGTTAACATTGTTGTGGTGAGGGAGCTGGGTTAACATTGTTGGGGTGGGGTATCTGGGTTAACATTGTTGTGGTGCGGGAGCTGCCTTAACATTGTTGGGGCGCTGGAGCTGGGTTAACATTGTTGGGATACGGGAGCTGGGTTAACATTGCTGGGGTGCGGGAGCTGGGTTAACATTGTTGGGGTGCACGAGCTGGGTTAACATTGTTGGGGTGTGGGAGCTTGGTCAACATTGTTGGGGCATGGGAGCTGGGTTAACATTGTTGGGGCAAGGGGGCTGGGTCAACGTTGTTGGGGCGCGGGAGCTAGATTAACATTGTTTTGGTGTGGGCGCTGAGTTAACATTGTTAGGGCGAGGGAGCATGCTTAACATTGTTGGGGCGCGGCAGTTGGGTCAACGTTGTTGGGGCGAGCGGGCTGGGTCAACATTGTTGGGGCGCGGGAGCTGGATTAACATTGTTTTGGTGCGGGAGCTGGGTTAACATTGTTGGGGTGCAGAAGCTGGGTTAACATTGTTCGGGTGAGGAAATGGGGTGAACATTGTTGGAGGTAAGATACTAGATGAACATTGTTGTCGGGTGTAAGGTAGGGTGAACATGGTTGGGGTGACGGAGCTTCGTTAACATTGTTAGGGTGTGGGAGCTGGGTTAACGTTGTTGGGGTGAAGGAGCTGGGTTAATATTGTTGGGGTGAGGGAGCTCTGTTAAAAATGATGGGGTGCGGGAGCAGGGTTAACATTGTTGGGGCGCGGGATCTGTGTTAACATTGTTGGGGCGAGGTAGCTGGGTTAACATTGTTGGGACGCGGGAGCGGAGTTAACATTGTTGGGGCGAGGAAACTGGGACAATATTGTTGGGGAGCCAGAACTGGGTTAATATTGTTGGGTCGCGGGAGCTGGGTTAGCATTGTTGGGGTGAACCAGCTGGGTCAACATCGTTGGGGCGTGGGAGTTGGGTTAACATTGTTGGGGCAAGGGAGCTGGGTCAACATCGTTTTGGCGCGGGAGCTGGGTTAATATTGTTGGGGCGCAGGAGCTTGGTCAACGTTGTTGGGGTGAGGGAGCTTTGTCAACATTATTGGGGTAACGGAGCTGGGTTAATATTGTTGGGCTGTGGGAGCAGGGTTAACATTGTTTTGGTGAGGGAGCAGGGTTAACATTGTTGGGGTGGGGGAGCTGGGTTAACATTGTAGGTGCTCGGGAGCTGGGTTAACTTTATTGCGGTGCGGTAGCTGGGTTAACATTTGTTGGGGCACGGGAGATGGGCTAATATTGTTGGGGTGTAGGACCTAGGTTAACATTGTTGTGGTGAGGGAGCTGGGTTAACATTGTTGGGGTGGGGTATCTGGGTTAACATTGTTGTGGTGCGGGAGCTGGGTTAACATTGTTTTGGCTTGGGCGCTGAGTTAACATTGTTAGGGCGAGGGAGCTGGCTTAACATTGTTGGGGTGCGGGAGCTGGGTCAACATTGTTGAGGTGAGGGAGCTGGGTTAACATTGTTGGGGTGCGGGAGCTGGGTTAACATTGTTGGGACACGGGAGCTGGGTTAACATTGTTAGGGTGCGGGAGCTGGGTAAACATTGTTGGGGTTCGGGAGCTGCGTTAATATTGTTGTTGTGTGGGTGCTGGTTCAACATTGTTGGGGCGCGGGAGCTGGGTCAACACTGTTGGGGCACGGGAGCTGGGTAAACATTGTTGGGGCACGTGATGTGTGTTAACATTGTTGGGGTGCAGGAGCTGGTTTAACATTGTTGGGGCGCGGGAGATGGGTTAACATTGTTGTGGTGCAGGAGCTGGGTTAACATTGTTGTGGTGCGGGTGCTGGGCTAACATTGTTGGGGCGCGGGAGGTGGGTTAAATTGTTCGGGCTCTGGAGCTGGGTTAACATTGATTGGGTGCGTTAGCTTGGTCAACATTGCTGGGGCGCGGGAGCTGGGTTAACATTGTTTGGGTGCGGGAGCTAGGTCAACATTGTTGGGGTGAGGGAGCTGGGTCAGCATTGTTGGGGTGAGGGAGCTGGGTTAACATTGTTGTGGTGAGGGAGCTGGGTCAACATTGTTGGGGTGAGGCAGCTGGTTTAAAATTGTTTGGGCGCGGGAGCAGGGTCAACATTGTTGGGGCGCGGCAGTTGGGTCAACATTGTTGGGGCGCGGGAGCTGGGTTAACATTGTTGGGGTGCGGGAGCTGTGTTAACATTTGTTGGTGCGAGGGAGCTGGATTAATATTGTTGGGGTGTAGGACCTGGGTTAACATTGTTGTGGTGAGGGAGCTGGGTTAACATTGTTGGGGTGGGGTATCTGGGTTAACATTGTTGTGGTGCGGGAGCTGCCTTAACATTGTTGGGGCGCTGGAGCTGGGTTAACATTGTTGGGATACGGGAGCTGGGTTAACATTGCTGGGGTGCGGGAGCTGGGTTAACATTGTTGGGGTGCACGAGCTGGGTTAACATTGTTGGGGTGTGGGAGCTGGGTCAACATTGTTGGGGCGTGGGAGCTGGGTTAACATTGTTGGGGCAAGGGGGCTGGGTCAACGTTGTTGGGGCGCGGGAGCTAGATTAACATTGTTTTGGTGTGGGCGCTGAGTTAACATTGTTAGGGCGAGGGAGCATGCTTAACATTGTTGGGGCGCGGCAGTTGGGTCAACGTTGTTGGGGCGAGCGGGCTGGGTCAACATTGTTGGGGCGCGGGAGCTGGATTAACATTGTTTTGGTGCGGGAGCTGGGTTAACATTGTTGGGGTGCGGAAGCTGGGTTAACATTGTTCGGGTGAGGAAATGGGGTGAATATTGTTGGAGGTAAGATACTAGATGAACATTGTTGTCGGGTGTAAGGCAGGGTGAACATGGTTGGGGTGACGGAGCTTCTTTAACATTGTTAGGGTGTGGGAGCTGGGTTAACATTGTTGAGGTGAAGGAGCTGCGTTAATATTGTTGGGGTGAGGGAGCTCTGTTAAAAATGATGGGGTGCGGGAGCAGGGTTAACATTGTTGTAGTGCGGGAGCTGGGTTAACATTGTTGGGGCGAGGTAGCTGGGTTAACATTGTTGGGGAGCGGGAACTGGGTTAATATTGTTGGGTCGCGGGAGCTGGGTTGGCATTGTTGGGGTGAACCAGCTGGGTCAATATCGTTGGGGCGTGGGAGTTGGGTTAACATTGTTGGGGCGAGGGAGCTGGGTCAACATCGTTTTGGCGCGGGAGCTGGGTTAATATTGTTGGGGAGCAGGAGCTGGGTCAACGTTGTTGGGGTGAGGGAGCTTTGTCAACATTATTGGGGTGACGGAGCTGGGTTAATATTGTCGGGCTGTGGGAGCTGGGTTAACATTGTTTTGGTGAGGGAGCAGGGTTAACATTGTTGGGGTGGGGGAGCTGGGTTAACATTGTAGGTGCTCGGGAGCTGGGTTAACTTTGTTGCGGTGCGGTAGCTGGGTTAACATTTGTTGGGGCACGGGAGATGGGCTAATATTGTTGGGGTGTAGGACCTGGGTTAACATTGTTGTGGTGAGGGAGCTGGGTTAACATTGTTGGAGTGGGGTATCTGGGTTAACATTGTTGTGGTGCGGGAGCTGGGTTAACATTGTTTTGGCTTGGGCGCTGAGTTAACATTGTTAGGGCGAGGGAGCTGGCTTAACATTGTTGGGGTGCGGGAGCTGGGTCATCATTGTTGAGGTGAGGGAGCGGGGTTAACATTGTTGGGACACGGGAGCTGGGTTAACATTGTTAGGGTGCGGGAGCTGGGTAAACATTGTTGGGGTTCGGGAGCTGCGTTAATATTGTTGGAGTGTGGGTGCTGGGTCAACATTGTTGGGGCGCGGGAGCTGGGTCAACACTGTTGGGGCACGGGAGCTGTGTAAACATTGATGGGGCACGTGATGTGTGTTAACATTGTTGGGGTGCGGGAACTGTTTTAACATTGTTGGGGCGCGGGAGATGGGTTAACATTGTTGTGGTGCAGGAGCTGGGTTAACATTGTTGTGGTGCGGCTGCTGGGCTTACATTGTTGGGGCGCGGGAGGTGGGTTAACATTGTTTGGGCTCTGGAGCTGGGTTAACATTGATTGGGTGCGTTAGCTTGGTCAACTTGCTGGGGCGCGGGAGCTGGGTTAACATTGTTTGGGTGCGGGAGCTAGGTCAACATTGTTGGGGTGAGGGAGCTGGGTCAGCATTGTTGGGGTGAGGGAGCTGGGTTAACATTGTTGTGGTGAGGGAGCTGGGTCAACATTGTTGGGGTGAGGCAGCTGGTTTAAAATTGTTTGGGCGCGGCAGCTGGGTCAACATTGTTGGGGCGCGGCAGTTGGGTCAACATTGTTGGCGCGAGGGGGCTGCGTCAACATTGTTGGGGCGCGGGAGCTGGGTTAACATTGTTGGGGTGCGGGAGCTGTGTTAACATTTGTTGGTGCGAGGGAGCTGGATTAATATTGTTGGGGTGTAGGACCTGGGTTAACATTGTTGGTGTGAGGGAGCTGGGTTAACGTTGTTGGGGTGGGGTATCTGGGTTAACATTGTTGTGGTGCGGGAGCTGCCTTAACATTGTTGGGGCGCCGGAGCTTGGTTAACATTGTTGGGATACGGGAGCTGGGTTAACATTGCTGAGGTGCGGGAGCTGGGTTAACATTGTTGGGGTGCACGAGCTGGGTTAACATTGTTGGGGTGTGGGAGCTGGGTCAACATTGTTGGGGCGCGGAAGATGGGTCCAAACTGTTGGGGCGCAGGAGCTGGGTAAACATTGTTGGGGCACGGCATGTGCGTTAACATTGTTGGGGTGCGGAAGCTTGGTTAACATTGTTGGGGCACGGGAGCAGGGTTTACGTTGTTGAGGTGCGGGAGCTGGGTTAGCATTGTTGGGGAGGGGGAGCTGGGTTAACATTGTTGGGATACGGGAGCTGGGTTAACATTGCTGGGTTGCGGGAGCTGGGTTAACATTGTTGGGGTGCACGAGCTGGGTTAACATTGTTGGGGTGTGGGAGCTGGGTCAACACTGTTAGGGCGCGGGAGCTGAGTCAACATTGTTGGGGCACGGGATATGTGGTAACATTGTTGGGGTGCGGGAGCTTGGTTAACATTGTTGAGGCGCGGGAGCAGGATTAACGTGGTTGTGGTGCGGGAGCTGGGTTAACATTGTTTGGGCTCTGGAGCTGGGTTAACATTGTTGGGGTGGGGGAGCTGGGTTAACATTGTTCGGGTGAGGAAATGGGGTGCACATTGTTGGAGGTAAGATAGTAGATGAACATTGTTGTCGGGTGTTAGGCAGGGTGAATATGGTTGATGTGAGGGAGCTTGGTTAACATTGTTGGGGTGTGGGAGCTGTGTTAACATTGTTGGGGTGAAGGAGCTGGGTTCATATTGTTGGGGTGAGGTAATTCGGTTAAAAATGATGGGGCGTGCGAGCAGGGTTAACATTGTTGGGGTGTCGGAGCTGGGTTAACATTGTTGCGGAGCGGGAGCTGCGTTAACACTGTTGGGGTGGGGGAGCTGGGTTAACATTGTTGGTGTGCGTGAGCTTGGTCAACATTGCTGGAGCGCGGGAGCTGGGTTAACATTGCTTGGGTGCGGGAGCTGGGTCAACATTGTTGGGGTGAGGGAGCTGGGTCAACATTGTTGGTTTGAGGGAGCTGGTTTAACATTGTTAGGGTGAGGGAGCTGGGTCAAAATTGTTGGGCTGAGGGATCTAGGTTTACATTGTTGGGGTGCGGCAGCTGGCTTAACATTGTTTGGGCGCGGGAGCTGGGTTAACATTGTTCGAGTGAGGAAATAGGGTGAACATTGTTGGAGGTAAGATACTAGCTGAACATTGTTGTCGGGTGTAAGGCAGGGTGAACATAGTTGGGGTGAGGGAGCTTCGTTAACATTGTTAGGGTGTGGGAGCTGGGTAAAATTTGTTGGGGTGAAGGAGCTGGGTTAATATTGTTGGGGTGAAGGAGCTCTGTTAAAAATGATGGGGCGCAGGTGCAGGGTTAACATTGTTGGGGCGCGGGAGCTGGGTTAACATTGTTGGGGTGCGGGAGCTGGGTTAATGTTGTTGGGGTGGGGGAGCTGGGTTAACATTGTTGGAGTGAGGGAGCAGGGTTAACGTTGTTGGGGTGGGGGAGCTGGGTTAACATTGTAGGGGCGCGGGAGCTGGGTTAGCATTGTTGGGGAGCGGGAGCTGGGTTAACATTGTTGGTGTGCGTGAGCTTGGTCAACATTGCTGGGGCGCGGGAGCTGGGTTAACATTGCTTGGGTGCGGGAGTTGGGTCAACATTGTTGGGGCGAGGGGGCTGGGTCAACATTGTTGGTTTGAGGGAGCTGGTTTAACATTGTTAGGGTGAGGGAGCTGAGTCAACATTGTTGGGGTGAGGGAGCTGGGTCAACATTGTTGGTGTGAGGGAGCTGGCTTAACATTGTTTGGGCACGGGAGCTGTGTCAACATTGTTGGGGCGTGGCAGTTGGGTCAACATTGTTGGGGCGAGGGGGCTGGGTCAACATTGTTGGGGCGCTTGAGCTTGGTTACATTGTTGGGTTGCGGGAGCTGGATTAGCATTGTTTTGGTGCGGGAGCTGGGTTAACATTGTTGGTGTGCGGGAGCTGGGTTCACATTGTTTGGGTGAGGAAATGCGGTGAACATTGTTGGAGGTAAGATACTAGATGAACATTGTTGTCGGGTGTAAGGCAGGGTGAACATGGTTGGGGTGATGGAGCTTCGTTAACATTGTTAGGGTGTGGGAGCTGGGTTAACATTGTTGGTGTGAAGGAGCTGGGTTAATATTGTTGGGGTGAGGGAGCTCTGTTAAAAATGATGGGGTGCGGGAGCAGGGTGAACATTGTTGGGGCGCGGGAGCTGGGTTAACATTGTTGGGGCGAGGTAGCTGGGTTAAAATTGTTGGGACGTGGGAGCGGGGTTAACATTGTTGGGGCGAGGAAACTGGGACAATATTGTTGGGGAGCGGGAGGTGGGTTAATATTGTTGGGGTCGCGGGAGGTGGGTTAGCATTGTTGGGGCGAACCAGCTAGGTCAACATCGTTGGGGCGTGGGAGTTGGGTTAACATTGTTGGGGCGAGGGAGCTGGGTCAACATTGTTGGGGCGCAGGAGCTGAGTTAATATTGTTGGGGCTAGGGAGCTGGGTTAACATTGTTGGGGTGAGGGAGCAGGGTTAACCTTGTTGGGGTGGGGAAGCTGGATTAACATTGTAGGGGCGCGGGAGCTGGGTTAGCATTGTTGGGGAGCGGGAGCTGCGTTAATATTGTTGGGGTGTAGGACCTGGGTTAACATTGTTGTGGTGAGGGAGCTGGGTTAACATTGTTGGGGTGGGGTATCTGGGTTAACATTGTTGGGGTGAGGGAGCTGGGGCCACATTTTTGGCGTGAGGGAGCTGGGTTAACATTGTTGGGTTAAGGAAGCTGGGTCAATATAGTTGGGGCGTTGGAGCTTGGTCAACATTAGTGGGGTGACGGAGATGGGTTAACATTGTTGGGATGAGGGATCTAGGTCAATATTGTTGGGGTGAGGGAGCTGGATCCACATTTTTGGGGTCAGGGAGCTGGGTCAACATTGTTGGGGTCAGGGAGCTGTGTCAACATTGTTGGGGTGAGGGAGCTGTGTCACCATTGTTGGGGCGCGGGAGCTGTGTTAACATTGGTGGGGTGCTGGAGCTGATTAAACATTGTTGTGGCGCGGTAGCTGGGTTAACATTTTTGGGGCGCGGGAGCTAGGTTAACATTTTTGGGGCGCGGGAGCTAGGTTAACATTGTTGGGGCGCGGGTGCCGGAATAACATTGTTGGGGTGTAGGACCTGGCTTAACATTGTTGGGGCACGGGATGTGGGTTAACATTTTTGGGGTGCGGGAGCTGGGTTAACATTGTTGTGGTTGTGGTGCGGGTGCTGGGCTAACATTGTTGGGGCGCGGGAGGTAGGTTAACATTGTTCGGGCTATGGAGATGGGTTAACATTGATTGGGTGCGTGAGCTTGGTCAACATTGCTGGGGCGCGGGTGCTGGGTCAACTTTGTTGGGGTGAGTGAGCTGGGTTACCATTGTTGTGGTGAGGGAGCTGGGTCAACATTGTTTGGGTGAGTGAGCTGGGTCAATATTGTTGGTGTGAGGGAGCTAGGTCAACATTGTTGTGGTGTGGGAGCTGGGCTAACATGGTTGGGGTGCGGAGCTGGGTTAACATTGTTGTGGTGAGGGAGCTGGGTCAATATTGTTGGTGTGAGGGAGCTAGGTCCACATTGTTGGGGTGAGGCAGCTGGCTTCAAATTGTTTGGGCGCGGAAGCTGGGTAAACATTGTTGGGGCGCGGCAGTTGGGTCAACATTGTTGGGGCGAGTGGGCTGGGTCAACATAGTTGGGGCGTGGGAGCTGGGTTAACATTGCTGGGGTGCAGGAGCTGGGTTAACATTTGTTGGTGCGAGGGAGCTGGGTTAATATTGTTGGGGTGTAGGACCTGGGTTAACAATATTGGGGTGAGGGAGCTGGGTTAACATTGTTGGGGTGGGGTATCTGGGTTAACATTATTGTGGTGCGGGAGCTGGGTTAACATTGTTGGGGCGCGGCAGTTGGGTCAACATTGTTGGGGCAAGGGGGCTGGGTCAACGTTGTTGGGGCGCGGGAGCTAGATTAACATTGTTTTGGTGTGGGCGCTGTGTTAACATTGTTAGGGCGAGGGAGCATGCTTAACATTGTTGGGGCGCGGCAGTTGGGTCAACGTTGTTGGGGCGAGCGGGCTGGGTCAACATTGTTGGGGCGCGGGAGCTGGATTAACATTGTTTTGGTGCGGGAGCTGGGTTAACATTGTTGGGGTGCGGAAGCTGGGTTAACATTGTTCGGGTGAGGAAATGGGGTGAACATTGTTGGAGGTAAGATACTAGATGAACATTGTTGTCGGGTGTAAGGCAGGGTGAACATGGTTGGGGTGACGGAGCTTCGTTAACATTGTTAGGGTGTGGGAGCTGGGTTAACGTTGTTGGGGTGAAGGAGCTGGGTTAATATTGTTGGGGTGAGGGAGCTCTGTTAAAAATGATGGGGTGCGGGAGCAGGGTTAACATTGTTGGGGCGCGGGATCTGTGTTAACATTGTTGGGGCGAGGTAGCTGGGTTAACATTGTTGGGACGCGGGAGCGGAGTTAACATTGTTGGGGCGAGGAAACTGGGACAATATTGTTGGGGAGCGAGAACTGGGTTAATATTGTTGGGTCGCGGGAGCTGGGTTAGCATTGTTGGGGTGAACCAGCTGGGTCAACATCGTTGGGGCGTGGGAGTTGGGTTAACATTGTTGGGGCAAGGGAGCTGGGTCAACATCGTTTTGGCGCGGGAGCTGGGTTAATATTGTTGGGGCGCAGGAGCTTGGTCAACGTTGTTGGGGTGAGGGAGCTTTGTCAACATTATTGGGGTGACGGAGCTGGGTTAATATTGTTGGGCTGTGGGAGCAGGGTTAACATTGTTTTGGTGAGGGAGCAGGGTTAACATTGTTGGGGTGGGGGAGCTGGGTTAACATTGTAGGTGCTCGGGAGCTGGGTTAACTTTATTGCGGTGCGGTAGCTGGGTTAACATTTGTTGGGGCACGGGAGATGGGCTAATATTGTTGGGGTGTAGGACCTAGGTTAACATTGTTGTGGTGAGGGAGCTGGGTTAACATTGTTGGGGTGAGGGAGCTGGGTTAACATTGTTGTGGTGAGGGAGCTGGGTTAACATTGTTGGAGTGGGGTATCTGGGTTAACATTGTTGTGGTGCGGGAGCTGGGTTAACATTGTTTTGGCTTGGGCGCTGAGTTAACATTGTTAGGGCGAGGGAGCTGGCTTAACATTGTTGGGGTGCGGGAGCTGGGTCAACATTGTTGAGGTGAGGGAGCTGGGTTAACATTGTTGGGGTGCGGGAGCTGGGTTAACATTGTTGGGACACGGGAGCTGGGTTAACATTGTTAGGGTGCGAGCGCTGGGTAAACATTGTTGGGGTTCGGGAGCTGCGTTAATATTGTTGTTGTGTGGGTGCTGGTTCAACATTGTTGGGGCGCGGGAGCTGGGTCAACACTGTTGGGGCACGGGAGCTGGGTAAACATTGTTGGGGCACGTGATGTGTGTTAACATTGTTGGGGTGCAGGAGCTGGTTTAACATTGTTGGGGCGCGGGAGATGGGTTAACATTGTTGTGGTGCAGGAGCTGGGTTAACATTGTTGTGGTGCGGGTGCTGGGCTAACATTGTTGGGGCGCGGGAGGTGGGTTAAATTGTTCGGGCTCTGGAGCTGGGTTAACATTGATTGGGTGCGTTAGCTTGGTCAACATTGCTGGGGCGCGGGAGCTGGGTTAACATTGTTTGGGTGCGGGAGCTAGGTCAACATTGTTGGGGTGAGGGAGCTGGGTCAGCATTGTTGGGGTGAGGGAGCTGGGTTAACATTGTTGTGGTGAGGGAGCTGGGTCAACATTGTTGGGGTGAGGCAGCTGGTTTAAAATTGTTTGGGTGCGGGAGCAGGGTCAACATTGTTGGGGCGCGGCAGTTGGGTCAACATTGTTGGGGCGCGGGAGCTGGGTTAACATTGTTGGGGTGCGGGAGCTGTGTTAACATTTGTTGGTGCGAGGGAGCTGGATTAATATTGTTGGGGTGTAGGACCTGGGTTAACATTGTTGTGGTGAGGGAGCTGGGTTAACATTGTTGGGGTGGGGTATCTGGGTTAACATTGTTGTGGTGCGGGAGCTGCCTTAACATTGTTGGGGCGCTGGAGCTGGGTTAACATTGTTGGGATACGGGAGCTGGGTTAACATTGCTGGGGTGCGGGAGCTGGGTTAACATTGTTGGGGTGCACGAGCTGGGTTAACATTGTTGGGGTGTGGGAGCTGGGTCAACATTGTTGGGGCGTGGGAGCTGGGTTAACATTGTTGGGGCAAGGGGGCTGGGTCAACGTTGTTGGGGCGCGGGAGCTAGATTAACATTGTTTTGGTGTGGGCGCTGAGTTAACATTGTTAGGGCGAGGGAGCATGCTTAACATTGTTGGGGCGCGGCAGTTGGGTCAACGTTGTTGGGGCGAGCGAGCTGGGTCAACATTGTTGGGGCGCGGGAGCTGGATTAACATTGTTTTGGTGCGGGAGCTGGGTTAACATTGTTGGGGTGCGGAAGCTGGGTTAACATTGTTCGGGTGAGGAAATGGGGTGAACATTGTTGGAGGTAAGATACTAGATGAACATTGTTGTCGGGTGTAAGGCAGGGTGAACATGGTTGGGGTGACGGAGCTTCGTTAACATTGTTAGGGTGTGGGAGCTGGGTTAACGTTGTTGGGGTGAAGGAGCTGGGTTAATATTGTTGGGGTGAGGGAGCTCTGTTAAAAATGATGGGGTGCGGGAGCAGGGTTAACATTGTTGGGGCGCGGGATCTGTGTTAACATTGTTGGGGCGAGGTAGCTGGGTTAACATTGTTGGGACGCGGGAGCGGAGTTAACATTGTTGGGGCGAGGAAACTGGGACAATATTGTTGGGGAGCGAGAACTGGGTTAATATTGTTGGGTCGCGGGAGCTGGGTTAGCATTGTTGGGGTGAACCAGCTGGGTCAACATCGTTGGGGCGTGGGAGTTGGGTTAACATTGTTGGGGCAAGGGAGCTGGGTCAACATCGTTTTGGTGCGGGAGCTGGGTTAATATTGTTGGGGCGCAGGAGCTTGGTCAACGTTGTTGGGGTGAGGGAGCTTTGTCAACATTATTGGGGTGACGGAGCTGGGTTAATATTGTTGGGCTGTGGGAGCAGGGTTAACATTGTTTTGGTGAGGGAGCAGGGTTAACATTGTTGGGGTGGGGGAGCTGGGTTAACATTGTAGGTGCTCGGGAGCTGGGTTAACTTTATTGCGGTGCGGTAGCTGGGTTAACATTTGTTGGGGCACGGGAGATGGGCTAATATTGTTGGGGTGTAGGACCTAGGTTAACATTGTTGTGGTGAGGGAGCTGGGTTAACATTGTTGGGGTGGGGTATCTGGGTTAACATTGTTGTGGTGCGGGAGCTGGGTTAACATTGTTTTGGCTTGGGCGCTGAGTTAACATTGTTAGGGCGAGGGAGCTGGCTTAACATTGTTGGGGTGCGGGAGCTGGGTCAACATTGTTGAGGTGAGGGAGCTGGGTTAACATTGTTGGGGTGCGGGAGCTGGGTTAACATTGTTGGGACACGGGAGCTGGGTTAACATTGTTAGGGTGCGGGAGCTGGGTAAACATTGTTGGGGTTCGGGAGCTGCGTTAATATTGTTGTTGTGTGGGTGCTGGTTCAACATTGTTGGGGCGCGGGAGCTGGGTCAACACTGTTGGGGCACGGGAGCTGGGTAAACATTGTTGGGGCACGTGATGTGTGTTAACATTGTTGGGGTGCAGGAGCTGGTTTAACATTGTTGGGGCGCGGGAGATGGGTTAACATTGTTGTGGTGCAGGAGCTGGGTTAACATTGTTGTGGTGCGGGTGCTGGGCTAACATTGTTGGGGCGCGGGAGGTGGGTTAAATTGTTCGGGCTCTGGAGCTGGGTTAACATTGATTGGGTGCGTTAGCTTGGTCAACATTGCTGGGGCGCGGGAGCTGGGTTAACATTGTTTGGGTGCGGGAGCTAGGTCAACATTGTTGGGGTGAGGGAGCTGGGTCAGCATTGTTGGGGTGAGGGAGCTGGGTTAACATTGTTGTGGTGAGGGAGCTGGGTCAACATTGTTGGGGTGAGGCAGCTGGTTTAAAATTGTTTGGGCGCGGGAGCAGGGTCAACATTGTTGGGGCGCGGCGGTTGGGTCAACATTGTTGGGGCGCGGGAGCTGGGTTAACATTGTTGGGGTGCGGGAGCTGTGTTAACATTTGTTGGTGCGAGGGAGCTGGATTAATATTGTTGGGGTGTAGGACCTGGGTTAACATTGTTGTGGTGAGGGAGCTGGGTTAACATTGTTGGGGTGGGGTATCTGGGTTAACATTGTTGTGGTGCGGGAGCTGCCTTAACATTGTTGGGGCGCTGGAGCTGGGTTAACATTGTTGGGATACGGGAGCTGGGTTAACATTGCTGGGGTGCGGGAGCTGGGTTAACATTGTTGGGGTGCACGAGCTGGGTTAACATTGTTGGGGTGTGGGAGCTTGGTCAACATTGTTGGGGCATGGGAGCTGGGTTAACATTGTTGGGGCAAGGGGGCTGGGTCAACGTTGTTGGGGCGCGGGAGCTAGATTAACATTGTTTTGGTGTGGGCGCTGAGTTAACATTGTTAGGGCGAGGGAGCATGCTTAACATTGTTGGGGCGCGGCAGTTGGGTCAACGTTGTTGGGGCGAGCGGGCTGGGTCAACATTGTTGGGGCGCGGGAGCTGGATTAACATTGTTTTGGTGCGGGAGCTGGGTTAACATTGTTGGGGTGCGGAAGCTGGGTTAACATTGTTCGGGTGAGGAAATGGGGTGAACATTGTTGGAGGTAAGATACTAGATGAACATTGTTGTCGGGTGTAAGGTAGGGTGAACATGGTTGGGGTGACGGAGCTTCGTTAACATTGTTAGGGTGTGGGAGCTGGGTTAACGTTGTTGGGGTGAAGGAGCTGGGTTAATATTGTTGGGGTGAGGGAGCT
Source organism: Cetorhinus maximus (assembly GCF_964194155.1). Lineage (NCBI taxonomy): Eukaryota > Metazoa > Chordata > Chondrichthyes > Lamniformes > Cetorhinidae > Cetorhinus > Cetorhinus maximus. The sequence goes on from NC_135894.1 coordinate 23,650,917, forward strand.
CTGTTAAAAATGATGGGGTGCGGGAGCAGGGTTAACATTGTTGGGGCGCGGGATCTGTGTTAACATTGTTGGGGCGAGGTAGCTGGGTTAACATTGTTGGGACGCGGGAGCGGAGTTAACATTGTTGGGGCGAGGAAACTGGGACAATATTGTTGGGGAGCCAGAACTGGGTTAATATTGTTGGGTCGCGGGAGCTGGGTTAGCATTGTTGGGGTGAACCAGCTGGGTCAACATCGTTGGGGCGTGGGAGTTGGGTTAACATTGTTGGGGCAAGGGAGCTGGGTCAACATCGTTTTGGCGCGGGAGCTGGGTTAATATTGTTGGGGCGCAGGAGCTTGGTCAACGTTGTTGGGGTGAGGGAGCTTTGTCAACATTATTGGGGTAACGGAGCTGGGTTAATATTGTTGGGCTGTGGGAGCAGGGTTAACATTGTTTTGGTGAGGGAGCAGGGTTAACATTGTTGGGGTGGGGGAGCTGGGTTAACATTGTAGGTGCTCGGGAGCTGGGTTAACTTTATTGCGGTGCGGTAGCTGGGTTAACATTTGTTGGGGCACGGGAGATGGGCTAATATTGTTGGGGTGTAGGACCTAGGTTAACATTGTTGTGGTGAGGGAGCTGGGTTAACATTGTTGGGGTGGGGTATCTGGGTTAACATTGTTGTGGTGCGGGAGCTGGGTTAACATTGTTTTGGCTTGGGCGCTGAGTTAACATTGTTAGGGCGAGGGAGCTGGCTTAACATTGTTGGGGTGCGGGAGCTGGGTCAACATTGTTGAGGTGAGGGAGCTGGGTTAACATTGTTGGGGTGCGGGAGCTGGGTTAACATTGTTGGGACACGGGAGCTGGGTTAACATTGTTAGGGTGCGGGAGCTGGGTAAACATTGTTGGGGTTCGGGAGCTGCGTTAATATTGTTGTTGTGTGGGTGCTGGTTCAACATTGTTGGGGCGCGGGAGCTGGGTCAACACTGTTGGGGCACGGGAGCTGGGTAAACATTGTTGGGGCACGTGATGTGTGTTAACATTGTTGGGGTGCAGGAGCTGGTTTAACATTGTTGGGGCGCGGGAGATGGGTTAACATTGTTGTGGTGCAGGAGCTGGGTTAACATTGTTGTGGTGCGGGTGCTGGGCTAACATTGTTGGGGCGCGGGAGGTGGGTTAAATTGTTCGGGCTCTGGAGCTGGGTTAACATTGATTGGGTGCGTTAGCTTGGTCAACATTGCTGGGGCGCGGGAGCTGGGTTAACATTGTTTGGGTGCGGGAGCTAGGTCAACATTGTTGGGGTGAGGGAGCTGGGTCAGCATTGTTGGGGTGAGGGAGCTGGGTTAACATTGTTGTGGTGAGGGAGCTGGGTCAACATTGTTGGGGTGAGGCAGCTGGTTTAAAATTGTTTGGGCGCGGGAGCAGGGTCAACATTGTTGGGGCGCGGCAGTTGGGTCAACATTGTTGGGGCGCGGGAGCTGGGTTAACATTGTTGGGGTGCGGGAGCTGTGTTAACATTTGTTGGTGCGAGGGAGCTGGATTAATATTGTTGGGGTGTAGGACCTGGGTTAACATTGTTGTGGTGAGGGAGCTGGGTTAACATTGTTGGGGTGGGGTATCTGGGTTAACATTGTTGTGGTGCGGGAGCTGCCTTAACATTGTTGGGGCGCTGGAGCTGGGTTAACATTGTTGGGATACGGGAGCTGGGTTAACATTGCTGGGGTGCGGGAGCTGGGTTAACATTGTTGGGGTGCACGAGCTGGGTTAACATTGTTGGGGTGTGGGAGCTGGGTCAACATTGTTGGGGCGTGGGAGCTGGGTTAACATTGTTGGGGCAAGGGGGCTGGGTCAACGTTGTTGGGGCGCGGGAGCTAGATTAACATTGTTTTGGTGTGGGCGCTGAGTTAACATTGTTAGGGCGAGGGAGCATGCTTAACATTGTTGGGGCGCGGCAGTTGGGTCAACGTTGTTGGGGCGAGCGGGCTGGGTCAACATTGTTGGGGCGCGGGAGCTGGATTAACATTGTTTTGGTGCGGGAGCTGGGTTAACATTGTTGGGGTGCGGAAGCTGGGTTAACATTGTTCGGGTGAGGAAATGGGGTGAATATTGTTGGAGGTAAGATACTAGATGAACATTGTTGTCGGGTGTAAGGCAGGGTGAACATGGTTGGGGTGACGGAGCTTCTTTAACATTGTTAGGGTGTGGGAGCTGGGTTAACATTGTTGAGGTGAAGGAGCTGCGTTAATATTGTTGGGGTGAGGGAGCTCTGTTAAAAATGATGGGGTGCGGGAGCAGGGTTAACATTGTTGTAGTGCGGGAGCTGGGTTAACATTGTTGGGGCGAGGTAGCTGGGTTAACATTGTTGGGGAGCGGGAACTGGGTTAATATTGTTGGGTCGCGGGAGCTGGGTTGGCATTGTTGGGGTGAACCAGCTGGGTCAACATCGTTGGGGCGTGGGAGTTGGGTTAACATTGTTGGGGCGAGGGAGCTGGGTCAACATCGTTTTGGCGCGGGAGCTGGGTTAATATTGTTGGGGAGCAGGAGCTGGGTCAACGTTGTTGGGGTGAGGGAGCTTTGTCAACATTATTGGGGTGACGGAGCTGGGTTAATATTGTCGGGCTGTGGGAGCTGGGTTAACATTGTTTTGGTGAGGGAGCAGGGTTAACATTGTTGGGGTGGGGGAGCTGGGTTAACATTGTAGGTGCTCGGGAGCTGGGTTAACTTTGTTGCGGTGCGGTAGCTGGGTTAACATTTGTTGGGGCACGGGAGATGGGCTAATATTGTTGGGGTGTAGGACCTGGGTTAACATTGTTGTGGTGAGGGAGCTGGGTTAACATTGTTGGAGTGGGGTATCTGGGTTAACATTGTTGTGGTGCGGGAGCTGGGTTAACATTGTTTTGGCTTGGGCGCTGAGTTAACATTGTTAGGGCGAGGGAGCTGGCTTAACATTGTTGGGGTGCGGGAGCTGGGTCATCATTGTTGAGGTGAGGGAGCGGGGTTAACATTGTTGGGACACGGGAGCTGGGTTAACATTGTTAGGGTGCGGGAGCTGGGTAAACATTGTTGGGGTTCGGGAGCTGCGTTAATATTGTTGGAGTGTGGGTGCTGGGTCAACATTGTTGGGGCGCGGGAGCTGGGTCAACACTGTTGGGGCACGGGAGCTGTGTAAACATTGATGGGGCACGTGATGTGTGTTAACATTGTTGGGGTGCGGGAACTGTTTTAACATTGTTGGGGCGCGGGAGATGGGTTAACATTGTTGTGGTGCAGGAGCTGGGTTAACATTGTTGTGGTGCGGCTGCTGGGCTTACATTGTTGGGGCGCGGGAGGTGGGTTAACATTGTTTGGGCTCTGGAGCTGGGTTAACATTGATTGGGTGCGTTAGCTTGGTCAACTTGCTGGGGCGCGGGAGCTGGGTTAACATTGTTTGGGTGCGGGAGCTAGGTCAACATTGTTGGGGTGAGGGAGCTGGGTCAGCATTGTTGGGGTGAGGGAGCTGGGTTAACATTGTTGTGGTGAGGGAGCTGGGTCAACATTGTTGGGGTGAGGCAGCTGGTTTAAAATTGTTTGGGCGCGGCAGCTGGGTCAACATTGTTGGGGCGCGGCAGTTGGGTCAACATTGTTGGCGCGAGGGGGCTGCGTCAACATTGTTGGGGCGCGGGAGCTGGGTTAACATTGTTGGGGTGCGGGAGCTGTGTTAACATTTGTTGGTGCGAGGGAGCTGGATTAATATTGTTGGGGTGTAGGACCTGGGTTAACATTGTTGGTGTGAGGGAGCTGGGTTAACGTTGTTGGGGTGGGGTATCTGGGTTAACATTGTTGTGGTGCGGGAGCTGCCTTAACATTGTTGGGGCGCCGGAGCTTGGTTAACATTGTTGGGATACGGGAGCTGGGTTAACATTGCTGAGGTGCGGGAGCTGGGTTAACATTGTTGGGGTGCACGAGCTGGGTTAACATTGTTGGGGTGTGGGAGCTGGGTCAACATTGTTGGGGCGCGGAAGATGGGTCCAAACTGTTGGGGCGCAGGAGCTGGGTAAACATTGTTGGGGCACGGCATGTGCGTTAACATTGTTGGGGTGCGGAAGCTTGGTTAACATTGTTGGGGCACGGGAGCAGGGTTTACGTTGTTGAGGTGCGGGAGCTGGGTTAGCATTGTTGGGGAGGGGGAGCTGGGTTAACATTGTTGGGATACGGGAGCTGGGTTAACATTGCTGGGTTGCGGGAGCTGGGTTAACATTGTTGGGGTGCACGAGCTGGGTTAACATTGTTGGGGTGTGGGAGCTGGGTCAACACTGTTAGGGCGCGGGAGCTGAGTCAACATTGTTGGGGCACGGGATATGTGGTAACATTGTTGGGGTGCGGGAGCTTGGTTAACATTGTTGAGGCGCGGGAGCAGGATTAACGTGGTTGTGGTGCGGGAGCTGGGTTAACATTGTTTGGGCTCTGGAGCTGGGTTAACATTGTTGGGGTGGGGGAGCTGGGTTAACATTGTTCGGGTGAGGAAATGGGGTGCACATTGTTGGAGGTAAGATAGTAGATGAACATTGTTGTCGGGTGTTAGGCAGGGTGAATATGGTTGATGTGAGGGAGCTTGGTTAACATTGTTGGGGTGTGGGAGCTGTGTTAACGTTGTTGGGGTGAAGGAGCTGGGTTCATATTGTTGGGGTGAGGTAATTCGGTTAAAAATGATGGGGCGTGCGAGCAGGGTTAACATTGTTGGGGTGTCGGAGCTGGGTTAACATTGTTGCGGAGCGGGAGCTGCGTTAACACTGTTGGGGTGGGGGAGCTGGGTTAACATTGTTGGTGTGCGTGAGCTTGGTCAACATTGCTGGAGCGCGGGAGCTGGGTTAACATTGCTTGGGTGCGGGAGCTGGGTCAACATTGTTGGGGTGAGGGAGCTGGGTCAACATTGTTGGTTTGAGGGAGCTGGTTTAACATTGTTAGGGTGAGGGAGCTGGGTCAAAATTGTTGGGCTGAGGGATCTAGGTTTACATTGTTGGGGTGCGGCAGCTGGCTTAACATTGTTTGGGCGCGGGAGCTGGGTTAACATTGTTCGAGTGAGGAAATAGGGTGAACATTGTTGGAGGTAAGATACTAGCTGAACATTGTTGTCGGGTGTAAGGCAGGGTGAACATAGTTGGGGTGAGGGAGCTTCGTTAACATTGTTAGGGTGTGGGAGCTGGGTAAAATTTGTTGGGGTGAAGGAGCTGGGTTAATATTGTTGGGGTGAAGGAGCTCTGTTAAAAATGATGGGGCGCAGGTGCAGGGTTAACATTGTTGGGGCGCGGGAGCTGGGTTAACATTGTTGGGGTGCGGGAGCTGGGTTAATGTTGTTGGGGTGGGGGAGCTGGGTTAACATTGTTGGAGTGAGGGAGCAGGGTTAACGTTGTTGGGGTGGGGGAGCTGGGTTAACATTGTAGGGGCGCGGGAGCTGGGTTAGCATTGTTGGGGAGCGGGAGCTGGGTTAACATTGTTGGTGTGCGTGAGCTTGGTCAACATTGCTGGGGCGCGGGAGCTGGGTTAACATTGCTTGGGTGCGGGAGTTGGGTCAACATTGTTGGGGCGAGGGGGCTGGGTCAACATTGTTGGTTTGAGGGAGCTGGTTTAACATTGTTAGGGTGAGGGAGCTGAGTCAACATTGTTGGGGTGAGGGAGCTGGGTCAACATTGTTGGTGTGAGGGAGCTGGCTTAACATTGTTTGGGCACGGGAGCTGGGTCAACATTGTTGAGGTGAGGGAGCTGGGTTAACATTGTTGGGGTGCGGGAGCTGGGTTAACATTGTTGGGACACGGGAGCTGGGTTAACATTGTTAGGGTGCGGGAGCTGGGTAAACATTGTTGGGGTTCGGGAGCTGCGTTAATATTGTTGTTGTGTGGGTGCTGGTTCAACATTGTTGGGGCGCGGGAGCTGGGTCAACACTGTTGGGGCACGGGAGCTGGGTAAACATTGTTGGGGCACGTGATGTGTGTTAACATTGTTGGGGTGCAGGAGCTGGTTTAACATTGTTGGGGCGCGGGAGATGGGTTAACATTGTTGTGGTGCAGGAGCTGGGTTAACATTGTTGTGGTGCGGGTGCTGGGCTAACATTGTTGGGGCGCGGGAGGTGGGTTAAATTGTTCGGGCTCTGGAGCTGGGTTAACATTGATTGGGTGCGTTAGCTTGGTCAACATTGCTGGGGCGCGGGAGCTGGGTTAACATTGTTTGGGTGCGGGAGCTAGGTCAACATTGTTGGGGTGAGGGAGCTGGGTCAGCATTGTTGGGGTGAGGGAGCTGGGTTAACATTGTTGTGGTGAGGGAGCTGGGTCAACATTGTTGGGGTGAGGCAGCTGGTTTAAAATTGTTTGGGCGCGGGAGCAGGGTCAACATTGTTGGGGCGCGGCAGTTGGGTCAACATTGTTGGGGCGCGGGAGCTGGGTTAACATTGTTGGGGTGCGGGAGCTGTGTTAACATTTGTTGGTGCGAGGGAGCTGGATTAATATTGTTGGGGTGTAGGACCTGGGTTAACATTGTTGTGGTGAGGGAGCTGGGTTAACATTGTTGGGGTGGGGTATCTGGGTTAACATTGTTGTGGTGCGGGAGCTGCCTTAACATTGTTGGGGCGCTGGAGCTGGGTTAACATTGTTGGGATACGGGAGCTGGGTTAACATTGCTGGGGTGCGGGAGCTGGGTTAACATTGTTGGGGTGCACGAGCTGGGTTAACATTGTTGGGGTGTGGGAGCTGGGTCAACATTGTTGGGGCGTGGGAGCTGGGTTAACATTGTTGGGGCAAGGGGGCTGGGTCAACGTTGTTGGGGCGCGGGAGCTAGATTAACATTGTTTTGGTGTGGGCGCTGAGTTAACATTGTTAGGGCGAGGGAGCATGCTTAACATTGTTGGGGCGCGGCAGTTGGGTCAACGTTGTTGGGGCGAGCGGGCTGGGTCAACATTGTTGGGGCGCGGGAGCTGGATTAACATTGTTTTGGTGCGGGAGCTGGGTTAACATTGTTGGGGTGCGGAAGCTGGGTTAACATTGTTCGGGTGAGGAAATGGGGTGAATATTGTTGGAGGTAAGATACTAGATGAACATTGTTGTCGGGTGTAAGGCAGGGTGAACATGGTTGGGGTGACGGAGCTTCTTTAACATTGTTAGGGTGTGGGAGCTGGGTTAACATTGTTGAGGTGAAGGAGCTGCGTTAATATTGTTGGGGTGAGGGAGCTCTGTTAAAAATGATGGGGTGCGGGAGCAGGGTTAACATTGTTGTAGTGCGGGAGCTGGGTTAACATTGTTGGGGCGAGGTAGCTGGGTTAACATTGTTGGGGAGCGGGAACTGGGTTAATATTGTTGGGTCGCGGGAGCTGGGTTGGCATTGTTGGGGTGAACCAGCTGGGTCAACATCGTTGGGGCGTGGGAGTTGGGTTAACATTGTTGGGGCGAGGGAGCTGGGTCAACATCGTTTTGGCGCGGGAGCTGGGTTAATATTGTTGGGGAGCAGGAGCTGGGTCAACGTTGTTGGGGTGAGGGAGCTTTGTCAACATTATTGGGGTGACGGAGCTGGGTTAATATTGTCGGGCTGTGGGAGCTGGGTTAACATTGTTTTGGTGAGGGAGCAGGGTTAACATTGTTGGGGTGGGGGAGCTGGGTTAACATTGTAGGTGCTCGGGAGCTGGGTTAACTTTGTTGCGGTGCGGTAGCTGGGTTAACATTTGTTGGGGCACGGGAGATGGGCTAATATTGTTGGGGTGTAGGACCTGGGTTAACATTGTTGTGGTGAGGGAGCTGGGTTAACATTGTTGGAGTGGGGTATCTGGGTTAACATTGTTGTGGTGCGGGAGCTGGGTTAACATTGTTTTGGCTTGGGCGCTGAGTTAACATTGTTAGGGCGAGGGAGCTGGCTTAACATTGTTGGGGTGCGGGAGCTGGGTCATCATTGTTGAGGTGAGGGAGCGGGGTTAACATTGTTGGGACACGGGAGCTGGGTTAACATTGTTAGGGTGCGGGAGCTGGGTAAACATTGTTGGGGTTCGGGAGCTGCGTTAATATTGTTGGAGTGTGGGTGCTGGGTCAACATTGTTGGGGCGCGGGAGCTGGGTCAACACTGTTGGGGCACGGGAGCTGTGTAAACATTGATGGGGCACGTGATGTGTGTTAACATTGTTGGGGTGCGGGAACTGTTTTAACATTGTTGGGGCGCGGGAGATGGGTTAACATTGTTGTGGTGCAGGAGCTGGGTTAACATTGTTGTGGTGCGGCTGCTGGGCTTACATTGTTGGGGCGCGGGAGGTGGGTTAACATTGTTTGGGCTCTGGAGCTGGGTTAACATTGATTGGGTGCGTTAGCTTGGTCAACTTGCTGGGGCGCGGGAGCTGGGTTAACATTGTTTGGGTGCGGGAGCTAGGTCAACATTGTTGGGGTGAGGGAGCTGGGTCAGCATTGTTGGGGTGAGGGAGCTGGGTTAACATTGTTGTGGTGAGGGAGCTGGGTCAACATTGTTGGGGTGAGGCAGCTGGTTTAAAATTGTTTGGGCGCGGCAGCTGGGTCAACATTGTTGGGGCGCGGCAGTTGGGTCAACATTGTTGGCGCGAGGGGGCTGCGTCAACATTGTTGGGGCGCGGGAGCTGGGTTAACATTGTTGGGGTGCGGGAGCTGTGTTAACATTTGTTGGTGCGAGGGAGCTGGATTAATATTGTTGGGGTGTAGGACCTGGGTTAACATTGTTGGTGTGAGGGAGCTGGGTTAACGTTGTTGGGGTGGGGTATCTGGGTTAACATTGTTGTGGTGCGGGAGCTGCCTTAACATTGTTGGGGCGCCGGAGCTTGGTTAACATTGTTGGGATACGGGAGCTGGGTTAACATTGCTGAGGTGCGGGAGCTGGGTTAACATTGTTGGGGTGCACGAGCTGGGTTAACATTGTTGGGGTGTGGGAGCTGGGTCAACATTGTTGGGGCGCGGAAGATGGGTCCAAACTGTTGGGGCGCAGGAGCTGGGTAAACATTGTTGGGGCACGGCATGTGCGTTAACATTGTTGGGGTGCGGAAGCTTGGTTAACATTGTTGGGGCACGGGAGCAGGGTTTACGTTGTTGAGGTGCGGGAGCTGGGTTAGCATTGTTGGGGAGGGGGAGCTGGGTTAACATTGTTGGGATACGGGAGCTGGGTTAACATTGCTGGGTTGCGGGAGCTGGGTTAACATTGTTGGGGTGCACGAGCTGGGTTAACATTGTTGGGGTGTGGGAGCTGGGTCAACACTGTTAGGGCGCGGGAGCTGAGTCAACATTGTTGGGGCACGGGATATGTGGTAACATTGTTGGGGTGCGGGAGCTTGGTTAACATTGTTGAGGCGCGGGAGCAGGATTAACGTGGTTGTGGTGCGGGAGCTGGGTTAACATTGTTTGGGCTCTGGAGCTGGGTTAACATTGTTGGGGTGGGGGAGCTGGGTTAACATTGTTCGGGTGAGGAAATGGGGTGCACATTGTTGGAGGTAAGATAGTAGATGAACATTGTTGTCGGGTGTTAGGCAGGGTGAATATGGTTGATGTGAGGGAGCTTGGTTAACATTGTTGGGGTGTGGGAGCTGTGTTAACGTTGTTGGGGTGAAGGAGCTGGGTTCATATTGTTGGGGTGAGGTAATTCGGTTAAAAATGATGGGGCGTGCGAGCAGGGTTAACATTGTTGGGGTGTCGGAGCTGGGTTAACATTGTTGCGGAGCGGGAGCTGCGTTAACACTGTTGGGGTGGGGGAGCTGGGTTAACATTGTTGGTGTGCGTGAGCTTGGTCAACATTGCTGGAGCGCGGGAGCTGGGTTAACATTGCTTGGGTGCGGGAGCTGGGTCAACATTGTTGGGGTGAGGGAGCTGGGTCAACATTGTTGGTTTGAGGGAGCTGGTTTAACATTGTTAGGGTGAGGGAGCTGGGTCAAAATTGTTGGGCTGAGGGATCTAGGTTTACATTGTTGGGGTGCGGCAGCTGGCTTAACATTGTTTGGGCGCGGGAGCTGGGTTAACATTGTTCGAGTGAGGAAATAGGGTGAACATTGTTGGAGGTAAGATACTAGCTGAACATTGTTGTCGGGTGTAAGGCAGGGTGAACATAGTTGGGGTGAGGGAGCTTCGTTAACATTGTTAGGGTGTGGGAGCTGGGTAAAATTTGTTGGGGTGAAGGAGCTGGGTTAATATTGTTGGGGTGAAGGAGCTCTGTTAAAAATGATGGGGCGCAGGTGCAGGGTTAACATTGTTGGGGCGCGGGAGCTGGGTTAACATTGTTGGGGTGCGGGAGCTGGGTTAATGTTGTTGGGGTGGGGGAGCTGGGTTAACATTGTAGGGGCGCGGGAGCTGGGTTAGCATTGTTGGGGAGCGGGAGCTGGGTTAACATTGTTGGTGTGCGTGAGCTTGGTCAACATTGCTGGGGCGCGGGAGCTGGGTTAACATTGCTTGGGTGCGGGAGTTGGGTCAACATTGTTGGGGCGAGGGGGCTGGGTCAACATTGTTGGTTTGAGGGAGCTGGTTTAACATTGTTAGGGTGAGGGAGCTGAGTCAACATTGTTGGGGTGAGGGAGCTGGGTCAACATTGTTGGTGTGAGGGAGCTGGCTTAACATTGTTTGGGCACGGGAGCTGTGTCAACATTGTTGGGGCGTGGCAGTTGGGTCAACATTGTTGGGGCGAGGGGGCTGGGTCAACATTGTTGGGGCGCTTGAGCTTGGTTACATTGTTGGGTTGCGGGAGCTGGATTAGCATTGTTTTGGTGCGGGAGCTGGGTTAACATTGTTGGTGTGCGGGAGCTGGGTTCACATTGTTTGGGTGAGGAAATGCGGTGAACATTGTTGGAGGTAAGATACTAGATGAACATTGTTGTCGGGTGTAAGGCAGGGTGAACATGGTTGGGGTGATGGAGCTTCGTTAACATTGTTAGGGTGTGGGAGCTGGGTTAACATTGTTGGTGTGAAGGAGCTGGGTTAATATTGTTGGGGTGAGGGAGCTCTGTTAAAAATGATGGGGTGCGGGAGCAGGGTGAACATTGTTGGGGCGCGGGAGCTGGGTTAACATTGTTGGGGCGAGGTAGCTGGGTTAAAATTGTTGGGACGTGGGAGCGGGGTTAACATTGTTGGGGCGAGGAAACTGGGACAATATTGTTGGGGAGCGGGAGGTGGGTTAATATTGTTGGGGTCGCGGGAGGTGGGTTAGCATTGTTGGGGCGAACCAGCTAGGTCAACATCGTTGGGGCGTGGGAGTTGGGTTAACATTGTTGGGGCGAGGGAGCTGGGTCAACATTGTTGGGGCGCAGGAGCTGAGTTAATATTGTTGGGGCTAGGGAGCTGGGTTAACATTGTTGGGGTGAGGGAGCAGGGTTAACCTTGTTGGGGTGGGGAAGCTGGATTAACATTGTAGGGGCACGGGAGCTGGGTTAGCATTGTTGGGGAGCGGGAGCTGCGTTAATATTGTTGGGGTGTAGGACCTGGGTTAACATTGTTGTGGTGAGGGAGCTGGGTTAACATTGTTGGGGTGGGGTATCTGGGTTAACATTGTTGGGGTGAGGGAGCTGGGGCCACATTTTTGGCGTGAGGGAGCTGGGTTAACATTGTTGGGTTAAGGAAGCTGGGTCAATATAGTTGGGGCGTTGGAGCTTGGTCAACATTAGTGGGGTGACGGAGATGGGTTAACATTGTTGGGATGAGGGATCTAGGTCAATATTGTTGGGGTGAGGGAGCTGGATCCACATTTTTGGGGTCAGGGAGCTGGGTCAACATTGTTGGGGTCAGGGAGCTGTGTCAACATTGTTGGGGTGAGGGAGCTGTGTCACCATTGTTGGGGCGCGGGAGCTGTGTTAACATTGGTGGGGTGCTGGAGCTGATTAAACATTGTTGTGGCGCGGTAGCTGGGTTAACATTTTTGGGGCGCGGGAGCTAGGTTAACATTTTTGGGGCGCGGGAGCTAGGTTAACATTGTTGGGGCGCGGGTGCCGGAATAACATTGTTGGGGTGTAGGACCTGGCTTAACATTGTTGGGGTGAGTGAGCTGGGTTAACATTGTTGGGGTGCAGGAGCTGGGTTAACATTGTTGGGATACGGGAGCTGGGTTAACATTGTTGGGGTGCGGGAGCTGGGTTAACATTGTTGGGGTGAGTGAGCTGGGTTAACATTGTTGGGGTGCAGGAGCTGGGTTAACATTGTTGGGATACGGGAGCTGGGTTAACATTGTTGGGGTGCGGGAGCTGGGTTAACATTGTTGGGGTGTGGGAGCTGGGTTAACATTGTTGTGGTTGTGGTGCGGGTGCTGGGCTAACATTGTTGGGGCGCGGGAGGTAGGTTAACATTGTTCGGGCTATGGAGATGGGTTAACATTGATTGGGTGCGTGAGCTTGGTCAACATTGCTGGGGCGCGGGTGCTGGGTCAACTTTGTTGGGGTGAGTGAGCTGGGTTACCATTGTTGTGGTGAGGGAGCTGGGTCAACATTGTTTGGGTGAGTGAGCTGGGTCAATATTGTTGGTGTGAGGGAGCTAGGTCAACATTGTTGTGGTGTGGGAGCTGGGCTAACATGGTTGGGGTGCGGGAGCTGGGTTAACATTGTTGTGGTGAGGGAGCTGGGTCAATATTGTTGGTGTGAGGGAGCTAGGTCCACATTGTTGGGGTGAGGCAGCTGGCTTCAAATTGTTTGGGCGCGGAAGCTGGGTAAACATTGTTGGGGCGCGGCAGTTGGGTCAACATTGTTGGGGCGAGTGGGCTGGGTCAACGTAGTTGGGGCGTGGGAGCTGGGTTAACATTGCTGGGGTGCAGGAGCTGGGTTAACATTTGTTGGTGCGAGGGAGCTGGGTTAATATTGTTGGGGTGTAGGACCTGGGTTAACAATATTGGGGTGAGGGAGCTGGGTTAACATTGTTGGGGTGGGGTATCTGGGTTAACATTATTGTGGTGCGGGAGCTGGGTTAACATTGTTGGGGCGCGGCAGTTGGGTCAACATTGTTGGGGCAAGGGGGCTGGGTCAACGTTGTTGGGGCGTGGGAGCTAGATTAACATTGTTTTGGTGTGGGCGCTGAGTTAACATTGTTAGGGCGAGGGAGCATGCTTAACATTGTTGGGGCGCGGCAGTTGGGTCAACGTTGTTGGGGCGAGCGGGCTGGGTCAACATTGTTGGGGCGCGGGAGCTGGATTAACATTGTTTTGGTGCGGGAGCAGGGTTAACATTGTTGGGGTGCGGAAGCTGGGTTAACATTGTTCGGGTGAGGAAATGGGGTGAACATTGTTGGAGGTAAGATACTAGATGAACATTGTTGTCGGGTGTAAGGCAGGGTGAACATGGTTGGGGTGACGGAGCTTCGTTAACATTGTTAGGGTGTGGGAGCTGGGTTAACATTGTTGGGGTGAAGGAGCTGGGTTAATATTGTTGGGGTGAGGGAGCTCTGTTAAAAAAGATGGGGTGCGGGAGCAGGGTTAACATTGTTGGGGCGCGGGATCTGTGTTAACATTGTTGGGGTGGGGTAGCTGGGTTAACATTGTTGGGACGCGGGAGCGGAGTTAACATTGTTGGGGCGAGGAAACTGGGACAATATTGTTGGGGAGCGAGAACTGGGTTAATATTGTTGGGTCGCGGGAGCTGGGTTAGCATTGTTGGGGTGAACCAGCTGGGTCAACATCGTTGGGGCGTGGGAGTTGGGTTAACATTGTTGGGGCAAGGGAGCTGGGTCAACATCGTTTTGGCGCGGGAGCTGGGTTAATATTGTTCGGGCGCAGGAGCTGGGTCAACGTTGTTGGGGTGAGGGAGCTTTGTCAACATTATTGGGGTGACGGAGCTGGGTTAATATTGTTGGGCTGTGGGAGCAGGGTTAACATTGTTTTGGTGAGGGAGCAGGGTTAACATTGTTGGGGTGGGGGAGCTGGGTTAACATTGTAGGTGCTCGGGAGCTGGGTTAACTTTATTGCGGTGCGGTAGCTGGGTTAACATTTGTTGGGGCACGGGAGATGGGCTAATATTGTTGGGGTGTAGGACCTAGGTTAACATTGTTGTGGTGAGGGAGCTGGGTTAACATTGTTGGGGTGAGGGAGCTGGCTTAACATTGTTGGGGTGCGGGAGCTGGGTTAACATTGTTGGGACACGGGAGCTGGGTTAACATTGTTAGGGTGCGGGAGCTGGGTAAACATTGTTGGGGTTCGGGAGCTGCGTTAATATTGTTGGAGTGTGGGTGCTGGTTCAACATTGTTGGGGCGCGGGAGCTGGGTCAACACTGTTGGGGCACGGGAGCTGGGTAAACATTGTTGGGGCACGTGATGTGTGTTAACATTGTTGGGGTGCAGGAGCTGGTTTAACATTGTTGGGGCGCGGGAGATGGGTTAACATTGTTGTGGTGCAGGAGCTGGGTTAACATTGTTGTGGTGCGGGTGCTGGGCTAACATTGTTGGGGCGCGGGAGGTGGGTTAAATTGTTCGGGCTCTGGAGCTGGGTTAACATTGATTGGGTGCGTTAGCTTGGTCAACATTGCTGGGGCGCTGGAGCTGGGTTAACATTGTTTGGGTGCGGGAGCTAGGTCAACATTGTTGGGGTGAGGGAGCTGGGTCAGCATTGTTGGGGTGAGGGAGCTGGGTTAACATTGTTGTGGTGAGGGAGCTGGGTCAACATTGTTGGGGTGAGGCAGCTGGTTTAAAATTGTTTGGGCGCGGGAGCAGGGTCAACATTGTTGGGGCGCGGCAGTTGGGTCAACATTGTTGGGGCGCGGGAGCTGGGTTAACATTGTTGGGGTGCGGGAGCTGTGTTAACATTTGTTGGTGCGAGGGAGCTGGATTAATATTGTTGGGGTGTAGGACCTGGGTTAACATTGTTGTGGTGAGGGAGCTGGGTTAACATTGTTGGGGTGGGGTATCTGGGTTAACATGGTTGTGGTGCGGGAGCTGCCTTAACATTGTTGGGGCGCTGGAGCTGGGTTAACATTGTTGGGATACGGGAGCTGGGTTAACATTGCTGGGGTGCGGGAGCTGGGTTAACATTGTTGGGGTGCACGAGCTGGGTTAACATTGTTGGGGTGTGGGAGCTGGGTCAACATTGTTGGGGCGTGGGAGCTGGGTTAACATTGTTGGGGCAAGGGGGCTGGGTCAACACTGTTGGGGCACGGGAGCTGTGTAAACATTGTTGGGGCACGTGATGTGTGTTAACATTGTTGGGGTGCGGGAACTGTTTTAACATTGTGGGGCGCGGGAGATGGGTTAACATTGTTGTGGTGCAGGAGCTGGGTTAACATTGTTGTGGTGCGGCTGCTGGGCTTACATTGTTGGGGCGCGGGAGGTGGGTTAACATTGTTTGGGCTCTGGAGCTGGGTTAACATTGATTGGGTGCGTTAGCTTGGTCAACATTGCTGGGGCGCGGGAGCTGGGTTAACATTGTTTGGGTGCGGGAGCTAGGTCAACATTGTTGGGGTGAGGGAGCTGGGTCAGCATTGTTGGGGTGAGGGAGCTGGGTTAACATTGTTGTGGTGAGGGAGCTGGGTCAACATTGTTGGGGTGAGGCAGCTGGTTTAAAATTGTTTGGGCGCGGCAGCTGGGTCAACATTGTTGGGGCGCGGCAGTTGGGTCAACATTGTTGGCGCGAGGGGGCTGGGTCAACATTGTTGGGGCGCGGGAGCTGGGTTAACATTGTTGGGGTGTGGGAGCTGTGTTAACATTTGTTGGTGCGAGGGAGCTGGATTAATATTGTTGGGGTGTAGGACCTAGGTTAACATTGTTGGGGTGAGGGAGCTGGGTTAACATTGCTGGGGTGGGGTATCTGGGTTAACATTGTTGTGGTGCGGGAGCTGCCTTAACATTGTTGGGGCGCCGGAGCTTGGTTAACATTGTTGGGATACGGGAGCTGGGTTAACATTGCTGGGGTGCGGGAGCTGGGTTAACATTGTTGGGGTGCACGAGCTGGGTTAACATTGTTGGGGTGTGGGAGCTGGGTCAACATTGTTGGGGCGCGGAAGATGGGTCAAAACTGTTGGGGCGCGGCAGCTGGGTAAACATTGTTGGGGCACGGCATGTGCGTTAACATTGTTGGGGTGCGGAAGCTTGGTTAACATTGTTGGGGCACGGGGGCAGGGTTAACGTTGTTGAGGTGCGGGAGCTGGGTTAACATTGTTGTGGTGTGGGAGCTGGGCTAACATGGTTGGCCGCGGGAGCTGGGTTGACATTGTTCGGGTCTGGAGCTGGGTTAACATTTTTGGGGTGCGGGAGCTGGGTTAACATTGTTGGGGTGTGGGAGCTGGGTCAACATTGTTGGGGCGTGGAAGATGGGTCAAAACTGTGGGGGCGCGGGAGCTGGGTAAACATTGTTGGGGCACGGCATGTGCGTTAACATTGTTGGGGTGCGGAAGCTTGGTTAACATTGTTGGAGCACGGGGGCAGGGTTAACGTTGTTGAGGTGCGGGAGCTGGGTTAACATTGTTGTGGTGTGGGAGCTGGGCTAACATGGTTGGCCGCGGGAGCTGGGTTGACATTGTTCGGGTCTGGAGCTGGGTTAACATTTTTGGGGTGCGGGAGCTGGGTTAACATTGTTGGGGTGTGGGAGCTGGGTCAACATTGTTGGGGCGCGGAAGATGGGTCAAAACTGTGGGGGCGCGGGAGCTGAGTAAACATTGTTGGGGCACGGCATGTGCTTTAACATTGTTGGGGTGCGGAAGCTTGGTTAGCAATGTTGGGGCACGGAGGCAGGGTTAACGTTGTTGAGGTGCGGGAGCTGGGTTAACATTGTTGTGGTGTGGGAGCTGGGCTAACATGGTTGGCCGCGGGAGCTGGGTTGACATTGTTCGGGTCTGGAGCTGGGTTAACATTTTTGGGGTGCGGGAGGTGGGTTAACATTGTTCGTGTGAGGAAATGGGATGAACATTGTTGGCGGTAAGATAGTAGATGAACATTGTTGTCGGGTGTTAGGCAGGGTGAACATGGTTGGGGTGAGGGAGCTGGGTTAATATTGTTGGGGCGTGGGAGCTGTGTTAACATTGTTGGGGTGAAGGAGCTGGGTTAACATTGTTGGGGTGAAGGAGCTGGGTTAATATTGTTGGGGTGAGGGAGCTCGGTTAACATTGTTGGGGCGAGGAAACTGGGACAATATTGTTGGGGCGCGGGAGCTGGGTCAACACTGTTGGTGTGGGGGAGCTGGGTCAACATTATTGTGGTGATGGAGCTGGGTTAACATTGTTGGGGTGCGGGAGCTGGGTTAACATTGTTGTGGTGAGGGAGCTGGGTCCACATCGTTGGGGTGAGGGAGCTGGTTCAACATTGTTGGGGTGAGGGAACTGGCTTAACATTGTTGGGGCGCGTGATCTGGATTAGCATTGTTGAGGTGAGGGAGCTGGGTTAATATTGTTGGGTTGAGGGAGCTGCGTCAACATAGTTGGGTTGAGGGAGCTGCGTCAATATAGTTGGGGCGCGGGAGCGGGGTCAACATTATTGGGCCGACGGAGCTGGGTCAATATTGTTCGGGTGAGGGAGCTGGAACCACATTATTGGGGTGAGGCAGCTCGGTCAACATTGTTGGTGTGAGAGAGCTAGGTTAACATTGTTGGGGTGGCGAAGCTGGGTTAACATTGTTGGGGCGAGTGAGCTGGGTTAACATTGTTGGAATGCGGGAGCTGGGTTAACATTGTTGGGGCGCGGGATCTGGGTTAACATTGTTGGGGTGTAGGACCTGGCTTAACATTGTTGGCGTGAGTGAGCTGGGTTAACATTGTTGGGGCACGGGAGATGGACTAATATTGTTGGGGTCTAGGACCTGAGTTAACATTGTTTTGGCTTGGGCGCTGAGTTAACATTGTTAGGGCGAGGGAGCTGGCTTAACATTGTTGTGGTGCGGGAGCTGGGTCATCATTGTTGGGGTGAGGGAGTGGGGTTAACATTGTTGGGGTTTGGGAGCTGGGTTAACATTGTTGGGATACGGGAGCTGGGTTAACATTGTTAGGGTGCGGGAGCTGGGTAAACATTGTTGGGGTTCGGGAGCTGCGTTAATATTGTTGGAGTGTGGGTGCTGGGTCAACATTGTTGGGGCACGGGAGCCGGGTTAACGTTGTTGAGGTGCGGGAGCTGGGTTAACATTGTTGTGGTGTGGGAGCTGGGCTAACATGGTTGGCCGCGGGAGCTGGGTTGACATTGTTCGGGTCT
The DNA here is from genome assembly GCF_964194155.1 of Cetorhinus maximus. NCBI lineage: Eukaryota > Metazoa > Chordata > Chondrichthyes > Lamniformes > Cetorhinidae > Cetorhinus > Cetorhinus maximus. Next base: position 23,668,983 of record NC_135894.1, read on the forward strand.
GGAGCTGGGTTAACATTGTTGGGGTGCGGGAGCTGGGTTAACATTGTTCGTGTGAGGAAATGGGGTGAACATTGTTGGCGGTAAGATAGTAGATGAACATTGTTGTGGGGTGTTAGGCAGGGTGAACATGGTTGGGGTGAGGGAGCTTGGTTAACATTGTTGGGGTGTGGGAGCTGTGTTAACATTGTTGGGGTGAAGGAGCTGGGTTAACATTGTTAGGGTGCGGGAGCTGGGTTAATATTGTTGAGGTGAGGGAGCTCTGTTAAAAATGATGGGGTGCGGGAGCAGGGTTAACATTGTTGGGGCGAGGTAACTGGGTTAACAATGTTGGGACGCGGGAGCGGAGTTAACATTGTTGGGGCGAGGAAACTGGGGCAATATTGTTGGGGAGCGGGAACTGGGTTAATATTGTTGGGTCGCGGGAGCTGGGTTAGCATTGTTGGGGTGAACCAGCTGGGTCAACATCGTTGGGGCGTGGGAGTTGGGTTAACATTGTTGGGGCGCAGGAGCTGGGACAACGTTGTTGGGGTGAGGGAGCTTTGTCAACATTATTGGGGTGACGGAGCTGGGTTAATATTGTTGGGCAGTGGGAGCTGGGTTAACATTTTAGGTGCTCTGGAGCTGGGTTAACTTTGTTGGGGTGCGGTAGCTGGGTTAACATTTGTTGGGGCACGGGAGATGGGCTAATATTGTTGGGGTGTAGGACCTGGGTTAACATTGTTGTGGTGAGGGAGCTGGGTTAACATTGTTGGGGTGGGGTATTTGGGTTAACATTGTTGTGGTGCGGGAGCTGGGTTAACATTGTTTTGGCTTGGGCGCTGAGTTAACATTGTTAGGGCGAGGGAGCTGGCTTAACATTGTTGGGGTGCGGGAGCTGGGTCAACATTGTTGAGGTGAGGGTGCGGGGTTAACATTGTTGGGGTGCGGGAGCTGGGTTAACATTGTTGGGATACGGGAGCTGGGTTAACATTGTTAGGGTGCGGGAGCTGGGTAAACATTGTTGGGGTTCGGGAGCTGTGTTAATATTGTTGGAGTGTGGGTGCTGGGTCAAGATTGTTGGGGCGCGGGAGCTGGGTCAACATTGTTGGGGTGCGGGAGCTGGGTTAACATTGTTGTGGTGTGGGAGCTGGGCTAACATGGTTGGCCGCGGGAGCTGGGTTGACATTGTTCGGGTCTGGAGCTGGGTTAACATTGTTGGGGTGCGGGAGCTGGGTTAACATTGTTCGTGTGAGGAAATGGGGTGAACGTTGTTGGCGGTAAGATAGTAGATGAACATTGTTGTGGGGTGTTAGGCAGGGTGAACATGGTTGGGGTGAGGGAGCTTGGTTAACATTGTTGGGGTGTGGGAGCTGTGTTAACATTGTTGGGGTGAAGGAGCTGGGTTAACACTGTTGGGATACGGGAGCTGGGTTAACATTGTTAGGGTGCGGGAGCTGGGTTAACATTGTTGGGGTGTGGGAGCTGGGTCAACACTGTTGGGGCGCGGGAGCTGGGTAAACATTGTTGGGGCACGGGATGTGGGTTAACATTGTTGGGGTGCGGGAGCTGGGTTAACATTGTCGTGGTGCCAGTGCTGGGCTAACATTGTTGGGGCGCGAGAGGTAGGTTAACATTGTTCGGGCTCTGGAGATGGGTTAACATTGATTGGGTGCGTGAGCTTGGTCAACATTGCTGGGGCACGGGTGCTGGGTTAACATTGTTTGGGTCAGGGAGCTGGGTCAACATTGTTGGGGTGAGGGCGCTGGGTCAACATTGTTGGGGTCAGGGAGCTGGGTTACCATTGTTGTGGTGAGGGAGCTGGGTCAACATTGGGTGAGTGAGCTGGGTCAATATTGTTGGTGTGAGGGAGCTAGGTCAACATTGTTGTGGTGTGGGAGCTGGGCTAACATGGTTGGCCGCGGGAGCTGGGTTGACATTGTTCGGGTCTGGAGCTGGGTTAACATTGTTGGGGTGCGGGAGCTGGGTTAACATTGTTCGTGTGAGGAAATGGGGTGAACATTGTTGGCGGTAAGATAGTAGATGAACATTGTTGTCGGGTGTTAGGCAGGGTGAACATGGTTGGGGTGAGGGAGCTTGGTTAACATTGTTGGGGTGTGGGAGCTGTGTTAACATTGTTGGGGTGAAGGAGCTGGGTTAACATTGTTAGGGTGCGGGAGCTGGGTTAATATTGTTGAGGTGAGGGAGCTCTGTTGAAAATGATGGGGTGCGGGAGAAGGGTTAACATTGTTGGGGCGAGGTAACTGGGTTAACAATGTTGGGACGCGGGAGCGGAGTTAACATTGTTGGGGCGAGGAAACTGGGACAATATTGTTGGGGAGCGGGAACTGGGTTAATATTGTTGGGTCGCGGGAGCTGGGTTAGCATTGTTGGGGTGAACCAGCTGGGTCAACATCGTTGGGGCGTGGGAGTTGGGTTAACATTGTTGGGGCGCAGGAGCTGGGACAACGTTGTTGGGGTGAGGGAGCTTTGTCAACATTATTGGGGTGACGGAGCTGGGTTAATATTGTTGGGCTGTGGGAGCTGGGTTAACATTTTAGGTGCTCTGGAGCTGGGTTAACTTTGTTGGGGTGCGGTAGCTGGATTAACATTTGTTGGGGCACGGGAGATGGGCTAATATTGTTGGGGTGTAGGACCTGGGTTAACATTGTTGTGGTGAGGGAGCTGGGTTAACATTGTTGGGGTAGGGTATTTGGGTTAACATTGTTGTGGTGCGGGAGCTGGGTTAACATTGTTTTGGCTTGGGCGCTGAGTTAACATTGTTTGGGCGAGGGAGCTGGCTTAACATTGTTGGGGTGCGGGAGCTGGGTCAACATTGCTGGGGTGGGGTATCTGGGTTAACATTGTTGTGGTGCGGGAGCTGCCTTAACATTGTTGGGGCGCTGGAGCTTGGTTAACATTGTTGGGATACGGGAGCTGGGTTAACATTGCTGAGATGCGGGAGCTGGGTTAACATTGTTGGGGTGCACGAGCTGGGTTAACATTGTTGGGGTGCGGGAGCTGGGTTAACATTGTTGGGGCGTGGAAGATGGGTCAAAACTGTGGGGGCGAGGGAGCTGGGTTGACATTGTTCGGGTCTGGAGCTGGGTTAACATTTTTGGGGTGCGGGAGCTGGGTTAACATTGTTGGGGTGTGGGAGCTGGGTCAACATTGTTGGGGCGTGGAAGATGGGTCAAAACTGTGGGGGCGCGGGAGCTGGGTAAACATTGTTGGGGCACGGCATGTGCGTTAACATTGTTGGGGTGCGGAAGCTTGGTTAACATTGTTGGAGCACGGGGGCAGGGTTAACGTTGTTGAGGTGCGGGAGCTGGGTTAACATTGTTGTGGTGTGGGAGCTGGGCTAACATGGTTGGCCGCGGGAGCTGGGTTGACATTGTTCGGGTCTGGAGCTGGGTTAACATTTTTGGGGTGCGGGAGCTGGGTTAACATTGTTGGGGTGTGGGAGCTGGGTCAACATTGTTGGGGCGCGGAAGATGGGTCAAAACTGTGGGGGCGCGGGAGCTGAGTAAACATTGTTGGGGCACGGCATGTGCGTTAACATTGTTGGGGTGCGGAAGCTTGGTTAACATTGTTGGGGCACGGGGGCAGGGTTAACGTTGTTGAGGTGCGGGAGCTGGGTTAACATTGTTGTGGTGTGGGAGCTGGGCTAACATGGTTGGCCGCGGGAGCTGGGTTGACATTGTTCGGGTCTGGAGCTGGGTTAACATTTTTGGGGTGCGGGAGGTGGGTTAACATTGTTCGTGTGAGGAAATGGGATGAACATTGTTGGCGGTAAGATAGTAGATGAACATTGTTGTCGGGTGTTAGGCAGGGTGAACATGGTTGGGGTGAGGGAGCTGGGTTAACATTGTTGGGGCGTGGGAGCTGTGTTAACATTGTTGGGGTGAAGGAGCTGGGTTAACATTGTTGGGGTGAAGGAGCTGGGTTAATATTGTTGGGGTGAGGGAGCTCGGTTAACATTGTTGGGGCGAGGAAACTGGGACAATATTGTTGGGGCGCGGGAGCTGGGTCAACACTGTTGGTGTGGGGGAGCTGGGTCAACATTATTGTGGTGATGGAGCTGGGTTAACATTGTTGGGGTGCGGGAGCTGGGTTAACATTGTTGTGGTGAGGGAGCTGGGTCCACATCGTTGGGGTGAGGGAGCTGGTTCAACATTGTTGGGGTGAGGGAACTGGCTTAACATTGTTGGGGCACGTGATCTGGATTAGCATTGTTGGGGTGAGGGAGCTGGGTTAATATTGTTGGGTTGAGGGAGCTGCGTCAACATAGTTGGGTTGAGGGAGCTGCGTCAATATAGTTGGGGCGCGGGAGCGGGGTCAACATTATTGGGCCGACGGAGCTGGGTCAATATTGTTCGGGTGAGGGAGCTGGAACCACATTATTGGGGTGAGGCAGCTCGGTCAACATTGTTGGTGTGAGAGAGCTAGGTTAACATTGTTGGGGTGGCGAAGCTGGGTTAACATTGTTGGGGCGAGTGAGCTGGGTTAACATTGTTGGAATGCGGGAGCTGGGTTAACATTGTTGGGGCGCGGGATCTGGGTTAACATTGTTGGGGTGTAGGACCTGGCTTAACATTGTTGGCGTGAGTGAGCTGGGTTAACATTGTTGGGGCACGGGAGATGGACTAATATTGTTGGGGTCTAGGACCTGGGTTAACATTGTTGTGGTGAGGGAGCTGGGTTAACATTGTTAGGGTGGGGTATATGGGTTAACATTGTTGTGGTGCGGGTGCTGGGTTAACATTGTTTTGGCTTGGGCGCTGAGTTAACATTGTTAGGGCGAGGGAGCTGGCTTAACATTGTTGTGGTGCGGGAGCTGGGTCATCATTGTTGGGGTGAGGGAGTGGGGTTAACATTGTTGGGGTTTGGGAGCTGGGTTAACATTGTTGGGATACGGGAGCTGGGTTAACATTGTTAGGGTGCGGGAGCTGGGTAAACATTGTTGGGGTTCGGGAGCTGCGTTAATATTGTTGGAGTGTGGGTGCTGGGTCAACATTGTTGGGGCACGGGAGCCGGGTTAACGTTGTTGAGGTGCGGGAGCTGGGTTAACATTGTTGTGGTGTGGGAGCTGGGCTAACATGGTTGGCCGCGGGAGCTGGGTTGACATTGTTCGGGTCTGGAGCTGGGTTAACATTGTTGGGGTGCGGGAGCTGGGTTAACATTGTTCGTGTGAGGAAATGGGGTGAACATTGTTGGCGGTAAGATAGTAGATGAACATTGTTGTGGGGTGTTAGGCAGGGTGAACATGGTTGGGGTGAGGGAGCTTGGTTAACATTGTTGGGGTGTGGGAGCTGTGTTAACATTGTTGGGGTGAAGGAGCTGGGTTAACATTGTTAGGGTGCGGGAGCTGGGTTAATATTGTTGAGGTGAGGGAGCTCTGTTAAAAATGATGGGGTGCGGGAGCAGGGTTAACATTGTTGGGGCGAGGTAACTGGGTTAACAATGTTGGGACGCGGGAGCGGAGTTAACATTGTTGGGGCGAGGAAACTGGGACAATATTGTTGGGGAGCGGGAACTGGGTTAATATTGTTGGGTCGCGGGAGCTGGGTTAGCATTGTTGGGGTGAACCAGCTGGGTCAACATCGTTGGGGCGTGGGAGTTGGGTTAACATTGTTGGGGCGCAGGAGCTGGGACAACGTTGTTGGGGTGAGGGAGCTTTGTCAACATTATTGGGGTGACGGAGCTGGGTTAATATTGTTGGGCTGTGGGAGCTGGGTTAACATTTTAGGTGCCCTGGAGCTGGGTTAACTTTGTTGGGGTGCGGTAGCTGGGTTAACATTTGTTGGGGCACGGGAGATGGGCTAATATTGTTGGGGTGTAGGACCTGGGTTAACATTGTTGTGGTGAGGGAGCTGGGTTAACATTGTTGGGGTGGGGTATTTGGGTTAACATTGTTGTGGTGCGGGAGCTGGGTTAACATTGTTTTGGCTTGGGCGCTGAGTTAACATTGTTAGGGCGAGGGAGCTGGCTTAACATTGTTGGGGTGCGGGTGCTGGGTCAACATTGTTGAGGTGAGGGTGCGGGGTTAACATTGTTGGGGTGCGGGAGCTGGGTTAACATTGTTGGGATACGGGAGCTGGGTTAACATTGTTAGGGTGCGGGAGCTGGGTAAACATTGTTGGGGTTCGGGAGCTGTGTTAATATTGTTGGAGTGTGGGTGCTGGGTCAAGATTGTTGGGGCGCGGGAGCTGGGTCAACATTGTTGGGGTGCGGGAGCTGGGTTAACATTGTTGTGGTGTGGGAGCTGGGCTAACATGGTTGGCCGCGGGAGCTGGGTTGACATTGTTCGGGTCTGGAGCTGGGTTAACATTGTTGGGGTGCGGGAGCTGGGTTAACATTGTTCGTGTGAGGAAATGGGGTGAACATTGTTGGCGGTAAGATAGTAGATGAACATTGTTGTGGGGTGTTAGGCAGGGTGAACATGGTTGGGGTGAGGGAGCTTGGTTAACATTGTTGGGGTGTGGGAGCTGTGTTAACATTGTTGGGGTGAAGGAGCTGGGTCAACATTGTTGGGGCGCGGCAGTTGGGTCAACATTGTTGGCGCGAGGGGGCTGGGTCAACATTGTTGAGGCGCGGGAGCTGGGTTAACATTGTTGGGGTGTGGGAGCTGTGTTAACATTTGTTGGTGCGAGGGAGCTGGATTAATATTGTTGGGGTGTAGGACCTGGGTTAACATTGTTGGGGTGAGGGAGCTGGGTTAACATTGCTGGGGTGGGGTATCTGGGTTAACATTGTTGTGGTGCGGGAGCTGCCTTAACATTGTTGGGGCGCTGGAGCTTGGTTAACATTGTTGGGATACGGGAGCTGGGTTAACATTGCTGAGATGCGGGAGCTGGGTTAACATTGTTGGGGTGCACGAGCTGGGTTAACATTGTTGGGGTGTGGGAGCTGGGTCAACATTGTTGGGGCGCGGAAGATGGGTCAAAACTGTTGGGGCGCGGCAGCTGGGTAAACATTGTTGGGGCACGGCATGTGCGTTAACATTGTTGGGGTGCGGAAGCTTGGTTAACATTGTTGGGGCACGGGGGCAGGGTTAACGTTGTTGAGGTGCGGGAGCTGGGTTAACATTGTTGTGGTGTGGGAGCTGGGCTAACATGGTTGGCCGCGGGAGCTGGGTTGACATTGTTCGGGTCTGGAGCTGGGTTAACATTTTTGGGTTGCGGGAGCTGGGTTAACATTTTAGGTGCTCTGGAGCTGGGTTAACTTTGTTGGGGTGCGGTAGCTGGGTTAACATTTGTTGGGGCACGGGAGATAGGCTAATATTGTTGGGGTGTAGGACCTGGGTTAACATTGTTGTGGTGAGGGAGCTGGGTTAACATTGTTTGGGTGGGGGAGCTGGGTTAACATTGTAGGTGCTCGGGAGCTGGGTTAACTTTGTTGCGGTGCGGTAGCTGGGTTAACATTTGTTGGGGCACGGGAGATGGGCTAATATTGTTGGGGTGTAGGACCTGGGTTAACATTGTTGTGGTGAGGGAGCTGGGTTAACATTGTTGGGGTGGGGTATCTGGGTTAACATTGTTGTGGTGCGGGAGCTGGGTTAACATTGTTTTGGCTTGGGCGCTGAGTTAACATTGTTAGGGCGAGGGAGCTGGCTTAACATTGTTGGGGTGCGGGAGCTGGGTCAACTTTGTTGTGGTGAGGGAGCGGGGTTAACATTGTTGGGGTGCGGAAGCTGGGTTAACATTGTTGGGATACGGGAGCTGGGTTAACATTGTTGGGGCACGTGATGTATGTTAACATTGTTGGGGTGCCGGAGCTGGTTTAACATTGTTGGGGCGCGGGAGATGGGCTAACATTGTTGGGGCGCGGGAGGTGGGTTAACATTGTTCGGGCTCTGGAGCTGGGTTAACATTGATTGGGTGCGTTAGCTTGGTCAACATTGCTGGGGCGCGGGAGCTGGGTTAACATTGTTTGGGTGCGGGAGCTAGGTCAACATTGTTGGGGTGAGGGAGCTGAGTCAGCATTGTTGGGGTGAGTGAGCTGGGTCAACATTGTTGTGGTGAGGCAGCTGGTTTAAAATTGTTTGGGCGCGGGAGCTTGGTCAACATTGTTGGCGCGAGGGGGCTGGGTCAACATTGTTGGGGCGCGGGAGCTGGGTTAACATTGTTGGGGTGCGGGAGCTGTGTTAACATTTGTTGGTGCGAGGGAGCTGGATTAATATTGATGGGGTGTAGGACCTGGGTTAACATTGTTGGGGTGGGGTTTCTGGGTTAACATTGTTGTGGTGCGGGAGCTTCCTTAACATTGTTGGGGCGCTGGAGCTGGGTTAACATTGTTGGGATACGGGAGCTGGGTTATCATTGCTGGGGTGCGGGAGCTGGGTTAACATTGTTGGGGTGCACGAGCTGGGTTAACATTGTTGGGGTGTGGGAGCTGGGTCAACATTGTTGGGGCGCGGGAGCTGGGTCAAAACTGTTGGGGCACGGGAGCTGGGTAAACATTGTTGGGGCACGGCATGTGTGTTAACATTGTTGGGGTGCGGCAGCTTGGTTAACATTGTTGGGGCACGGGAGCAGGGTTAACGTTGTTGAGGTGCGGGAGCTGGGTTAACATTGTTGTGGTGTGGGAGCTGGGCTAACATGGTTGGCCGCGGGAGCTGGGTTGACATTGTTCGGGTCTGGAGCTGGGTTAACATTGTTGGGGTGCGGGAGCTGTGTTAACATTGTTCGTGTGAGGAAATGGGGAGAACATTGTTAGCGGTAAGATAGTAGATGAACGTTGTTGTCAGGTGTTAGGCAGGGTGAACATGGTTGGGGTGAGGGAGCTTGGTTAACATTGTTGGGGTGTGGGAGCTGTGTTAACATTGTTGGGGTGAAGGAGCTGGGTTAACATTGTTGGGGTGAAGGAGCAGGGTTAATATTGTTGGGGTGAGGGAGCTCGGTTAACATTGTTGGGGCGAGGAAACTGGGACAATATTGTTGGGGCGCGGGAACTGGGTCAACACTGTTGGTGTGGGGGAGCTGGGTCAACATTATTGGTCGTGACGGAGCTGGGTTAACATTGTTGGGGTGCGGGAGCTGGGTTAACATTGTTGTGGTGAGGGAGCTGGGTCCACATCGTTGGGGTGAGGGAGCTGGTTCAACATTGTTGGGGTGAGGGAACTGGGTCAACATTGTAGGGGCGCGTGATGTGGATTAACATTGTTGGGGTGAGGGAGCTGGGTTAATATTGTTGGGTTGAGGGAGCTGCGTCAACATTGTTGGGTTGAGGGAGCTGCGTCAATATAGTTGGGGCGCGGGAGCTGGGTCAACATTATTTGGCTGACGGAGCTGGATCAATATTGTTGGGGTAAGGGAGCTGGAACCACATTATTGGGGTGAGGGAGCTCGGTCAACATTGTTGGTGTGAGGGAGCTAGGTTAACATTGTTGGGGTGGCGGAGCTGGGTTAACATTGTTGGGGTGACGGCGCTGAGTTAACATTGTTCGTGTGAGGAAATGGGGTGAACATTTTTGGCGGTAAGATAGTAGATGAACATGGGCTGTGGGAGCTGGGTTAACATTTTTGGGGTGAGGGAGCAGGGTTAACCTTGTTGGGGTCGGGGAGCTGGGTTAACATTGTTGGTTTGAGGGAGTTGGTTTAACATTGTTAGGGTGAGAGAGCTGGGTCAACATTGTTGGGGTGTGGGAGCTAGGTCAACATTGTTGGTGTGAGGGAGCTAGGTCTACATTGTTGGGGTGCGGGAGCTTGGTTAACATTGCTTGGGTGCGGGAGCTGGGTCAACATTGTTGGGGCGCGGCTGTTGGGTCAACATTGTTGGGGCGAGGTGGCTGGATTAACGTTGTTTTGGTGCGGGAGCTGGGTTAACATTGTTGGGGTGCGGGAGCTGGGTTAACATTGTTCGGGTGAGGAAATGAACAATGTTGGAGCTAAGATACCAGATGAACATTGTTGCCGGGTTTAAGGCAGAGTGAACATGGTTGGGGTGAGGGAGCTTCGTTCACATTGTTGGGGTGTGGGAGCTGTGTTAACATTGTTGGGGTGAAGGAGCTGGGTTAACATTGTTCGGGTGAAGGAGCTGGGTTAATATTGTTGAGGTGAGGGAGCTCTGTTAAAAATGATGGGGCGCGGGAGCAGGGTTAACATTGTTGGGGCGCGGGAGCTGGGTTAACATTGTTGGGGTGAGGTAGCTGGGTTAACATTGTTGTGATGCGGGAGCGGGGTTAACATTGTTGGGGCGAGGAAACTGGGACAATATTGTTGCGGAGCGGGAGCTGGGTTCATATTGTTGGGTCGCAGGAGCTGGGTTAGCATTGTTGGGGCGAACCAGCTGGGTCAACATCGTTGGGGCACGGGAGTTGGGTTAAAATTGTTGGGGCGAACTAGCTGAGTCAACATGTTGGGGCACGGGAGTTGGGTTAACATTGTTGGGGCGCAGGAGCTGGGTCAACATTGTTGGGGTGAGGGAGCTATGTCAACATTATTGGTGTGATGGAGCTGGGTTAACATTGTTGGGGCAAGCGAGGTCTGTTACATTGTTGGGGCGCAGGAGCTGGCTTAACATTGTTGGGGTGTGGGAGCTGGGTCAACCTTGTTGGTGTGAGGGAGCTGGGTCAACATTATTGTGGTGACGGAGCTGGGTTAACATTGTTGGGGTGTGGGACCTGGGTTAACATTGTTGGGGTGAGGGAACTGGGTCCACATTGTTGGGGTGAGGGAGCTGGGTCTACATTGTTGGGGTGAGGGAGCTGGGTGAACATTGTTGAGGTGAGGGAGCTGCGTCAACAAAGTTGGGGCGGGGGATCTGGGTCAACATTATTGGTGTGACCGAGCTGGGTTAATATTGTTGGGGTGAGGGAGCTGGATCCACATTTTTGGGGTGAGGGAGCTGGGTCAGCATTGTTGGGGAAAGGGAGCTGGGTTAACATTGTTGAGGTGAGGGAGCTGGGTCAACATTGTTGTGGCGCGGAAGCTGGGTTAACATAGTTGGGCCGCGGGAGCTCGGTTAACATTGTTCGGGCGCAGGAGCTGGGTTAACATTGTTGGTGTGTGCGACCTTGGTTAACATTCTGGTGGTGTGGGAGCTTGGTTAACATTGTTGGTTTGAGAGAGCTAGGTTAACATTGTTGGGGTGAGGGAGCTGGGTTAACATTGTTGAGGTGCGGGAGCAGGGTTAACATTGTTGGGGTGGGGGGGTGGGGGCTGGGTTTACATTGTAGGGGCGCGGGAGCTGGGTTAACATTGTTGGGATGCGGGAGCTGGGTTAACATTGTTGGGGCGCGGGAGCTGGGTTAACATTGTTGGGGTGTAGGACCTGGCTTAACATTGTTGTGGTGAGGGAGCTGGGTTAACATTGTTGGGGTGGGTGAGCTGGGTTAACATTGTTTTGGCGTGGGTGCTGAGTTAACACTGTTAGGGCGAGGGAGCTGTGTTAACATTGTTGGGGTGCAGGAGCTGGGTTAACATTGTTGGGGTGCAGGAGCTCGGTTAACATTGTTGGGATACATGACCTCGGTTAACATTGTTGGGGTGCGGGAGCTGGGTTAACATTGTTGTGGTGTGGGAGCTGGGTCAACATTGTTGGCGCGCGGGAGCTGTGTCAACACTGTTGGGGCGCGGGAGCTGGGTAAACATTGTTGGGGCACGGGATGTGGGTTAACATTTTTGGGGTGTGGGAGCTGGGATAACATTGTTGGGGCGCGGGAGCTGGGTTAACATTGTTGTGGTGCGGGATCCAGGTTAACATTGTTGTGGTGCGGGTGCTGGGTTAACATTGTTCGGGTGAGGAAATGGGGTGCATATTGTTGGAGGTAAGTTGGTAGATGAACATTGTTGTCGGGTGCAAGGCAGGCTGAATATGGTTGGGGTGAGGGAGCTGGGTCAACATTGTTGGGGTAAGGGAGCTGCGTCAACATTGTTGGGGTGAGGCAGCTGGGTTAACATTGTTTGGGTGCGGGAGCTGGGTCAACATTGTTTGGGTGCGGCAGTTGGGTCAATATTGTTGGGGCGAGGGGGCTGGGTCAATATTGTTGGGGCGCTTGAGCTGGGTTAACATTGTTGGGATGCGGGAGCTGGATTAACATTGTTTTGATGCGGGAGCTGGGTTAACATTGTTGGTGTGCGGGTGTTGGGTTAACATTGTTCGGGTGAGGAAATGGGGTGCACACTGTTGGGGGTAAGATAGTAAATGAACATTGTTGTCTGGTGCAAGGCAGGATGAACATGGTTGGGGTGAGGGAGCTGGGTCAACATTGTTGGGGTGAGGGAGCTGGGTCAACATTGTTGGGGTGAGGCAGCTGGGTTAACATTGTTTGGGTGCGGGAGCTGGGTCAACATTGTTGGGGCGCGGCAGTTGGGTCAACATTGTTGGGGCGAGGGGGCTGGGTCAACATTGTTGGAGCGAGGGGGCTGGGTCAACATTGTTGGAGCGCTTGAGCTGGGTTAACATTGTTGGGGTGCGGGAGCTGGATTGACGTTGTTTTGATGCGGGAACTGGGTTAACATTGTTGGAGTGCGGGTGTTGCGTTAGCATTGTTTGGGTGAAGGATCGGGGTTAATATTGTTGGGTTGAGGGAGCTCAGTTAAAAATGATGGTGCGCGGGAGCAGGGTTAACATTGTTGGGACCCGGGAGCGGGGTTAATATTGTTGGGGCGAGGAAACTGGGACAATATTGTTGGGACGTGGGAGCTGGTTTAACATTGTTGGGGCAAGGGGGCTGGGTTAACATTGTTGGAACGTGGGAGCGGGGTTAATATTGTTGGGGCGAGGAAACTGGGACAATATTGTTGGGGCGCGGGAGCTGGGTCAACATTGTTGGGGTGCGGGAGCTTAGTTATCATTTTTGGGGTGAATCAGCTGGGTCAACATCGTTGGGGCGCGGGAGCTGGGTTAACATTGTTGGGACGCGGGAGCTGGGTTAACATCTTTGGGGTGCGGGAGCTTGGTTAACATTGTTCGGGTGTGGGAGCTGGGTCAACACTGTTGGGGCGCGGGGGCTGGGTAAAAATTGTTGGGGCACGGGGTGTGGGTTAAAATTGTTGGGGTGTGGGAGCTGGGTTAACATTGTTGGCGCGAGGGGGCTGGGTTAACATTGTTGGGGCGAGGGAACTGGGTTAACATTGATGGGGCGCGGGAGCTGGGTTAACAATGTTGGTGCGGGAGCGGGGTTCACATTGTTGGGGCGCGAGAGCTGGGTTAACATTTTTGGGGTGCGGGAGCTGGGTTAACATTGTTGGGGTGTGGGTGCTGGGTCAACATTGTTGGGGCACGGGGGCTGGGTAAAATTTGTTGGGGCACGGGATGTGGGTTAGCATTGTTGGGGTGTGGGAGCTGGGTTAACATTGTCGGGTCGCATGAGCTGGGTTAACATTGTTGGGGTGTGGGAGCAGGGCTAACATTGTTGTGGTGCGGGAGCTGGGCTAACATTGTTGGGGCGCGGGAGCTGGGTTAACATTGTTGGGGTGCGGGAGTTTGGTCAACATTGCTGGGGCGCGGGAGCTGGGTTAACATTGTTGGATTCCGGGAACTGGTTCAATATTGTTGTGGTGAGTGGGCTGGGTCAACATTGTTGGGGCGAGTGGGCTGGGTCAACATTGTTGGGGCGCTTGAGCTGGGTTAACATTGTTGGGGTGCGGGAGCTGGATTAACATTGTTTTGATGCGGGAGCTGGGTTAACATTGTTGGTGTGCGGGTGTTGGGTTAACATTGTTCGGGTGAGGAAATGGGGTGCACATTGTTGGGGGTAAGATAGTAAATGAACATTGTTGTCGGGTGCAAGGCAGGAAGAACATGGTTGGGGTGCGGGAGCTGGGTCAACATTGCTGGGGCGCGGCAGTTGGGTCAACATTGTTGGGGTGAGGGGGCTGGGTCAATATTGTTGGGGCGCTTGAGCTGGGTTAACATTGTTGGGGTGCGGGAGCTGGATTAACATTGTTTTGATGCGGGAGCTGGGTTAACATTGTTGGGGTGCGGGTGTTGGGTTAACATTGTTGGGATACGGGAGCTGGGTTAACATTTCTGGGGTGCGGGAGCTGGGTTAACATTGTTGGGGTGTGGGAGCTGGGTTAACATTGTCGGGGCGCGTGAGCTGGGTTAACATTGTTGGGGTGTGGGAGCAGGGTTAACATTGTTGTGGTGCGGGAGCTGGGCTAACATTGATGGGGTGCGGGAGCTGGGTTAACATTGTTTGGGCTCTGGAGCTGGGTTAACATTGCTGGGGCGCGGGAGCTGGGTTAACATTGTTGGATTCCGGGAACTGGTTCAACATTGTTGGGGCGAGTGGGCTGGGTCAACATTGTTGGGGCGCTTGAGCTGGGTTAACATTGTTGGGGTGCGGGAGCTGGATTAACATTGTTTTGATGCGGGAGCTGGGTTAACATTGTTGGGGTGCGGGTGTTGGGTTAACATTGTTTGGGTGAAGGATCGGGGTTAATATTGTTGGGTTGAGGGTGCTCAGTTAAAAATGATGGTGCGCGGGAGCAGGGTTAACATTGTTGGGATGCGGGAGCGGGGTTAATATTGTTGGGGCGAGGAAACTGGGACAATATTGTTGGGGCGCGGGAGCTGGTTTAACATTGTTGGGGCGAGGGGGCTGGGTTAACATGGTGGTGGTGTGGGAGCTGGGTCAAAACTGTTGGGGCGCGGGAGCTGGGTAAACATTCTTGGGGCACGGGATGTTGGTTAACATTGTTGGGGTGTGGGAACTGGGTTAATATTGTCGGGGCGCGGGTGCTAGGTTAACATTGTTGGGGCGGGGGAGCTGGGTTAACATTGTTGGGGCGCGGGAGCTGGGTCAACATTGTTGGGGTGAGGGAGCTTGGTCAACATTATTGGGGTGACTGAGCTGGCTTAACATTGTTGGGGCGCGGGAGGTGGGTTAACATTGTTGGGGTGAGGGAGCTGGGTCAATATATTTGGGGCGCTGGAGCTGCGCCAACATTATTGGGGTGACGGAGCTGGGTTAACATTGTTGGGGTGAGGGAGCTGGGTCAATATTGTTGGGGTGAGGGAGCTGGATTCACATTTTGGGGTCAGGGAGCTGGGTCAACATTGTAGGGGTGAGGGAGCCGGGTTAACATTTCTGGGGTGAGGGAGCTGGGTCAACATTGTTGGGGTGTGGGTGCTGGGTTAACATTGTTGGGGTGCGGGGGCTGGGATAACATTGTTGGGGCACGGTAGCTGGGTTATCATTTTTGGGGCGCGGCAGCTGGGTTAACATTATTGGGGCGCGAGAGCTGGGTTAACATTGTGGAGATACGGGAGCTGGGTTAACATTTTTGGGGTGCGGGACCTGGGTTAACATTGTTGGGGTGTGGGAGCTGGGTCAACACTGTTGGGGCGCGGGAGCTGGGTAAACATTGTTGGGGTGTGGGAGCAGGGTTAACATTGTTGTGGTGCGGGAGCTGGGCTAACATTGTTGGGGCACGGGAGCTGGGTTAACATTGTTGGGGTGAGGGAGCTGGGTCAATATTGTTGGGGTGAGGGAGCTGGATCCACATTTTTGGGGTCAGGGAGCTGGGTCAACATTGTTGGGGTGAGGGAGCCGGGTTAACATTGCTGGGGTGAGGGAGCTGAGTCAACATTGTTGGGGTGTGGGTGCTGGGTTAACATTGTTGGGGTGCGGGAGCTGGGTTAACATTGTTGGGGCGTGGTAGCTGGGTTATCATTTTTGGGGCGCGGGAGTTGGGTTAACATTGTTGGGGCACGAGAGCTGGGTTAACATTGTGGGGATACGGGAGCTGGGTTAACATTTTTGGGGTGCGGGAGCTGGGTTAACATTGTTGGGGTGTGGGAGCTGGGTCAACATTGTTGGGGCACGGGGGCTGGGTAAAATTTGTTGGGGCACAGGATGTGGGTTAGCATTGTTGGGGTGTGGGAGCTGGGTTAACATTGTCGGGTCGCGTGAGCTGGGTTAACATTGTTGGGGTGTGGGAGCAGGGCTAACATTGTTGTGGTGCGGGAGCTGGGCTAACATTGTTGGGGCGCGGGAGCTGGGTTAACATTGTTGGGGTGCGGGAGTTTGGTCAACATTGCTGGGGCGCGGGAGCTGGGTTAACATTGTTGGATTCCGGGAACTGGTTCAATATTGTTGTGGTGAGTGGGCTGGGTCAACATTGTTGGGGCGAGTGGGCTGGGTCAACATTGTTGGGGCGCTTGAGCTGGGTTAACATTGTTGGGGTGCGGGAGCTGGATTAACATTGTTTTGATGCGGGAGCTGGGTTAACATTGTTGGTGTGCGGGTGTTGGGTTAACATTGTTCGGGTGAGGAAATGGGGTGCACATTGTTGGGGGTAAGATAGTAAATGAACATTGTTGTCGGGTGCAAGGCAGGAAGAACATGGTTGGGGTGCGGGAGCTGGGTCAACATTGCTGGGGCGCGGCAGTTGGGTCAACATTGTTGGGGTGAGGGGGCTGGGTCAACATTGTTGGGGCGCTTGAGCTGGGTTAACATTGTTGGGGTATGGGAGCTGGATTAACATTGTTTTGATGCGGGAGCTGGGTTAACATTGTTGGGGTGCGGGTGTTGGGTTAACATTGTTTGGGTGAAGGATCGGGGTTAATATTGTTGGGTTGAGGGAGCTCAGTTAAAAATGATGGTGCGCGGAGGAGGGTTAACATTGTTGGGACGCGGGAGCGGGGTTAAAATTGTTGGGGCGAGGAAACTGGGACAATATTGTTGGGGCGCGGGAGCTGGGTTAACATTGTTGGGTCGCGGGAGCTGAGTTATCATTGTTGGGGCGAATCAGCTGGGTCAACATCGTTGGGGTGCGGGAGCTGGGTTAACATTGTTGGGACGCGGGAGCGGGGTTCACATTGTTGGGGCGCGAGAGCTGGGTTAACATTGTTGGGATACGGGAGCTGGGTTAACATTTTTGGGGTGCGGGAGCTGGGTTAACATTGTTGGGGTGTGGGAGCTGGGTTAACATTGTCGGGGCGCGTGAGCTGGGTTAACATTGTTGGGGTGTGGGAGCAGGGTTAACATTGTTGTGGTGCGGGAGCTGGGCTAACATTGATGGGGCGCGGGAGCTGGGTTAACATTGTTTGGGCTCTGGAGCTGGGTTAACATTGCTGGGGTGCGGGAGCTGGGTTAACATTGTTGGATTCCGGGAACTGGTTCAACATTGTTGGGGCGAGTGGGCTGGGTCAACATTGTTGGGGCGCTTGAGCTGGGTAAACATTCTTGGGGCACGGGATGTTGGTTAACATTGTTGGGGTGTGGGAGCTGGGTTAATATTGTCGGGGCGCGGGTGCTAGGTTAACATTGTTGGGGCGGGGGAGCTGGGTTAACATTGTTGGGGCGCGGGAGCTGGGTCAACATTGTTGGGGTGAGGGAGCTTGGTCAACATTATTGGGGTGACTGAGCTGGCTTAACATTGTTGGGGCGCGGGAGGTGGGTTAACATTGTTGGGGTGAGGGAGCTGGGTCAATATATTTGGGGCGCTGGAGCTGCGTCAACATTATTGGGGTGACGGAGCTGGGTTAACATTGTTGGGGTGAGGGAGCTGGGTCAATATTGTTGGGGTGAGGGAGCTGGATTCACATTTTTGGGTCAGGGAGCTGGGTCAACATTGTAGGGGTGAGGGAGCCGGGTTAACATTTCTGGGGTGAGGGAGCTGGGTCAACATTGTTGGGGTGTGGGTGCTGGGTTAACATTGTTGGGGCACGGTAGCTGGGTTATCATTTTTGGGGCGCGGCAGCTGGGTTAACATTATTGGGGCGCGAGAGCTGGGTTAACATTGTGGGGTTACGGGAGCTGGGTTAACATTTTTGGGGTGCGGGACCTGGGTTAACATTGTTGGGGTGTGGGAGCTGGGTCAACACTGTTGGGGCGCGGGAGCTGGGTAAACATTGTTGGGGTGTGGGAGCAGGGTTAACATTGTTGGGGCGCGGGAGCTGGGTTAACATTGTTGGGGTGTGGGAGCTGTGTTAACATTTGTTGGTGCGAGGGAGCTGGATTAATATTGTTGGGGTGTAGGACCTGGGTTAACATTGTTGGGGTGAGGGAGCTGGGTTAACATTGCTGGGGTGGGGTATCTGGGTTAACATTGTTGTGGTGCGGGAGCTGCCTTAACATTGTTGGGGCGCTGGAGCTTGGTTAACATTGTTGGGATACGGGAGCTGGGTTAACATTGCTGAGATGCGGGAGCTGGGTTAACATTGTTGGGGTGCACGAGCTGGGTTAACATTGTTGGGGTGTGGGAGCTGGGTCAACATTGTTGGGGCGCGGAAGATGGGTCAAAACTGTTGGGGCGCGGCAGCTGGGTAAACATTGTTGGGGCACGGCATGTGCGTTAACATTGTTGGGGTGCGGAAGCTTGGTTAACATTGTTGGGGCACGGGGGCAGGGTTAACGTTGTTGAGGTGCGGGAGCTGGGTTAACATTGTTGTGGTGTGGGAGCTGGGCTAACATGGTTGGCCGCGGGAGCTGGGTTGACATTGTTCGGGTCTGGAGCTGGGTTAACATTTTTGGGTTGCGGGAGCTGGGTTAACATTTTAGGTGCTCTGGAGCTGGGTTAACTTTGTTGGGGTGCGGTAGCTGGGTTAACATTTGTTGGGGCACGGGAGATAGGCTAATATTGTTGGGGTGTAGGACCTGGGTTAACATTGTTGTGGTGAGGGAGCTGGGTTAACATTGTTTGGGTGGGGGAGCTGGGTTAACATTGTAGGTGCTCGGGAGCTGGGTTAACTTTGTTGCGGTGCGGTAGCTGGGTTAACATTTGTTGGGGCACGGGAGATGGGCTAATATTGTTGGGGTGTAGGACCTGGGTTAACATTGTTGTGGTGAGGGAGCTGGGTTAACATTGTTGGGGTGGGGTATCTGGGTTAACATTGTTGTGGTGCGGGAGCTGGGTTAACATTGTTTTGGCTTGGGCGCTGAGTTAACATTGTTAGGGCGAGGGAGCTGGCTTAACATTGTTGGGGTGCGGGAGCTGGGTCAACTTTGTTGTGGTGAGGGAGCGGGGTTAACATTGTTGGGGTGCGGAAGCTGGGTTAACATTGTTGGGATACGGGAGCTGGGTTAACATTGTTGGGGCACGTGATGTATGTTAACATTGTTGGGGTGCCGGAGCTGGTTTAACATTGTTGGGGCGCGGGAGATGGGCTAACATTGTTGGGGCGCGGGAGGTGGGTTAACATTGTTCGGGCTCTGGAGCTGGGTTAACATTGATTGGGTGCGTTAGCTTGGTCAACATTGCTGGGGCGCGGGAGCTGGGTTAACATTGTTTGGGTGCGGGAGCTAGGTCAACATTGTTGGGGTGAGGGAGCTGAGTCAGCATTGTTGGGGTGAGTGAGCTGGGTCAACATTGTTGTGGTGAGGCAGCTGGTTTAAAATTGTTTGGGCGCGGGAGCTTGGTCAACATTGTTGGCGCGAGGGGGCTGGGTCAACATTGTTGGGGCGCGGGAGCTGGGTTAACATTGTTGGGGTGCGGGAGCTGTGTTAACATTTGTTGGTGCGAGGGAGCTGGATTAATATTGATGGGGTGTAGGACCTGGGTTAACATTGTTGGGGTGGGGTTTCTGGGTTAACATTGTTGTGGTGCGGGAGCTTCCTTAACATTGTTGGGGCGCTGGAGCTGGGTTAACATTGTTGGGATACGGGAGCTGGGTTATCATTGCTGGGGTGCGGGAGCTGGGTTAACATTGTTGGGGTGCACGAGCTGGGTTAACATTGTTGGGGTGTGGGAGCTGGGTCAACATTGTTGGGGCGCGGGAGCTGGGTCAAAACTGTTGGGGCACGGGAGCTGGGTAAACATTGTTGGGGCACGGCATGTGTGTTAACATTGTTGGGGTGCGGCAGCTTGGTTAACATTGTTGGGGCACGGGAGCAGGGTTAACGTTGTTGAGGTGCGGGAGCTGGGTTAACATTGTTGTGGTGTGGGAGCTGGGCTAACATGGTTGGCCGCGGGAGCTGGGTTGACATTGTTCGGGTCTGGAGCTGGGTTAACATTGTTGGGGTGCGGGAGCTGTGTTAACATTGTTCGTGTGAGGAAATGGGGAGAACATTGTTAGCGGTAAGATAGTAGATGAACGTTGTTGTCAGGTGTTAGGCAGGGTGAACATGGTTGGGGTGAGGGAGCTTGGTTAACATTGTTGGGGTGTGGGAGCTGTGTTAACATTGTTGGGGTGAAGGAGCTGGGTTAACATTGTTGGGGTGAAGGAGCAGGGTTAATATTGTTGGGGTGAGGGAGCTCGGTTAACATTGTTGGGGCGAGGAAACTGGGACAATATTGTTGGGGCGCGGGAACTGGGTCAACACTGTTGGTGTGGGGGAGCTGGGTCAACATTATTGGTCGTGACGGAGCTGGGTTAACATTGTTGGGGTGCGGGAGCTGGGTTAACATTGTTGTGGTGAGGGAGCTGGGTCCACATCGTTGGGGTGAGGGAGCTGGTTCAACATTGTTGGGGTGAGGGAACTGGGTCAACATTGTAGGGGCGCGTGATGTGGATTAACATTGTTGGGGTGAGGGAGCTGGGTTAATATTGTTGGGTTGAGGGAGCTGCGTCAACATTGTTGGGTTGAGGGAGCTGCGTCAATATAGTTGGGGCGCGGGAGCTGGGTCAACATTATTTGGCTGACGGAGCTGGATCAATATTGTTGGGGTAAGGGAGCTGGAACCACATTATTGGGGTGAGGGAGCTCGGTCAACATTGTTGGTGTGAGGGAGCTAGGTTAACATTGTTGGGGTGGCGGAGCTGGGTTAACATTGTTGGGGTGACGGCGCTGAGTTAACATTGTTCGTGTGAGGAAATGGGGTGAACATTTTTGGCGGTAAGATAGTAGATGAACATGGGCTGTGGGAGCTGGGTTAACATTTTTGGGGTGAGGGAGCAGGGTTAACCTTGTTGGGGTCGGGGAGCTGGGTTAACATTGTTGGTTTGAGGGAGTTGGTTTAACATTGTTAGGGTGAGAGAGCTGGGTCAACATTGTTGGGGTGTGGGAGCTAGGTCAACATTGTTGGTGTGAGGGAGCTAGGTCTACATTGTTGGGGTGCGGGAGCTTGGTTAACATTGCTTGGGTGCGGGAGCTGGGTCAACATTGTTGGGGCGCGGCTGTTGGGTCAACATTGTTGGGGCGAGGTGGCTGGATTAACGTTGTTTTGGTGCGGGAGCTGGGTTAACATTGTTGGGGTGCGGGAGCTGGGTTAACATTGTTCGGGTGAGGAAATGAACAATGTTGGAGCTAAGATACCAGATGAACATTGTTGCCGGGTTTAAGGCAGAGTGAACATGGTTGGGGTGAGGGAGCTTCGTTCACATTGTTGGGGTGTGGGAGCTGTGTTAACATTGTTGGGGTGAAGGAGCTGGGTTAACATTGTTCGGGTGAAGGAGCTGGGTTAATATTGTTGAGGTGAGGGAGCTCTGTTAAAAATGATGGGGCGCGGGAGCAGGGTTAACATTGTTGGGGCGCGGGAGCTGGGTTAACATTGTTGGGGTGAGGTAGCTGGGTTAACATTGTTGTGATGCGGGAGCGGGGTTAACATTGTTGGGGCGAGGAAACTGGGACAATATTGTTGCGGAGCGGGAGCTGGGTTCATATTGTTGGGTCGCAGGAGCTGGGTTAGCATTGTTGGGGCGAACCAGCTGGGTCAACATCGTTGGGGCACGGGAGTTGGGTTAAAATTGTTGGGGCGAACTAGCTGAGTCAACATGTTGGGGCACGGGAGTTGGGTTAACATTGTTGGGGCGCAGGAGCTGGGTCAACATTGTTGGGGTGAGGGAGCTATGTCAACATTATTGGTGTGATGGAGCTGGGTTAACATTGTTGGGGCAAGCGAGGTCTGTTACATTGTTGGGGCGCAGGAGCTGGCTTAACATTGTTGGGGTGTGGGAGCTGGGTCAACCTTGTTGGTGTGAGGGAGCTGGGTCAACATTATTGTGGTGACGGAGCTGGGTTAACATTGTTGGGGTGTGGGACCTGGGTTAACATTGTTGGGGTGAGGGAACTGGGTCCACATTGTTGGGGTGAGGGAGCTGGGTCTACATTGTTGGGGTGAGGGAGCTGGGTGAACATTGTTGAGGTGAGGGAGCTGCGTCAACAAAGTTGGGGCGGGGGATCTGGGTCAACATTATTGGTGTGACCGAGCTGGGTTAATATTGTTGGGGTGAGGGAGCTGGATCCACATTTTTGGGGTGAGGGAGCTGGGTCAGCATTGTTGGGGAAAGGGAGCTGGGTTAACATTGTTGAGGTGAGGGAGCTGGGTCAACATTGTTGTGGCGCGGAAGCTGGGTTAACATAGTTGGGCCGCGGGAGCTCGGTTAACATTGTTCGGGCGCAGGAGCTGGGTTAACATTGTTGGTGTGTGCGACCTTGGTTAACATTCTGGTGGTGTGGGAGCTTGGTTAACATTGTTGGTTTGAGAGAGCTAGGTTAACATTGTTGGGGTGAGGGAGCTGGGTTAACATTGTTGAGGTGCGGGAGCAGGGTTAACATTGTTGGGGTGGGGGGGTGGGGGCTGGGTTTACATTGTAGGGGCGCGGGAGCTGGGTTAACATTGTTGGGATGCGGGAGCTGGGTTAACATTGTTGGGGCGCGGGAGCTGGGTTAACATTGTTGGGGTGTAGGACCTGGCTTAACATTGTTGTGGTGAGGGAGCTGGGTTAACATTGTTGGGGTGGGTGAGCTGGGTTAACATTGTTTTGGCGTGGGTGCTGAGTTAACACTGTTAGGGCGAGGGAGCTGTGTTAACATTGTTGGGGTGCAGGAGCTGGGTTAACATTGTTGGGGTGCAGGAGCTCGGTTAACATTGTTGGGATACATGACCTCGGTTAACATTGTTGGGGTGCGGGAGCTGGGTTAACATTGTTGTGGTGTGGGAGCTGGGTCAACATTGTTGGCGCGCGGGAGCTGTGTCAACACTGTTGGGGCGCGGGAGCTGGGTAAACATTGTTGGGGCACGGGATGTGGGTTAACATTTTTGGGGTGTGGGAGCTGGGATAACATTGTTGGGGCGCGGGAGCTGGGTTAACATTGTTGTGGTGCGGGATCCAGGTTAACATTGTTGTGGTGCGGGTGCTGGGTTAACATTGTTCGGGTGAGGAAATGGGGTGCATATTGTTGGAGGTAAGTTGGTAGATGAACATTGTTGTCGGGTGCAAGGCAGGCTGAATATGGTTGGGGTGAGGGAGCTGGGTCAACATTGTTGGGGTAAGGGAGCTGCGTCAACATTGTTGGGGTGAGGCAGCTGGGTTAACATTGTTTGGGTGCGGGAGCTGGGTCAACATTGTTTGGGTGCGGCAGTTGGGTCAATATTGTTGGGGCGAGGGGGCTGGGTCAATATTGTTGGGGCGCTTGAGCTGGGTTAACATTGTTGGGATGCGGGAGCTGGATTAACATTGTTTTGATGCGGGAGCTGGGTTAACATTGTTGGTGTGCGGGTGTTGGGTTAACATTGTTCGGGTGAGGAAATGGGGTGCACACTGTTGGGGGTAAGATAGTAAATGAACATTGTTGTCTGGTGCAAGGCAGGATGAACATGGTTGGGGTGAGGGAGCTGGGTCAACATTGTTGGGGTGAGGGAGCTGGGTCAACATTGTTGGGGTGAGGCAGCTGGGTTAACATTGTTTGGGTGCGGGAGCTGGGTCAACATTGTTGGGGCGCGGCAGTTGGGTCAACATTGTTGGGGCGAGGGGGCTGGGTCAACATTGTTGGAGCGAGGGGGCTGGGTCAACATTGTTGGAGCGCTTGAGCTGGGTTAACATTGTTGGGGTGCGGGAGCTGGATTGACGTTGTTTTGATGCGGGAACTGGGTTAACATTGTTGGAGTGCGGGTGTTGCGTTAGCATTGTTTGGGTGAAGGATCGGGGTTAATATTGTTGGGTTGAGGGAGCTCAGTTAAAAATGATGGTGCGCGGGAGCAGGGTTAACATTGTTGGGACCCGGGAGCGGGGTTAATATTGTTGGGGCGAGGAAACTGGGACAATATTGTTGGGACGTGGGAGCTGGTTTAACATTGTTGGGGCAAGGGGGCTGGGTTAACATTGTTGGAACGTGGGAGCGGGGTTAATATTGTTGGGGCGAGGAAACTGGGACAATATTGTTGGGGCGCGGGAGCTGGGTCAACATTGTTGGGGTGCGGGAGCTTAGTTATCATTTTTGGGGTGAATCAGCTGGGTCAACATCGTTGGGGCGCGGGAGCTGGGTTAACATTGTTGGGACGCGGGAGCTGGGTTAACATCTTTGGGGTGCGGGAGCTTGGTTAACATTGTTCGGGTGTGGGAGCTGGGTCAACACTGTTGGGGCGCGGGGGCTGGGTAAAAATTGTTGGGGCACGGGGTGTGGGTTAAAATTGTTGGGGTGTGGGAGCTGGGTTAACATTGTTGGCGCGAGGGGGCTGGGTTAACATTGTTGGGGCGAGGGAACTGGGTTAACATTGATGGGGCGCGGGAGCTGGGTTAACAATGTTGGTGCGGGAGCGGGGTTCACATTGTTGGGGCGCGAGAGCTGGGTTAACATTTTTGGGGTGCGGGAGCTGGGTTAACATTGTTGGGGTGTGGGTGCTGGGTCAACATTGTTGGGGCACGGGGGCTGGGTAAAATTTGTTGGGGCACGGGATGTGGGTTAGCATTGTTGGGGTGTGGGAGCTGGGTTAACATTGTCGGGTCGCATGAGCTGGGTTAACATTGTTGGGGTGTGGGAGCAGGGCTAACATTGTTGTGGTGCGGGAGCTGGGCTAACATTGTTGGGGCGCGGGAGCTGGGTTAACATTGTTGGGGTGCGGGAGTTTGGTCAACATTGCTGGGGCGCGGGAGCTGGGTTAACATTGTTGGATTCCGGGAACTGGTTCAATATTGTTGTGGTGAGTGGGCTGGGTCAACATTGTTGGGGCGAGTGGGCTGGGTCAACATTGTTGGGGCGCTTGAGCTGGGTTAACATTGTTGGGGTGCGGGAGCTGGATTAACATTGTTTTGATGCGGGAGCTGGGTTAACATTGTTGGTGTGCGGGTGTTGGGTTAACATTGTTCGGGTGAGGAAATGGGGTGCACATTGTTGGGGGTAAGATAGTAAATGAACATTGTTGTCGGGTGCAAGGCAGGAAGAACATGGTTGGGGTGCGGGAGCTGGGTCAACATTGCTGGGGCGCGGCAGTTGGGTCAACATTGTTGGGGTGAGGGGGCTGGGTCAATATTGTTGGGGCGCTTGAGCTGGGTTAACATTGTTGGGGTGCGGGAGCTGGATTAACATTGTTTTGATGCGGGAGCTGGGTTAACATTGTTGGGGTGCGGGTGTTGGGTTAACATTGTTGGGATACGGGAGCTGGGTTAACATTTCTGGGGTGCGGGAGCTGGGTTAACATTGTTGGGGTGTGGGAGCTGGGTTAACATTGTCGGGGCGCGTGAGCTGGGTTAACATTGTTGGGGTGTGGGAGCAGGGTTAACATTGTTGTGGTGCGGGAGCTGGGCTAACATTGATGGGGTGCGGGAGCTGGGTTAACATTGTTTGGGCTCTGGAGCTGGGTTAACATTGCTGGGGCGCGGGAGCTGGGTTAACATTGTTGGATTCCGGGAACTGGTTCAACATTGTTGGGGCGAGTGGGCTGGGTCAACATTGTTGGGGCGCTTGAGCTGGGTTAACATTGTTGGGGTGCGGGAGCTGGATTAACATTGTTTTGATGCGGGAGCTGGGTTAACATTGTTGGGGTGCGGGTGTTGGGTTAACATTGTTTGGGTGAAGGATCGGGGTTAATATTGTTGGGTTGAGGGTGCTCAGTTAAAAATGATGGTGCGCGGGAGCAGGGTTAACATTGTTGGGATGCGGGAGCGGGGTTAATATTGTTGGGGCGAGGAAACTGGGACAATATTGTTGGGGCGCGGGAGCTGGTTTAACATTGTTGGGGCGAGGGGGCTGGGTTAACATGGTGGTGGTGTGGGAGCTGGGTCAAAACTGTTGGGGCGCGGGAGCTGGGTAAACATTCTTGGGGCACGGGATGTTGGTTAACATTGTTGGGGTGTGGGAACTGGGTTAATATTGTCGGGGCGCGGGTGCTAGGTTAACATTGTTGGGGCGGGGGAGCTGGGTTAACATTGTTGGGGCGCGGGAGCTGGGTCAACATTGTTGGGGTGAGGGAGCTTGGTCAACATTATTGGGGTGACTGAGCTGGCTTAACATTGTTGGGGCGCGGGAGGTGGGTTAACATTGTTGGGGTGAGGGAGCTGGGTCAATATATTTGGGGCGCTGGAGCTGCGCCAACATTATTGGGGTGACGGAGCTGGGTTAACATTGTTGGGGTGAGGGAGCTGGGTCAATATTGTTGGGGTGAGGGAGCTGGATTCACATTTTGGGGTCAGGGAGCTGGGTCAACATTGTAGGGGTGAGGGAGCCGGGTTAACATTTCTGGGGTGAGGGAGCTGGGTCAACATTGTTGGGGTGTGGGTGCTGGGTTAACATTGTTGGGGTGCGGGGGCTGGGATAACATTGTTGGGGCACGGTAGCTGGGTTATCATTTTTGGGGCGCGGCAGCTGGGTTAACATTATTGGGGCGCGAGAGCTGGGTTAACATTGTGGAGATACGGGAGCTGGGTTAACATTTTTGGGGTGCGGGACCTGGGTTAACATTGTTGGGGTGTGGGAGCTGGGTCAACACTGTTGGGGCGCGGGAGCTGGGTAAACATTGTTGGGGTGTGGGAGCAGGGTTAACATTGTTGTGGTGCGGGAGCTGGGCTAACATTGTTGGGGCACGGGAGCTGGGTTAACATTGTTGGGGTGAGGGAGCTGGGTCAATATTGTTGGGGTGAGGGAGCTGGATCCACATTTTTGGGGTCAGGGAGCTGGGTCAACATTGTTGGGGTGAGGGAGCCGGGTTAACATTGCTGGGGTGAGGGAGCTGAGTCAACATTGTTGGGGTGTGGGTGCTGGGTTAACATTGTTGGGGTGCGGGAGCTGGGTTAACATTGTTGGGGCGTGGTAGCTGGGTTATCATTTTTGGGGCGCGGGAGTTGGGTTAACATTGTTGGGGCACGAGAGCTGGGTTAACATTGTGGGGATACGGGAGCTGGGTTAACATTTTTGGGGTGCGGGAGCTGGGTTAACATTGTTGGGGTGTGGGAGCTGGGTCAACATTGTTGGGGCACGGGGGCTGGGTAAAATTTGTTGGGGCACAGGATGTGGGTTAGCATTGTTGGGGTGTGGGAGCTGGGTTAACATTGTCGGGTCGCGTGAGCTGGGTTAACATTGTTGGGGTGTGGGAGCAGGGCTAACATTGTTGTGGTGCGGGAGCTGGGCTAACATTGTTGGGGCGCGGGAGCTGGGTTAACATTGTTGGGGTGCGGGAGTTTGGTCAACATTGCTGGGGCGCGGGAGCTGGGTTAACATTGTTGGATTCCGGGAACTGGTTCAATATTGTTGTGGTGAGTGGGCTGGGTCAACATTGTTGGGGCGAGTGGGCTGGGTCAACATTGTTGGGGCGCTTGAGCTGGGTTAACATTGTTGGGGTGCGGGAGCTGGATTAACATTGTTTTGATGCGGGAGCTGGGTTAACATTGTTGGTGTGCGGGTGTTGGGTTAACATTGTTCGGGTGAGGAAATGGGGTGCACATTGTTGGGGGTAAGATAGTAAATGAACATTGTTGTCGGGTGCAAGGCAGGAAGAACATGGTTGGGGTGCGGGAGCTGGGTCAACATTGCTGGGGCGCGGCAGTTGGGTCAACATTGTTGGGGTGAGGGGGCTGGGTCAACATTGTTGGGGCGCTTGAGCTGGGTTAACATTGTTGGGGTATGGGAGCTGGATTAACATTGTTTTGATGCGGGAGCTGGGTTAACATTGTTGGGGTGCGGGTGTTGGGTTAACATTGTTTGGGTGAAGGATCGGGGTTAATATTGTTGGGTTGAGGGAGCTCAGTTAAAAATGATGGTGCGCGGAGGAGGGTTAACATTGTTGGGACGCGGGAGCGGGGTTAAAATTGTTGGGGCGAGGAAACTGGGACAATATTGTTGGGGCGCGGGAGCTGGGTTAACATTGTTGGGTCGCGGGAGCTGAGTTATCATTGTTGGGGCGAATCAGCTGGGTCAACATCGTTGGGGTGCGGGAGCTGGGTTAACATTGTTGGGACGCGGGAGCGGGGTTCACATTGTTGGGGCGCGAGAGCTGGGTTAACATTGTTGGGATACGGGAGCTGGGTTAACATTGCTGAGATGCGGGAGCTGGGTTAACATTGTTGGGGTGCACGAGCTGGGTTAACATTGTTGGGGTGTGGGAGCTGGGTCAACATTGTTGGGGCGCGGAAGATGGGTCAAAACTGTTGGGGCGCGGCAGCTGGGTAAACATTGTTGGGGCACGGCATGTGCGTTAACATTGTTGGGGTGCGGAAGCTTGGTTAACATTGTTGGGGCACGGGGGCAGGGTTAACGTTGTTGAGGTGCGGGAGCTGGGTTAACATTGTTGTGGTGTGGGAGCTGGGCTAACATGGTTGGCCGCGGGAGCTGGGTTGACATTGTTCGGGTCTGGAGCTGGGTTAACATTTTTGGGTTGCGGGAGCTGGGTTAACATTTTAGGTGCTCTGGAGCTGGGTTAACTTTGTTGGGGTGCGGTAGCTGGGTTAACATTTGTTGGGGCACGGGAGATAGGCTAATATTGTTGGGGTGTAGGACCTGGGTTAACATTGTTGTGGTGAGGGAGCTGGGTTAACATTGTTTGGGTGGGGGAGCTGGGTTAACATTGTAGGTGCTCGGGAGCTGGGTTAACTTTGTTGCGGTGCGGTAGCTGGGTTAACATTTGTTGGGGCACGGGAGATGGGCTAATATTGTTGGGGTGTAGGACCTGGGTTAACATTGTTGTGGTGAGGGAGCTGGGTTAACATTGTTGGGGTGGGGTATCTGGGTTAACATTGTTGTGGTGCGGGAGCTGGGTTAACATTGTTTTGGCTTGGGCGCTGAGTTAACATTGTTAGGGCGAGGGAGCTGGCTTAACATTGTTGGGGTGCGGGAGCTGGGTCAACTTTGTTGTGGTGAGGGAGCGGGGTTAACATTGTTGGGGTGCGGAAGCTGGGTTAACATTGTTGGGATACGGGAGCTGGGTTAACATTGTTGGGGCACGTGATGTATGTTAACATTGTTGGGGTGCCGGAGCTGGTTTAACATTGTTGGGGCGCGGGAGATGGGCTAACATTGTTGGGGCGCGGGAGGTGGGTTAACATTGTTCGGGCTCTGGAGCTGGGTTAACATTGATTGGGTGCGTTAGCTTGGTCAACATTGCTGGGGCGCGGGAGCTGGGTTAACATTGTTTGGGTGCGGGAGCTAGGTCAACATTGTTGGGGTGAGGGAGCTGAGTCAGCATTGTTGGGGTGAGTGAGCTGGGTCAACATTGTTGTGGTGAGGCAGCTGGTTTAAAATTGTTTGGGCGCGGGAGCTTGGTCAACATTGTTGGCGCGAGGGGGCTGGGTCAACATTGTTGGGGCGCGGGAGCTGGGTTAACATTGTTGGGGTGCGGGAGCTGTGTTAACATTTGTTGGTGCGAGGGAGCTGGATTAATATTGATGGGGTGTAGGACCTGGGTTAACATTGTTGGGGTGGGGTTTCTGGGTTAACATTGTTGTGGTGCGGGAGCTTCCTTAACATTGTTGGGGCGCTGGAGCTGGGTTAACATTGTTGGGATACGGGAGCTGGGTTATCATTGCTGGGGTGCGGGAGCTGGGTTAACATTGTTGGGGTGCACGAGCTGGGTTAACATTGTTGGGGTGTGGGAGCTGGGTCAACATTGTTGGGGCGCGGGAGCTGGGTCAAAACTGTTGGGGCACGGGAGCTGGGTAAACATTGTTGGGGCACGGCATGTGTGTTAACATTGTTGGGGTGCGGCAGCTTGGTTAACATTGTTGGGGCACGGGAGCAGGGTTAACGTTGTTGAGGTGCGGGAGCTGGGTTAACATTGTTGTGGTGTGGGAGCTGGGCTAACATGGTTGGCCGCGGGAGCTGGGTTGACATTGTTCGGGTCTGGAGCTGGGTTAACATTGTTGGGGTGCGGGAGCTGTGTTAACATTGTTCGTGTGAGGAAATGGGGAGAACATTGTTAGCGGTAAGATAGTAGATGAACGTTGTTGTCAGGTGTTAGGCAGGGTGAACATGGTTGGGGTGAGGGAGCTTGGTTAACATTGTTGGGGTGTGGGAGCTGTGTTAACATTGTTGGGGTGAAGGAGCTGGGTTAACATTGTTGGGGTGAAGGAGCAGGGTTAATATTGTTGGGGTGAGGGAGCTCGGTTAACATTGTTGGGGCGAGGAAACTGGGACAATATTGTTGGGGCGCGGGAACTGGGTCAACACTGTTGGTGTGGGGGAGCTGGGTCAACATTATTGGTCGTGACGGAGCTGGGTTAACATTGTTGGGGTGCGGGAGCTGGGTTAACATTGTTGTGGTGAGGGAGCTGGGTCCACATCGTTGGGGTGAGGGAGCTGGTTCAACATTGTTGGGGTGAGGGAACTGGGTCAACATTGTAGGGGCGCGTGATGTGGATTAACATTGTTGGGGTGAGGGAGCTGGGTTAATATTGTTGGGTTGAGGGAGCTGCGTCAACATTGTTGGGTTGAGGGAGCTGCGTCAATATAGTTGGGGCGCGGGAGCTGGGTCAACATTATTTGGCTGACGGAGCTGGATCAATATTGTTGGGGTAAGGGAGCTGGAACCACATTATTGGGGTGAGGGAGCTCGGTCAACATTGTTGGTGTGAGGGAGCTAGGTTAACATTGTTGGGGTGGCGGAGCTGGGTTAACATTGTTGGGGTGACGGCGCTGAGTTAACATTGTTCGTGTGAGGAAATGGGGTGAACATTTTTGGCGGTAAGATAGTAGATGAACATGGGCTGTGGGAGCTGGGTTAACATTTTTGGGGTGAGGGAGCAGGGTTAACCTTGTTGGGGTCGGGGAGCTGGGTTAACATTGTTGGTTTGAGGGAGTTGGTTTAACATTGTTAGGGTGAGAGAGCTGGGTCAACATTGTTGGGGTGTGGGAGCTAGGTCAACATTGTTGGTGTGAGGGAGCTAGGTCTACATTGTTGGGGTGCGGGAGCTTGGTTAACATTGCTTGGGTGCGGGAGCTGGGTCAACATTGTTGGGGCGCGGCTGTTGGGTCAACATTGTTGGGGCGAGGTGGCTGGATTAACGTTGTTTTGGTGCGGGAGCTGGGTTAACATTGTTGGGGTGCGGGAGCTGGGTTAACATTGTTCGGGTGAGGAAATGAACAATGTTGGAGCTAAGATACCAGATGAACATTGTTGCCGGGTTTAAGGCAGAGTGAACATGGTTGGGGTGAGGGAGCTTCGTTCACATTGTTGGGGTGTGGGAGCTGTGTTAACATTGTTGGGGTGAAGGAGCTGGGTTAACATTGTTCGGGTGAAGGAGCTGGGTTAATATTGTTGAGGTGAGGGAGCTCTGTTAAAAATGATGGGGCGCGGGAGCAGGGTTAACATTGTTGGGGCGCGGGAGCTGGGTTAACATTGTTGGGGTGAGGTAGCTGGGTTAACATTGTTGTGATGCGGGAGCGGGGTTAACATTGTTGGGGCGAGGAAACTGGGACAATATTGTTGCGGAGCGGGAGCTGGGTTCATATTGTTGGGTCGCAGGAGCTGGGTTAGCATTGTTGGGGCGAACCAGCTGGGTCAACATCGTTGGGGCACGGGAGTTGGGTTAAAATTGTTGGGGCGAACTAGCTGAGTCAACATGTTGGGGCACGGGAGTTGGGTTAACATTGTTGGGGCGCAGGAGCTGGGTCAACATTGTTGGGGTGAGGGAGCTATGTCAACATTATTGGTGTGATGGAGCTGGGTTAACATTGTTGGGGCAAGCGAGGTCTGTTACATTGTTGGGGCGCAGGAGCTGGCTTAACATTGTTGGGGTGTGGGAGCTGGGTCAACCTTGTTGGTGTGAGGGAGCTGGGTCAACATTATTGTGGTGACGGAGCTGGGTTAACATTGTTGGGGTGTGGGACCTGGGTTAACATTGTTGGGGTGAGGGAACTGGGTCCACATTGTTGGGGTGAGGGAGCTGGGTCTACATTGTTGGGGTGAGGGAGCTGGGTGAACATTGTTGAGGTGAGGGAGCTGCGTCAACAAAGTTGGGGCGGGGGATCTGGGTCAACATTATTGGTGTGACCGAGCTGGGTTAATATTGTTGGGGTGAGGGAGCTGGATCCACATTTTTGGGGTGAGGGAGCTGGGTCAGCATTGTTGGGGAAAGGGAGCTGGGTTAACATTGTTGAGGTGAGGGAGCTGGGTCAACATTGTTGTGGCGCGGAAGCTGGGTTAACATAGTTGGGCCGCGGGAGCTCGGTTAACATTGTTCGGGCGCAGGAGCTGGGTTAACATTGTTGGTGTGTGCGACCTTGGTTAACATTCTGGTGGTGTGGGAGCTTGGTTAACATTGTTGGTTTGAGAGAGCTAGGTTAACATTGTTGGGGTGAGGGAGCTGGGTTAACATTGTTGAGGTGCGGGAGCAGGGTTAACATTGTTGGGGTGGGGGGGTGGGGGCTGGGTTTACATTGTAGGGGCGCGGGAGCTGGGTTAACATTGTTGGGATGCGGGAGCTGGGTTAACATTGTTGGGGCGCGGGAGCTGGGTTAACATTGTTGGGGTGTAGGACCTGGCTTAACATTGTTGTGGTGAGGGAGCTGGGTTAACATTGTTGGGGTGGGTGAGCTGGGTTAACATTGTTTTGGCGTGGGTGCTGAGTTAACACTGTTAGGGCGAGGGAGCTGTGTTAACATTGTTGGGGTGCAGGAGCTGGGTTAACATTGTTGGGGTGCAGGAGCTCGGTTAACATTGTTGGGATACATGACCTCGGTTAACATTGTTGGGGTGCGGGAGCTGGGTTAACATTGTTGTGGTGTGGGAGCTGGGTCAACATTGTTGGCGCGCGGGAGCTGTGTCAACACTGTTGGGGCGCGGGAGCTGGGTAAACATTGTTGGGGCACGGGATGTGGGTTAACATTTTTGGGGTGTGGGAGCTGGGATAACATTGTTGGGGCGCGGGAGCTGGGTTAACATTGTTGTGGTGCGGGATCCAGGTTAACATTGTTGTGGTGCGGGTGCTGGGTTAACATTGTTCGGGTGAGGAAATGGGGTGCATATTGTTGGAGGTAAGTTGGTAGATGAACATTGTTGTCGGGTGCAAGGCAGGCTGAATATGGTTGGGGTGAGGGAGCTGGGTCAACATTGTTGGGGTAAGGGAGCTGCGTCAACATTGTTGGGGTGAGGCAGCTGGGTTAACATTGTTTGGGTGCGGGAGCTGGGTCAACATTGTTTGGGTGCGGCAGTTGGGTCAATATTGTTGGGGCGAGGGGGCTGGGTCAATATTGTTGGGGCGCTTGAGCTGGGTTAACATTGTTGGGATGCGGGAGCTGGATTAACATTGTTTTGATGCGGGAGCTGGGTTAACATTGTTGGTGTGCGGGTGTTGGGTTAACATTGTTCGGGTGAGGAAATGGGGTGCACACTGTTGGGGGTAAGATAGTAAATGAACATTGTTGTCTGGTGCAAGGCAGGATGAACATGGTTGGGGTGAGGGAGCTGGGTCAACATTGTTGGGGTGAGGGAGCTGGGTCAACATTGTTGGGGTGAGGCAGCTGGGTTAACATTGTTTGGGTGCGGGAGCTGGGTCAACATTGTTGGGGCGCGGCAGTTGGGTCAACATTGTTGGGGCGAGGGGGCTGGGTCAACATTGTTGGAGCGAGGGGGCTGGGTCAACATTGTTGGAGCGCTTGAGCTGGGTTAACATTGTTGGGGTGCGGGAGCTGGATTGACGTTGTTTTGATGCGGGAACTGGGTTAACATTGTTGGAGTGCGGGTGTTGCGTTAGCATTGTTTGGGTGAAGGATCGGGGTTAATATTGTTGGGTTGAGGGAGCTCAGTTAAAAATGATGGTGCGCGGGAGCAGGGTTAACATTGTTGGGACCCGGGAGCGGGGTTAATATTGTTGGGGCGAGGAAACTGGGACAATATTGTTGGGACGTGGGAGCTGGTTTAACATTGTTGGGGCAAGGGGGCTGGGTTAACATTGTTGGAACGTGGGAGCGGGGTTAATATTGTTGGGGCGAGGAAACTGGGACAATATTGTTGGGGCGCGGGAGCTGGGTCAACATTGTTGGGGTGCGGGAGCTTAGTTATCATTTTTGGGGTGAATCAGCTGGGTCAACATCGTTGGGGCGCGGGAGCTGGGTTAACATTGTTGGGACGCGGGAGCTGGGTTAACATCTTTGGGGTGCGGGAGCTTGGTTAACATTGTTCGGGTGTGGGAGCTGGGTCAACACTGTTGGGGCGCGGGGGCTGGGTAAAAATTGTTGGGGCACGGGGTGTGGGTTAAAATTGTTGGGGTGTGGGAGCTGGGTTAACATTGTTGGCGCGAGGGGGCTGGGTTAACATTGTTGGGGCGAGGGAACTGGGTTAACAT
This sequence comes from Cetorhinus maximus, assembly GCF_964194155.1. Taxonomy (NCBI): domain Eukaryota; kingdom Metazoa; phylum Chordata; class Chondrichthyes; order Lamniformes; family Cetorhinidae; genus Cetorhinus; species Cetorhinus maximus. The sequence continues at coordinate 23,703,285 of NC_135894.1, forward strand.
TGATGGGGCGCGGGAGCTGGGTTAACAATGTTGGTGCGGGAGCGGGGTTCACATTGTTGGGGCGCGAGAGCTGGGTTAACATTTTTGGGGTGCGGGAGCTGGGTTAACATTGTTGGGGTGTGGGTGCTGGGTCAACATTGTTGGGGCACGGGGGCTGGGTAAAATTTGTTGGGGCACGGGATGTGGGTTAGCATTGTTGGGGTGTGGGAGCTGGGTTAACATTGTCGGGTCGCATGAGCTGGGTTAACATTGTTGGGGTGTGGGAGCAGGGCTAACATTGTTGTGGTGCGGGAGCTGGGCTAACATTGTTGGGGCGCGGGAGCTGGGTTAACATTGTTGGGGTGCGGGAGTTTGGTCAACATTGCTGGGGCGCGGGAGCTGGGTTAACATTGTTGGATTCCGGGAACTGGTTCAATATTGTTGTGGTGAGTGGGCTGGGTCAACATTGTTGGGGCGAGTGGGCTGGGTCAACATTGTTGGGGCGCTTGAGCTGGGTTAACATTGTTGGGGTGCGGGAGCTGGATTAACATTGTTTTGATGCGGGAGCTGGGTTAACATTGTTGGTGTGCGGGTGTTGGGTTAACATTGTTCGGGTGAGGAAATGGGGTGCACATTGTTGGGGGTAAGATAGTAAATGAACATTGTTGTCGGGTGCAAGGCAGGAAGAACATGGTTGGGGTGCGGGAGCTGGGTCAACATTGCTGGGGCGCGGCAGTTGGGTCAACATTGTTGGGGTGAGGGGGCTGGGTCAATATTGTTGGGGCGCTTGAGCTGGGTTAACATTGTTGGGGTGCGGGAGCTGGATTAACATTGTTTTGATGCGGGAGCTGGGTTAACATTGTTGGGGTGCGGGTGTTGGGTTAACATTGTTGGGATACGGGAGCTGGGTTAACATTTCTGGGGTGCGGGAGCTGGGTTAACATTGTTGGGGTGTGGGAGCTGGGTTAACATTGTCGGGGCGCGTGAGCTGGGTTAACATTGTTGGGGTGTGGGAGCAGGGTTAACATTGTTGTGGTGCGGGAGCTGGGCTAACATTGATGGGGTGCGGGAGCTGGGTTAACATTGTTTGGGCTCTGGAGCTGGGTTAACATTGCTGGGGCGCGGGAGCTGGGTTAACATTGTTGGATTCCGGGAACTGGTTCAACATTGTTGGGGCGAGTGGGCTGGGTCAACATTGTTGGGGCGCTTGAGCTGGGTTAACATTGTTGGGGTGCGGGAGCTGGATTAACATTGTTTTGATGCGGGAGCTGGGTTAACATTGTTGGGGTGCGGGTGTTGGGTTAACATTGTTTGGGTGAAGGATCGGGGTTAATATTGTTGGGTTGAGGGTGCTCAGTTAAAAATGATGGTGCGCGGGAGCAGGGTTAACATTGTTGGGATGCGGGAGCGGGGTTAATATTGTTGGGGCGAGGAAACTGGGACAATATTGTTGGGGCGCGGGAGCTGGTTTAACATTGTTGGGGCGAGGGGGCTGGGTTAACATGGTGGTGGTGTGGGAGCTGGGTCAAAACTGTTGGGGCGCGGGAGCTGGGTAAACATTCTTGGGGCACGGGATGTTGGTTAACATTGTTGGGGTGTGGGAACTGGGTTAATATTGTCGGGGCGCGGGTGCTAGGTTAACATTGTTGGGGCGGGGGAGCTGGGTTAACATTGTTGGGGCGCGGGAGCTGGGTCAACATTGTTGGGGTGAGGGAGCTTGGTCAACATTATTGGGGTGACTGAGCTGGCTTAACATTGTTGGGGCGCGGGAGGTGGGTTAACATTGTTGGGGTGAGGGAGCTGGGTCAATATATTTGGGGCGCTGGAGCTGCGCCAACATTATTGGGGTGACGGAGCTGGGTTAACATTGTTGGGGTGAGGGAGCTGGGTCAATATTGTTGGGGTGAGGGAGCTGGATTCACATTTTGGGGTCAGGGAGCTGGGTCAACATTGTAGGGGTGAGGGAGCCGGGTTAACATTTCTGGGGTGAGGGAGCTGGGTCAACATTGTTGGGGTGTGGGTGCTGGGTTAACATTGTTGGGGTGCGGGGGCTGGGATAACATTGTTGGGGCACGGTAGCTGGGTTATCATTTTTGGGGCGCGGCAGCTGGGTTAACATTATTGGGGCGCGAGAGCTGGGTTAACATTGTGGAGATACGGGAGCTGGGTTAACATTTTTGGGGTGCGGGACCTGGGTTAACATTGTTGGGGTGTGGGAGCTGGGTCAACACTGTTGGGGCGCGGGAGCTGGGTAAACATTGTTGGGGTGTGGGAGCAGGGTTAACATTGTTGTGGTGCGGGAGCTGGGCTAACATTGTTGGGGCACGGGAGCTGGGTTAACATTGTTGGGGTGAGGGAGCTGGGTCAATATTGTTGGGGTGAGGGAGCTGGATCCACATTTTTGGGGTCAGGGAGCTGGGTCAACATTGTTGGGGTGAGGGAGCCGGGTTAACATTGCTGGGGTGAGGGAGCTGAGTCAACATTGTTGGGGTGTGGGTGCTGGGTTAACATTGTTGGGGTGCGGGAGCTGGGTTAACATTGTTGGGGCGTGGTAGCTGGGTTATCATTTTTGGGGCGCGGGAGTTGGGTTAACATTGTTGGGGCACGAGAGCTGGGTTAACATTGTGGGGATACGGGAGCTGGGTTAACATTTTTGGGGTGCGGGAGCTGGGTTAACATTGTTGGGGTGTGGGAGCTGGGTCAACATTGTTGGGGCACGGGGGCTGGGTAAAATTTGTTGGGGCACAGGATGTGGGTTAGCATTGTTGGGGTGTGGGAGCTGGGTTAACATTGTCGGGTCGCGTGAGCTGGGTTAACATTGTTGGGGTGTGGGAGCAGGGCTAACATTGTTGTGGTGCGGGAGCTGGGCTAACATTGTTGGGGCGCGGGAGCTGGGTTAACATTGTTGGGGTGCGGGAGTTTGGTCAACATTGCTGGGGCGCGGGAGCTGGGTTAACATTGTTGGATTCCGGGAACTGGTTCAATATTGTTGTGGTGAGTGGGCTGGGTCAACATTGTTGGGGCGAGTGGGCTGGGTCAACATTGTTGGGGCGCTTGAGCTGGGTTAACATTGTTGGGGTGCGGGAGCTGGATTAACATTGTTTTGATGCGGGAGCTGGGTTAACATTGTTGGTGTGCGGGTGTTGGGTTAACATTGTTCGGGTGAGGAAATGGGGTGCACATTGTTGGGGGTAAGATAGTAAATGAACATTGTTGTCGGGTGCAAGGCAGGAAGAACATGGTTGGGGTGCGGGAGCTGGGTCAACATTGCTGGGGCGCGGCAGTTGGGTCAACATTGTTGGGGTGAGGGGGCTGGGTCAACATTGTTGGGGCGCTTGAGCTGGGTTAACATTGTTGGGGTATGGGAGCTGGATTAACATTGTTTTGATGCGGGAGCTGGGTTAACATTGTTGGGGTGCGGGTGTTGGGTTAACATTGTTTGGGTGAAGGATCGGGGTTAATATTGTTGGGTTGAGGGAGCTCAGTTAAAAATGATGGTGCGCGGAGGAGGGTTAACATTGTTGGGACGCGGGAGCGGGGTTAAAATTGTTGGGGCGAGGAAACTGGGACAATATTGTTGGGGCGCGGGAGCTGGGTTAACATTGTTGGGTCGCGGGAGCTGAGTTATCATTGTTGGGGCGAATCAGCTGGGTCAACATCGTTGGGGTGCGGGAGCTGGGTTAACATTGTTGGGACGCGGGAGCGGGGTTCACATTGTTGGGGCGCGAGAGCTGGGTTAACATTGTTGGGATACGGGAGCTGGGTTAACATTTTTGGGGTGCGGGAGCTGGGTTAACATTGTTGGGGTGTGGGAGCTGGGTTAACATTGTCGGGGCGCGTGAGCTGGGTTAACATTGTTGGGGTGTGGGAGCAGGGTTAACATTGTTGTGGTGCGGGAGCTGGGCTAACATTGATGGGGCGCGGGAGCTGGGTTAACATTGTTTGGGCTCTGGAGCTGGGTTAACATTGCTGGGGTGCGGGAGCTGGGTTAACATTGTTGGATTCCGGGAACTGGTTCAACATTGTTGGGGCGAGTGGGCTGGGTCAACATTGTTGGGGCGCTTGAGCTGGGTAAACATTCTTGGGGCACGGGATGTTGGTTAACATTGTTGGGGTGTGGGAGCTGGGTTAATATTGTCGGGGCGCGGGTGCTAGGTTAACATTGTTGGGGCGGGGGAGCTGGGTTAACATTGTTGGGGCGCGGGAGCTGGGTCAACATTGTTGGGGTGAGGGAGCTTGGTCAACATTATTGGGGTGACTGAGCTGGCTTAACATTGTTGGGGCGCGGGAGGTGGGTTAACATTGTTGGGGTGAGGGAGCTGGGTCAATATATTTGGGGCGCTGGAGCTGCGTCAACATTATTGGGGTGACGGAGCTGGGTTAACATTGTTGGGGTGAGGGAGCTGGGTCAATATTGTTGGGGTGAGGGAGCTGGATTCACATTTTTGGGTCAGGGAGCTGGGTCAACATTGTAGGGGTGAGGGAGCCGGGTTAACATTTCTGGGGTGAGGGAGCTGGGTCAACATTGTTGGGGTGTGGGTGCTGGGTTAACATTGTTGGGGCACGGTAGCTGGGTTATCATTTTTGGGGCGCGGCAGCTGGGTTAACATTATTGGGGCGCGAGAGCTGGGTTAACATTGTGGGGTTACGGGAGCTGGGTTAACATTTTTGGGGTGCGGGACCTGGGTTAACATTGTTGGGGTGTGGGAGCTGGGTCAACACTGTTGGGGCGCGGGAGCTGGGTAAACATTGTTGGGGTGTGGGAGCAGGGTTAACATTGTTGGGGCGCGGGAGCTGGGTTAACATTGTTGGGGTGTGGGAGCTGTGTTAACATTTGTTGGTGCGAGGGAGCTGGATTAATATTGTTGGGGTGTAGGACCTGGGTTAACATTGTTGGGGTGAGGGAGCTGGGTTAACATTGCTGGGGTGGGGTATCTGGGTTAACATTGTTGTGGTGCGGGAGCTGCCTTAACATTGTTGGGGCGCTGGAGCTTGGTTAACATTGTTGGGATACGGGAGCTGGGTTAACATTGCTGAGATGCGGGAGCTGGGTTAACATTGTTGGGGTGCACGAGCTGGGTTAACATTGTTGGGGTGTGGGAGCTGGGTCAACATTGTTGGGGCGCGGAAGATGGGTCAAAACTGTTGGGGCGCGGCAGCTGGGTAAACATTGTTGGGGCACGGCATGTGCGTTAACATTGTTGGGGTGCGGAAGCTTGGTTAACATTGTTGGGGCACGGGGGCAGGGTTAACGTTGTTGAGGTGCGGGAGCTGGGTTAACATTGTTGTGGTGTGGGAGCTGGGCTAACATGGTTGGCCGCGGGAGCTGGGTTGACATTGTTCGGGTCTGGAGCTGGGTTAACATTTTTGGGTTGCGGGAGCTGGGTTAACATTTTAGGTGCTCTGGAGCTGGGTTAACTTTGTTGGGGTGCGGTAGCTGGGTTAACATTTGTTGGGGCACGGGAGATAGGCTAATATTGTTGGGGTGTAGGACCTGGGTTAACATTGTTGTGGTGAGGGAGCTGGGTTAACATTGTTTGGGTGGGGGAGCTGGGTTAACATTGTAGGTGCTCGGGAGCTGGGTTAACTTTGTTGCGGTGCGGTAGCTGGGTTAACATTTGTTGGGGCACGGGAGATGGGCTAATATTGTTGGGGTGTAGGACCTGGGTTAACATTGTTGTGGTGAGGGAGCTGGGTTAACATTGTTGGGGTGGGGTATCTGGGTTAACATTGTTGTGGTGCGGGAGCTGGGTTAACATTGTTTTGGCTTGGGCGCTGAGTTAACATTGTTAGGGCGAGGGAGCTGGCTTAACATTGTTGGGGTGCGGGAGCTGGGTCAACTTTGTTGTGGTGAGGGAGCGGGGTTAACATTGTTGGGGTGCGGAAGCTGGGTTAACATTGTTGGGATACGGGAGCTGGGTTAACATTGTTGGGGCACGTGATGTATGTTAACATTGTTGGGGTGCCGGAGCTGGTTTAACATTGTTGGGGCGCGGGAGATGGGCTAACATTGTTGGGGCGCGGGAGGTGGGTTAACATTGTTCGGGCTCTGGAGCTGGGTTAACATTGATTGGGTGCGTTAGCTTGGTCAACATTGCTGGGGCGCGGGAGCTGGGTTAACATTGTTTGGGTGCGGGAGCTAGGTCAACATTGTTGGGGTGAGGGAGCTGAGTCAGCATTGTTGGGGTGAGTGAGCTGGGTCAACATTGTTGTGGTGAGGCAGCTGGTTTAAAATTGTTTGGGCGCGGGAGCTTGGTCAACATTGTTGGCGCGAGGGGGCTGGGTCAACATTGTTGGGGCGCGGGAGCTGGGTTAACATTGTTGGGGTGCGGGAGCTGTGTTAACATTTGTTGGTGCGAGGGAGCTGGATTAATATTGATGGGGTGTAGGACCTGGGTTAACATTGTTGGGGTGGGGTTTCTGGGTTAACATTGTTGTGGTGCGGGAGCTTCCTTAACATTGTTGGGGCGCTGGAGCTGGGTTAACATTGTTGGGATACGGGAGCTGGGTTATCATTGCTGGGGTGCGGGAGCTGGGTTAACATTGTTGGGGTGCACGAGCTGGGTTAACATTGTTGGGGTGTGGGAGCTGGGTCAACATTGTTGGGGCGCGGGAGCTGGGTCAAAACTGTTGGGGCACGGGAGCTGGGTAAACATTGTTGGGGCACGGCATGTGTGTTAACATTGTTGGGGTGCGGCAGCTTGGTTAACATTGTTGGGGCACGGGAGCAGGGTTAACGTTGTTGAGGTGCGGGAGCTGGGTTAACATTGTTGTGGTGTGGGAGCTGGGCTAACATGGTTGGCCGCGGGAGCTGGGTTGACATTGTTCGGGTCTGGAGCTGGGTTAACATTGTTGGGGTGCGGGAGCTGTGTTAACATTGTTCGTGTGAGGAAATGGGGAGAACATTGTTAGCGGTAAGATAGTAGATGAACGTTGTTGTCAGGTGTTAGGCAGGGTGAACATGGTTGGGGTGAGGGAGCTTGGTTAACATTGTTGGGGTGTGGGAGCTGTGTTAACATTGTTGGGGTGAAGGAGCTGGGTTAACATTGTTGGGGTGAAGGAGCAGGGTTAATATTGTTGGGGTGAGGGAGCTCGGTTAACATTGTTGGGGCGAGGAAACTGGGACAATATTGTTGGGGCGCGGGAACTGGGTCAACACTGTTGGTGTGGGGGAGCTGGGTCAACATTATTGGTCGTGACGGAGCTGGGTTAACATTGTTGGGGTGCGGGAGCTGGGTTAACATTGTTGTGGTGAGGGAGCTGGGTCCACATCGTTGGGGTGAGGGAGCTGGTTCAACATTGTTGGGGTGAGGGAACTGGGTCAACATTGTAGGGGCGCGTGATGTGGATTAACATTGTTGGGGTGAGGGAGCTGGGTTAATATTGTTGGGTTGAGGGAGCTGCGTCAACATTGTTGGGTTGAGGGAGCTGCGTCAATATAGTTGGGGCGCGGGAGCTGGGTCAACATTATTTGGCTGACGGAGCTGGATCAATATTGTTGGGGTAAGGGAGCTGGAACCACATTATTGGGGTGAGGGAGCTCGGTCAACATTGTTGGTGTGAGGGAGCTAGGTTAACATTGTTGGGGTGGCGGAGCTGGGTTAACATTGTTGGGGTGACGGCGCTGAGTTAACATTGTTCGTGTGAGGAAATGGGGTGAACATTTTTGGCGGTAAGATAGTAGATGAACATGGGCTGTGGGAGCTGGGTTAACATTTTTGGGGTGAGGGAGCAGGGTTAACCTTGTTGGGGTCGGGGAGCTGGGTTAACATTGTTGGTTTGAGGGAGTTGGTTTAACATTGTTAGGGTGAGAGAGCTGGGTCAACATTGTTGGGGTGTGGGAGCTAGGTCAACATTGTTGGTGTGAGGGAGCTAGGTCTACATTGTTGGGGTGCGGGAGCTTGGTTAACATTGCTTGGGTGCGGGAGCTGGGTCAACATTGTTGGGGCGCGGCTGTTGGGTCAACATTGTTGGGGCGAGGTGGCTGGATTAACGTTGTTTTGGTGCGGGAGCTGGGTTAACATTGTTGGGGTGCGGGAGCTGGGTTAACATTGTTCGGGTGAGGAAATGAACAATGTTGGAGCTAAGATACCAGATGAACATTGTTGCCGGGTTTAAGGCAGAGTGAACATGGTTGGGGTGAGGGAGCTTCGTTCACATTGTTGGGGTGTGGGAGCTGTGTTAACATTGTTGGGGTGAAGGAGCTGGGTTAACATTGTTCGGGTGAAGGAGCTGGGTTAATATTGTTGAGGTGAGGGAGCTCTGTTAAAAATGATGGGGCGCGGGAGCAGGGTTAACATTGTTGGGGCGCGGGAGCTGGGTTAACATTGTTGGGGTGAGGTAGCTGGGTTAACATTGTTGTGATGCGGGAGCGGGGTTAACATTGTTGGGGCGAGGAAACTGGGACAATATTGTTGCGGAGCGGGAGCTGGGTTCATATTGTTGGGTCGCAGGAGCTGGGTTAGCATTGTTGGGGCGAACCAGCTGGGTCAACATCGTTGGGGCACGGGAGTTGGGTTAAAATTGTTGGGGCGAACTAGCTGAGTCAACATGTTGGGGCACGGGAGTTGGGTTAACATTGTTGGGGCGCAGGAGCTGGGTCAACATTGTTGGGGTGAGGGAGCTATGTCAACATTATTGGTGTGATGGAGCTGGGTTAACATTGTTGGGGCAAGCGAGGTCTGTTACATTGTTGGGGCGCAGGAGCTGGCTTAACATTGTTGGGGTGTGGGAGCTGGGTCAACCTTGTTGGTGTGAGGGAGCTGGGTCAACATTATTGTGGTGACGGAGCTGGGTTAACATTGTTGGGGTGTGGGACCTGGGTTAACATTGTTGGGGTGAGGGAACTGGGTCCACATTGTTGGGGTGAGGGAGCTGGGTCTACATTGTTGGGGTGAGGGAGCTGGGTGAACATTGTTGAGGTGAGGGAGCTGCGTCAACAAAGTTGGGGCGGGGGATCTGGGTCAACATTATTGGTGTGACCGAGCTGGGTTAATATTGTTGGGGTGAGGGAGCTGGATCCACATTTTTGGGGTGAGGGAGCTGGGTCAGCATTGTTGGGGAAAGGGAGCTGGGTTAACATTGTTGAGGTGAGGGAGCTGGGTCAACATTGTTGTGGCGCGGAAGCTGGGTTAACATAGTTGGGCCGCGGGAGCTCGGTTAACATTGTTCGGGCGCAGGAGCTGGGTTAACATTGTTGGTGTGTGCGACCTTGGTTAACATTCTGGTGGTGTGGGAGCTTGGTTAACATTGTTGGTTTGAGAGAGCTAGGTTAACATTGTTGGGGTGAGGGAGCTGGGTTAACATTGTTGAGGTGCGGGAGCAGGGTTAACATTGTTGGGGTGGGGGGGTGGGGGCTGGGTTTACATTGTAGGGGCGCGGGAGCTGGGTTAACATTGTTGGGATGCGGGAGCTGGGTTAACATTGTTGGGGCGCGGGAGCTGGGTTAACATTGTTGGGGTGTAGGACCTGGCTTAACATTGTTGTGGTGAGGGAGCTGGGTTAACATTGTTGGGGTGGGTGAGCTGGGTTAACATTGTTTTGGCGTGGGTGCTGAGTTAACACTGTTAGGGCGAGGGAGCTGTGTTAACATTGTTGGGGTGCAGGAGCTGGGTTAACATTGTTGGGGTGCAGGAGCTCGGTTAACATTGTTGGGATACATGACCTCGGTTAACATTGTTGGGGTGCGGGAGCTGGGTTAACATTGTTGTGGTGTGGGAGCTGGGTCAACATTGTTGGCGCGCGGGAGCTGTGTCAACACTGTTGGGGCGCGGGAGCTGGGTAAACATTGTTGGGGCACGGGATGTGGGTTAACATTTTTGGGGTGTGGGAGCTGGGATAACATTGTTGGGGCGCGGGAGCTGGGTTAACATTGTTGTGGTGCGGGATCCAGGTTAACATTGTTGTGGTGCGGGTGCTGGGTTAACATTGTTCGGGTGAGGAAATGGGGTGCATATTGTTGGAGGTAAGTTGGTAGATGAACATTGTTGTCGGGTGCAAGGCAGGCTGAATATGGTTGGGGTGAGGGAGCTGGGTCAACATTGTTGGGGTAAGGGAGCTGCGTCAACATTGTTGGGGTGAGGCAGCTGGGTTAACATTGTTTGGGTGCGGGAGCTGGGTCAACATTGTTTGGGTGCGGCAGTTGGGTCAATATTGTTGGGGCGAGGGGGCTGGGTCAATATTGTTGGGGCGCTTGAGCTGGGTTAACATTGTTGGGATGCGGGAGCTGGATTAACATTGTTTTGATGCGGGAGCTGGGTTAACATTGTTGGTGTGCGGGTGTTGGGTTAACATTGTTCGGGTGAGGAAATGGGGTGCACACTGTTGGGGGTAAGATAGTAAATGAACATTGTTGTCTGGTGCAAGGCAGGATGAACATGGTTGGGGTGAGGGAGCTGGGTCAACATTGTTGGGGTGAGGGAGCTGGGTCAACATTGTTGGGGTGAGGCAGCTGGGTTAACATTGTTTGGGTGCGGGAGCTGGGTCAACATTGTTGGGGCGCGGCAGTTGGGTCAACATTGTTGGGGCGAGGGGGCTGGGTCAACATTGTTGGAGCGAGGGGGCTGGGTCAACATTGTTGGAGCGCTTGAGCTGGGTTAACATTGTTGGGGTGCGGGAGCTGGATTGACGTTGTTTTGATGCGGGAACTGGGTTAACATTGTTGGAGTGCGGGTGTTGCGTTAGCATTGTTTGGGTGAAGGATCGGGGTTAATATTGTTGGGTTGAGGGAGCTCAGTTAAAAATGATGGTGCGCGGGAGCAGGGTTAACATTGTTGGGACCCGGGAGCGGGGTTAATATTGTTGGGGCGAGGAAACTGGGACAATATTGTTGGGACGTGGGAGCTGGTTTAACATTGTTGGGGCAAGGGGGCTGGGTTAACATTGTTGGAACGTGGGAGCGGGGTTAATATTGTTGGGGCGAGGAAACTGGGACAATATTGTTGGGGCGCGGGAGCTGGGTCAACATTGTTGGGGTGCGGGAGCTTAGTTATCATTTTTGGGGTGAATCAGCTGGGTCAACATCGTTGGGGCGCGGGAGCTGGGTTAACATTGTTGGGACGCGGGAGCTGGGTTAACATCTTTGGGGTGCGGGAGCTTGGTTAACATTGTTCGGGTGTGGGAGCTGGGTCAACACTGTTGGGGCGCGGGGGCTGGGTAAAAATTGTTGGGGCACGGGGTGTGGGTTAAAATTGTTGGGGTGTGGGAGCTGGGTTAACATTGTTGGCGCGAGGGGGCTGGGTTAACATTGTTGGGGCGAGGGAACTGGGTTAACATTGATGGGGCGCGGGAGCTGGGTTAACAATGTTGGTGCGGGAGCGGGGTTCACATTGTTGGGGCGCGAGAGCTGGGTTAACATTTTTGGGGTGCGGGAGCTGGGTTAACATTGTTGGGGTGTGGGTGCTGGGTCAACATTGTTGGGGCACGGGGGCTGGGTAAAATTTGTTGGGGCACGGGATGTGGGTTAGCATTGTTGGGGTGTGGGAGCTGGGTTAACATTGTCGGGTCGCATGAGCTGGGTTAACATTGTTGGGGTGTGGGAGCAGGGCTAACATTGTTGTGGTGCGGGAGCTGGGCTAACATTGTTGGGGCGCGGGAGCTGGGTTAACATTGTTGGGGTGCGGGAGTTTGGTCAACATTGCTGGGGCGCGGGAGCTGGGTTAACATTGTTGGATTCCGGGAACTGGTTCAATATTGTTGTGGTGAGTGGGCTGGGTCAACATTGTTGGGGCGAGTGGGCTGGGTCAACATTGTTGGGGCGCTTGAGCTGGGTTAACATTGTTGGGGTGCGGGAGCTGGATTAACATTGTTTTGATGCGGGAGCTGGGTTAACATTGTTGGTGTGCGGGTGTTGGGTTAACATTGTTCGGGTGAGGAAATGGGGTGCACATTGTTGGGGGTAAGATAGTAAATGAACATTGTTGTCGGGTGCAAGGCAGGAAGAACATGGTTGGGGTGCGGGAGCTGGGTCAACATTGCTGGGGCGCGGCAGTTGGGTCAACATTGTTGGGGTGAGGGGGCTGGGTCAATATTGTTGGGGCGCTTGAGCTGGGTTAACATTGTTGGGGTGCGGGAGCTGGATTAACATTGTTTTGATGCGGGAGCTGGGTTAACATTGTTGGGGTGCGGGTGTTGGGTTAACATTGTTGGGATACGGGAGCTGGGTTAACATTTCTGGGGTGCGGGAGCTGGGTTAACATTGTTGGGGTGTGGGAGCTGGGTTAACATTGTCGGGGCGCGTGAGCTGGGTTAACATTGTTGGGGTGTGGGAGCAGGGTTAACATTGTTGTGGTGCGGGAGCTGGGCTAACATTGATGGGGTGCGGGAGCTGGGTTAACATTGTTTGGGCTCTGGAGCTGGGTTAACATTGCTGGGGCGCGGGAGCTGGGTTAACATTGTTGGATTCCGGGAACTGGTTCAACATTGTTGGGGCGAGTGGGCTGGGTCAACATTGTTGGGGCGCTTGAGCTGGGTTAACATTGTTGGGGTGCGGGAGCTGGATTAACATTGTTTTGATGCGGGAGCTGGGTTAACATTGTTGGGGTGCGGGTGTTGGGTTAACATTGTTTGGGTGAAGGATCGGGGTTAATATTGTTGGGTTGAGGGTGCTCAGTTAAAAATGATGGTGCGCGGGAGCAGGGTTAACATTGTTGGGATGCGGGAGCGGGGTTAATATTGTTGGGGCGAGGAAACTGGGACAATATTGTTGGGGCGCGGGAGCTGGTTTAACATTGTTGGGGCGAGGGGGCTGGGTTAACATGGTGGTGGTGTGGGAGCTGGGTCAAAACTGTTGGGGCGCGGGAGCTGGGTAAACATTCTTGGGGCACGGGATGTTGGTTAACATTGTTGGGGTGTGGGAACTGGGTTAATATTGTCGGGGCGCGGGTGCTAGGTTAACATTGTTGGGGCGGGGGAGCTGGGTTAACATTGTTGGGGCGCGGGAGCTGGGTCAACATTGTTGGGGTGAGGGAGCTTGGTCAACATTATTGGGGTGACTGAGCTGGCTTAACATTGTTGGGGCGCGGGAGGTGGGTTAACATTGTTGGGGTGAGGGAGCTGGGTCAATATATTTGGGGCGCTGGAGCTGCGCCAACATTATTGGGGTGACGGAGCTGGGTTAACATTGTTGGGGTGAGGGAGCTGGGTCAATATTGTTGGGGTGAGGGAGCTGGATTCACATTTTGGGGTCAGGGAGCTGGGTCAACATTGTAGGGGTGAGGGAGCCGGGTTAACATTTCTGGGGTGAGGGAGCTGGGTCAACATTGTTGGGGTGTGGGTGCTGGGTTAACATTGTTGGGGTGCGGGGGCTGGGATAACATTGTTGGGGCACGGTAGCTGGGTTATCATTTTTGGGGCGCGGCAGCTGGGTTAACATTATTGGGGCGCGAGAGCTGGGTTAACATTGTGGAGATACGGGAGCTGGGTTAACATTTTTGGGGTGCGGGACCTGGGTTAACATTGTTGGGGTGTGGGAGCTGGGTCAACACTGTTGGGGCGCGGGAGCTGGGTAAACATTGTTGGGGTGTGGGAGCAGGGTTAACATTGTTGTGGTGCGGGAGCTGGGCTAACATTGTTGGGGCACGGGAGCTGGGTTAACATTGTTGGGGTGAGGGAGCTGGGTCAATATTGTTGGGGTGAGGGAGCTGGATCCACATTTTTGGGGTCAGGGAGCTGGGTCAACATTGTTGGGGTGAGGGAGCCGGGTTAACATTGCTGGGGTGAGGGAGCTGAGTCAACATTGTTGGGGTGTGGGTGCTGGGTTAACATTGTTGGGGTGCGGGAGCTGGGTTAACATTGTTGGGGCGTGGTAGCTGGGTTATCATTTTTGGGGCGCGGGAGTTGGGTTAACATTGTTGGGGCACGAGAGCTGGGTTAACATTGTGGGGATACGGGAGCTGGGTTAACATTTTTGGGGTGCGGGAGCTGGGTTAACATTGTTGGGGTGTGGGAGCTGGGTCAACATTGTTGGGGCACGGGGGCTGGGTAAAATTTGTTGGGGCACAGGATGTGGGTTAGCATTGTTGGGGTGTGGGAGCTGGGTTAACATTGTCGGGTCGCGTGAGCTGGGTTAACATTGTTGGGGTGTGGGAGCAGGGCTAACATTGTTGTGGTGCGGGAGCTGGGCTAACATTGTTGGGGCGCGGGAGCTGGGTTAACATTGTTGGGGTGCGGGAGTTTGGTCAACATTGCTGGGGCGCGGGAGCTGGGTTAACATTGTTGGATTCCGGGAACTGGTTCAATATTGTTGTGGTGAGTGGGCTGGGTCAACATTGTTGGGGCGAGTGGGCTGGGTCAACATTGTTGGGGCGCTTGAGCTGGGTTAACATTGTTGGGGTGCGGGAGCTGGATTAACATTGTTTTGATGCGGGAGCTGGGTTAACATTGTTGGTGTGCGGGTGTTGGGTTAACATTGTTCGGGTGAGGAAATGGGGTGCACATTGTTGGGGGTAAGATAGTAAATGAACATTGTTGTCGGGTGCAAGGCAGGAAGAACATGGTTGGGGTGCGGGAGCTGGGTCAACATTGCTGGGGCGCGGCAGTTGGGTCAACATTGTTGGGGTGAGGGGGCTGGGTCAACATTGTTGGGGCGCTTGAGCTGGGTTAACATTGTTGGGGTATGGGAGCTGGATTAACATTGTTTTGATGCGGGAGCTGGGTTAACATTGTTGGGGTGCGGGTGTTGGGTTAACATTGTTTGGGTGAAGGATCGGGGTTAATATTGTTGGGTTGAGGGAGCTCAGTTAAAAATGATGGTGCGCGGAGGAGGGTTAACATTGTTGGGACGCGGGAGCGGGGTTAAAATTGTTGGGGCGAGGAAACTGGGACAATATTGTTGGGGCGCGGGAGCTGGGTTAACATTGTTGGGTCGCGGGAGCTGAGTTATCATTGTTGGGGCGAATCAGCTGGGTCAACATCGTTGGGGTGCGGGAGCTGGGTTAACATTGTTGGGACGCGGGAGCGGGGTTCACATTGTTGGGGCGCGAGAGCTGGGTTAACATTGTTGGGATACGGGAGCTGGGTTAACATTGCTGAGATGCGGGAGCTGGGTTAACATTGTTGGGGTGCACGAGCTGGGTTAACATTGTTGGGGTGTGGGAGCTGGGTCAACATTGTTGGGGCGCGGAAGATGGGTCAAAACTGTTGGGGCGCGGCAGCTGGGTAAACATTGTTGGGGCACGGCATGTGCGTTAACATTGTTGGGGTGCGGAAGCTTGGTTAACATTGTTGGGGCACGGGGGCAGGGTTAACGTTGTTGAGGTGCGGGAGCTGGGTTAACATTGTTGTGGTGTGGGAGCTGGGCTAACATGGTTGGCCGCGGGAGCTGGGTTGACATTGTTCGGGTCTGGAGCTGGGTTAACATTTTTGGGTTGCGGGAGCTGGGTTAACATTTTAGGTGCTCTGGAGCTGGGTTAACTTTGTTGGGGTGCGGTAGCTGGGTTAACATTTGTTGGGGCACGGGAGATAGGCTAATATTGTTGGGGTGTAGGACCTGGGTTAACATTGTTGTGGTGAGGGAGCTGGGTTAACATTGTTTGGGTGGGGGAGCTGGGTTAACATTGTAGGTGCTCGGGAGCTGGGTTAACTTTGTTGCGGTGCGGTAGCTGGGTTAACATTTGTTGGGGCACGGGAGATGGGCTAATATTGTTGGGGTGTAGGACCTGGGTTAACATTGTTGTGGTGAGGGAGCTGGGTTAACATTGTTGGGGTGGGGTATCTGGGTTAACATTGTTGTGGTGCGGGAGCTGGGTTAACATTGTTTTGGCTTGGGCGCTGAGTTAACATTGTTAGGGCGAGGGAGCTGGCTTAACATTGTTGGGGTGCGGGAGCTGGGTCAACTTTGTTGTGGTGAGGGAGCGGGGTTAACATTGTTGGGGTGCGGAAGCTGGGTTAACATTGTTGGGATACGGGAGCTGGGTTAACATTGTTGGGGCACGTGATGTATGTTAACATTGTTGGGGTGCCGGAGCTGGTTTAACATTGTTGGGGCGCGGGAGATGGGCTAACATTGTTGGGGCGCGGGAGGTGGGTTAACATTGTTCGGGCTCTGGAGCTGGGTTAACATTGATTGGGTGCGTTAGCTTGGTCAACATTGCTGGGGCGCGGGAGCTGGGTTAACATTGTTTGGGTGCGGGAGCTAGGTCAACATTGTTGGGGTGAGGGAGCTGAGTCAGCATTGTTGGGGTGAGTGAGCTGGGTCAACATTGTTGTGGTGAGGCAGCTGGTTTAAAATTGTTTGGGCGCGGGAGCTTGGTCAACATTGTTGGCGCGAGGGGGCTGGGTCAACATTGTTGGGGCGCGGGAGCTGGGTTAACATTGTTGGGGTGCGGGAGCTGTGTTAACATTTGTTGGTGCGAGGGAGCTGGATTAATATTGATGGGGTGTAGGACCTGGGTTAACATTGTTGGGGTGGGGTTTCTGGGTTAACATTGTTGTGGTGCGGGAGCTTCCTTAACATTGTTGGGGCGCTGGAGCTGGGTTAACATTGTTGGGATACGGGAGCTGGGTTATCATTGCTGGGGTGCGGGAGCTGGGTTAACATTGTTGGGGTGCACGAGCTGGGTTAACATTGTTGGGGTGTGGGAGCTGGGTCAACATTGTTGGGGCGCGGGAGCTGGGTCAAAACTGTTGGGGCACGGGAGCTGGGTAAACATTGTTGGGGCACGGCATGTGTGTTAACATTGTTGGGGTGCGGCAGCTTGGTTAACATTGTTGGGGCACGGGAGCAGGGTTAACGTTGTTGAGGTGCGGGAGCTGGGTTAACATTGTTGTGGTGTGGGAGCTGGGCTAACATGGTTGGCCGCGGGAGCTGGGTTGACATTGTTCGGGTCTGGAGCTGGGTTAACATTGTTGGGGTGCGGGAGCTGTGTTAACATTGTTCGTGTGAGGAAATGGGGAGAACATTGTTAGCGGTAAGATAGTAGATGAACGTTGTTGTCAGGTGTTAGGCAGGGTGAACATGGTTGGGGTGAGGGAGCTTGGTTAACATTGTTGGGGTGTGGGAGCTGTGTTAACATTGTTGGGGTGAAGGAGCTGGGTTAACATTGTTGGGGTGAAGGAGCAGGGTTAATATTGTTGGGGTGAGGGAGCTCGGTTAACATTGTTGGGGCGAGGAAACTGGGACAATATTGTTGGGGCGCGGGAACTGGGTCAACACTGTTGGTGTGGGGGAGCTGGGTCAACATTATTGGTCGTGACGGAGCTGGGTTAACATTGTTGGGGTGCGGGAGCTGGGTTAACATTGTTGTGGTGAGGGAGCTGGGTCCACATCGTTGGGGTGAGGGAGCTGGTTCAACATTGTTGGGGTGAGGGAACTGGGTCAACATTGTAGGGGCGCGTGATGTGGATTAACATTGTTGGGGTGAGGGAGCTGGGTTAATATTGTTGGGTTGAGGGAGCTGCGTCAACATTGTTGGGTTGAGGGAGCTGCGTCAATATAGTTGGGGCGCGGGAGCTGGGTCAACATTATTTGGCTGACGGAGCTGGATCAATATTGTTGGGGTAAGGGAGCTGGAACCACATTATTGGGGTGAGGGAGCTCGGTCAACATTGTTGGTGTGAGGGAGCTAGGTTAACATTGTTGGGGTGGCGGAGCTGGGTTAACATTGTTGGGGTGACGGCGCTGAGTTAACATTGTTCGTGTGAGGAAATGGGGTGAACATTTTTGGCGGTAAGATAGTAGATGAACATGGGCTGTGGGAGCTGGGTTAACATTTTTGGGGTGAGGGAGCAGGGTTAACCTTGTTGGGGTCGGGGAGCTGGGTTAACATTGTTGGTTTGAGGGAGTTGGTTTAACATTGTTAGGGTGAGAGAGCTGGGTCAACATTGTTGGGGTGTGGGAGCTAGGTCAACATTGTTGGTGTGAGGGAGCTAGGTCTACATTGTTGGGGTGCGGGAGCTTGGTTAACATTGCTTGGGTGCGGGAGCTGGGTCAACATTGTTGGGGCGCGGCTGTTGGGTCAACATTGTTGGGGCGAGGTGGCTGGATTAACGTTGTTTTGGTGCGGGAGCTGGGTTAACATTGTTGGGGTGCGGGAGCTGGGTTAACATTGTTCGGGTGAGGAAATGAACAATGTTGGAGCTAAGATACCAGATGAACATTGTTGCCGGGTTTAAGGCAGAGTGAACATGGTTGGGGTGAGGGAGCTTCGTTCACATTGTTGGGGTGTGGGAGCTGTGTTAACATTGTTGGGGTGAAGGAGCTGGGTTAACATTGTTCGGGTGAAGGAGCTGGGTTAATATTGTTGAGGTGAGGGAGCTCTGTTAAAAATGATGGGGCGCGGGAGCAGGGTTAACATTGTTGGGGCGCGGGAGCTGGGTTAACATTGTTGGGGTGAGGTAGCTGGGTTAACATTGTTGTGATGCGGGAGCGGGGTTAACATTGTTGGGGCGAGGAAACTGGGACAATATTGTTGCGGAGCGGGAGCTGGGTTCATATTGTTGGGTCGCAGGAGCTGGGTTAGCATTGTTGGGGCGAACCAGCTGGGTCAACATCGTTGGGGCACGGGAGTTGGGTTAAAATTGTTGGGGCGAACTAGCTGAGTCAACATGTTGGGGCACGGGAGTTGGGTTAACATTGTTGGGGCGCAGGAGCTGGGTCAACATTGTTGGGGTGAGGGAGCTATGTCAACATTATTGGTGTGATGGAGCTGGGTTAACATTGTTGGGGCAAGCGAGGTCTGTTACATTGTTGGGGCGCAGGAGCTGGCTTAACATTGTTGGGGTGTGGGAGCTGGGTCAACCTTGTTGGTGTGAGGGAGCTGGGTCAACATTATTGTGGTGACGGAGCTGGGTTAACATTGTTGGGGTGTGGGACCTGGGTTAACATTGTTGGGGTGAGGGAACTGGGTCCACATTGTTGGGGTGAGGGAGCTGGGTCTACATTGTTGGGGTGAGGGAGCTGGGTGAACATTGTTGAGGTGAGGGAGCTGCGTCAACAAAGTTGGGGCGGGGGATCTGGGTCAACATTATTGGTGTGACCGAGCTGGGTTAATATTGTTGGGGTGAGGGAGCTGGATCCACATTTTTGGGGTGAGGGAGCTGGGTCAGCATTGTTGGGGAAAGGGAGCTGGGTTAACATTGTTGAGGTGAGGGAGCTGGGTCAACATTGTTGTGGCGCGGAAGCTGGGTTAACATAGTTGGGCCGCGGGAGCTCGGTTAACATTGTTCGGGCGCAGGAGCTGGGTTAACATTGTTGGTGTGTGCGACCTTGGTTAACATTCTGGTGGTGTGGGAGCTTGGTTAACATTGTTGGTTTGAGAGAGCTAGGTTAACATTGTTGGGGTGAGGGAGCTGGGTTAACATTGTTGAGGTGCGGGAGCAGGGTTAACATTGTTGGGGTGGGGGGGTGGGGGCTGGGTTTACATTGTAGGGGCGCGGGAGCTGGGTTAACATTGTTGGGATGCGGGAGCTGGGTTAACATTGTTGGGGCGCGGGAGCTGGGTTAACATTGTTGGGGTGTAGGACCTGGCTTAACATTGTTGTGGTGAGGGAGCTGGGTTAACATTGTTGGGGTGGGTGAGCTGGGTTAACATTGTTTTGGCGTGGGTGCTGAGTTAACACTGTTAGGGCGAGGGAGCTGTGTTAACATTGTTGGGGTGCAGGAGCTGGGTTAACATTGTTGGGGTGCAGGAGCTCGGTTAACATTGTTGGGATACATGACCTCGGTTAACATTGTTGGGGTGCGGGAGCTGGGTTAACATTGTTGTGGTGTGGGAGCTGGGTCAACATTGTTGGCGCGCGGGAGCTGTGTCAACACTGTTGGGGCGCGGGAGCTGGGTAAACATTGTTGGGGCACGGGATGTGGGTTAACATTTTTGGGGTGTGGGAGCTGGGATAACATTGTTGGGGCGCGGGAGCTGGGTTAACATTGTTGTGGTGCGGGATCCAGGTTAACATTGTTGTGGTGCGGGTGCTGGGTTAACATTGTTCGGGTGAGGAAATGGGGTGCATATTGTTGGAGGTAAGTTGGTAGATGAACATTGTTGTCGGGTGCAAGGCAGGCTGAATATGGTTGGGGTGAGGGAGCTGGGTCAACATTGTTGGGGTAAGGGAGCTGCGTCAACATTGTTGGGGTGAGGCAGCTGGGTTAACATTGTTTGGGTGCGGGAGCTGGGTCAACATTGTTTGGGTGCGGCAGTTGGGTCAATATTGTTGGGGCGAGGGGGCTGGGTCAATATTGTTGGGGCGCTTGAGCTGGGTTAACATTGTTGGGATGCGGGAGCTGGATTAACATTGTTTTGATGCGGGAGCTGGGTTAACATTGTTGGTGTGCGGGTGTTGGGTTAACATTGTTCGGGTGAGGAAATGGGGTGCACACTGTTGGGGGTAAGATAGTAAATGAACATTGTTGTCTGGTGCAAGGCAGGATGAACATGGTTGGGGTGAGGGAGCTGGGTCAACATTGTTGGGGTGAGGGAGCTGGGTCAACATTGTTGGGGTGAGGCAGCTGGGTTAACATTGTTTGGGTGCGGGAGCTGGGTCAACATTGTTGGGGCGCGGCAGTTGGGTCAACATTGTTGGGGCGAGGGGGCTGGGTCAACATTGTTGGAGCGAGGGGGCTGGGTCAACATTGTTGGAGCGCTTGAGCTGGGTTAACATTGTTGGGGTGCGGGAGCTGGATTGACGTTGTTTTGATGCGGGAACTGGGTTAACATTGTTGGAGTGCGGGTGTTGCGTTAGCATTGTTTGGGTGAAGGATCGGGGTTAATATTGTTGGGTTGAGGGAGCTCAGTTAAAAATGATGGTGCGCGGGAGCAGGGTTAACATTGTTGGGACCCGGGAGCGGGGTTAATATTGTTGGGGCGAGGAAACTGGGACAATATTGTTGGGACGTGGGAGCTGGTTTAACATTGTTGGGGCAAGGGGGCTGGGTTAACATTGTTGGAACGTGGGAGCGGGGTTAATATTGTTGGGGCGAGGAAACTGGGACAATATTGTTGGGGCGCGGGAGCTGGGTCAACATTGTTGGGGTGCGGGAGCTTAGTTATCATTTTTGGGGTGAATCAGCTGGGTCAACATCGTTGGGGCGCGGGAGCTGGGTTAACATTGTTGGGACGCGGGAGCTGGGTTAACATCTTTGGGGTGCGGGAGCTTGGTTAACATTGTTCGGGTGTGGGAGCTGGGTCAACACTGTTGGGGCGCGGGGGCTGGGTAAAAATTGTTGGGGCACGGGGTGTGGGTTAAAATTGTTGGGGTGTGGGAGCTGGGTTAACATTGTTGGCGCGAGGGGGCTGGGTTAACATTGTTGGGGCGAGGGAACTGGGTTAACATTGATGGGGCGCGGGAGCTGGGTTAACAATGTTGGTGCGGGAGCGGGGTTCACATTGTTGGGGCGCGAGAGCTGGGTTAACATTTTTGGGGTGCGGGAGCTGGGTTAACATTGTTGGGGTGTGGGTGCTGGGTCAACATTGTTGGGGCACGGGGGCTGGGTAAAATTTGTTGGGGCACGGGATGTGGGTTAGCATTGTTGGGGTGTGGGAGCTGGGTTAACATTGTCGGGTCGCATGAGCTGGGTTAACATTGTTGGGGTGTGGGAGCAGGGCTAACATTGTTGTGGTGCGGGAGCTGGGCTAACATTGTTGGGGCGCGGGAGCTGGGTTAACATTGTTGGGGTGCGGGAGTTTGGTCAACATTGCTGGGGCGCGGGAGCTGGGTTAACATTGTTGGATTCCGGGAACTGGTTCAATATTGTTGTGGTGAGTGGGCTGGGTCAACATTGTTGGGGCGAGTGGGCTGGGTCAACATTGTTGGGGCGCTTGAGCTGGGTTAACATTGTTGGGGTGCGGGAGCTGGATTAACATTGTTTTGATGCGGGAGCTGGGTTAACATTGTTGGTGTGCGGGTGTTGGGTTAACATTGTTCGGGTGAGGAAATGGGGTGCACATTGTTGGGGGTAAGATAGTAAATGAACATTGTTGTCGGGTGCAAGGCAGGAAGAACATGGTTGGGGTGCGGGAGCTGGGTCAACATTGCTGGGGCGCGGCAGTTGGGTCAACATTGTTGGGGTGAGGGGGCTGGGTCAATATTGTTGGGGCGCTTGAGCTGGGTTAACATTGTTGGGGTGCGGGAGCTGGATTAACATTGTTTTGATGCGGGAGCTGGGTTAACATTGTTGGGGTGCGGGTGTTGGGTTAACATTGTTGGGATACGGGAGCTGGGTTAACATTTCTGGGGTGCGGGAGCTGGGTTAACATTGTTGGGGTGTGGGAGCTGGGTTAACATTGTCGGGGCGCGTGAGCTGGGTTAACATTGTTGGGGTGTGGGAGCAGGGTTAACATTGTTGTGGTGCGGGAGCTGGGCTAACATTGATGGGGTGCGGGAGCTGGGTTAACATTGTTTGGGCTCTGGAGCTGGGTTAACATTGCTGGGGCGCGGGAGCTGGGTTAACATTGTTGGATTCCGGGAACTGGTTCAACATTGTTGGGGCGAGTGGGCTGGGTCAACATTGTTGGGGCGCTTGAGCTGGGTTAACATTGTTGGGGTGCGGGAGCTGGATTAACATTGTTTTGATGCGGGAGCTGGGTTAACATTGTTGGGGTGCGGGTGTTGGGTTAACATTGTTTGGGTGAAGGATCGGGGTTAATATTGTTGGGTTGAGGGTGCTCAGTTAAAAATGATGGTGCGCGGGAGCAGGGTTAACATTGTTGGGATGCGGGAGCGGGGTTAATATTGTTGGGGCGAGGAAACTGGGACAATATTGTTGGGGCGCGGGAGCTGGTTTAACATTGTTGGGGCGAGGGGGCTGGGTTAACATGGTGGTGGTGTGGGAGCTGGGTCAAAACTGTTGGGGCGCGGGAGCTGGGTAAACATTCTTGGGGCACGGGATGTTGGTTAACATTGTTGGGGTGTGGGAACTGGGTTAATATTGTCGGGGCGCGGGTGCTAGGTTAACATTGTTGGGGCGGGGGAGCTGGGTTAACATTGTTGGGGCGCGGGAGCTGGGTCAACATTGTTGGGGTGAGGGAGCTTGGTCAACATTATTGGGGTGACTGAGCTGGCTTAACATTGTTGGGGCGCGGGAGGTGGGTTAACATTGTTGGGGTGAGGGAGCTGGGTCAATATATTTGGGGCGCTGGAGCTGCGCCAACATTATTGGGGTGACGGAGCTGGGTTAACATTGTTGGGGTGAGGGAGCTGGGTCAATATTGTTGGGGTGAGGGAGCTGGATTCACATTTTGGGGTCAGGGAGCTGGGTCAACATTGTAGGGGTGAGGGAGCCGGGTTAACATTTCTGGGGTGAGGGAGCTGGGTCAACATTGTTGGGGTGTGGGTGCTGGGTTAACATTGTTGGGGTGCGGGGGCTGGGATAACATTGTTGGGGCACGGTAGCTGGGTTATCATTTTTGGGGCGCGGCAGCTGGGTTAACATTATTGGGGCGCGAGAGCTGGGTTAACATTGTGGAGATACGGGAGCTGGGTTAACATTTTTGGGGTGCGGGACCTGGGTTAACATTGTTGGGGTGTGGGAGCTGGGTCAACACTGTTGGGGCGCGGGAGCTGGGTAAACATTGTTGGGGTGTGGGAGCAGGGTTAACATTGTTGTGGTGCGGGAGCTGGGCTAACATTGTTGGGGCACGGGAGCTGGGTTAACATTGTTGGGGTGAGGGAGCTGGGTCAATATTGTTGGGGTGAGGGAGCTGGATCCACATTTTTGGGGTCAGGGAGCTGGGTCAACATTGTTGGGGTGAGGGAGCCGGGTTAACATTGCTGGGGTGAGGGAGCTGAGTCAACATTGTTGGGGTGTGGGTGCTGGGTTAACATTGTTGGGGTGCGGGAGCTGGGTTAACATTGTTGGGGCGTGGTAGCTGGGTTATCATTTTTGGGGCGCGGGAGTTGGGTTAACATTGTTGGGGCACGAGAGCTGGGTTAACATTGTGGGGATACGGGAGCTGGGTTAACATTTTTGGGGTGCGGGAGCTGGGTTAACATTGTTGGGGTGTGGGAGCTGGGTCAACATTGTTGGGGCACGGGGGCTGGGTAAAATTTGTTGGGGCACAGGATGTGGGTTAGCATTGTTGGGGTGTGGGAGCTGGGTTAACATTGTCGGGTCGCGTGAGCTGGGTTAACATTGTTGGGGTGTGGGAGCAGGGCTAACATTGTTGTGGTGCGGGAGCTGGGCTAACATTGTTGGGGCGCGGGAGCTGGGTTAACATTGTTGGGGTGCGGGAGTTTGGTCAACATTGCTGGGGCGCGGGAGCTGGGTTAACATTGTTGGATTCCGGGAACTGGTTCAATATTGTTGTGGTGAGTGGGCTGGGTCAACATTGTTGGGGCGAGTGGGCTGGGTCAACATTGTTGGGGCGCTTGAGCTGGGTTAACATTGTTGGGGTGCGGGAGCTGGATTAACATTGTTTTGATGCGGGAGCTGGGTTAACATTGTTGGTGTGCGGGTGTTGGGTTAACATTGTTCGGGTGAGGAAATGGGGTGCACATTGTTGGGGGTAAGATAGTAAATGAACATTGTTGTCGGGTGCAAGGCAGGAAGAACATGGTTGGGGTGCGGGAGCTGGGTCAACATTGCTGGGGCGCGGCAGTTGGGTCAACATTGTTGGGGTGAGGGGGCTGGGTCAACATTGTTGGGGCGCTTGAGCTGGGTTAACATTGTTGGGGTATGGGAGCTGGATTAACATTGTTTTGATGCGGGAGCTGGGTTAACATTGTTGGGGTGCGGGTGTTGGGTTAACATTGTTTGGGTGAAGGATCGGGGTTAATATTGTTGGGTTGAGGGAGCTCAGTTAAAAATGATGGTGCGCGGAGGAGGGTTAACATTGTTGGGACGCGGGAGCGGGGTTAAAATTGTTGGGGCGAGGAAACTGGGACAATATTGTTGGGGCGCGGGAGCTGGGTTAACATTGTTGGGTCGCGGGAGCTGAGTTATCATTGTTGGGGCGAATCAGCTGGGTCAACATCGTTGGGGTGCGGGAGCTGGGTTAACATTGTTGGGACGCGGGAGCGGGGTTCACATTGTTGGGGCGCGAGAGCTGGGTTAACATTGTTGGGATACGGGAGCTGGGTTAACATTTTTGGGGTGCGGGAGCTGGGTTAACATTGTTGGGGTGTGGGAGCTGGGTTAACATTGTCGGGGCGCGTGAGCTGGGTTAACATTGTTGGGGTGTGGGAGCAGGGTTAACATTGTTGTGGTGCGGGAGCTGGGCTAACATTGATGGGGCGCGGGAGCTGGGTTAACATTGTTTGGGCTCTGGAGCTGGGTTAACATTGCTGGGGTGCGGGAGCTGGGTTAACATTGTTGGATTCCGGGAACTGGTTCAACATTGTTGGGGCGAGTGGGCTGGGTCAACATTGTTGGGGCGCTTGAGCTGGGTAAACATTCTTGGGGCACGGGATGTTGGTTAACATTGTTGGGGTGTGGGAGCTGGGTTAATATTGTCGGGGCGCGGGTGCTAGGTTAACATTGTTGGGGCGGGGGAGCTGGGTTAACATTGTTGGGGCGCGGGAGCTGGGTCAACATTGTTGGGGTGAGGGAGCTTGGTCAACATTATTGGGGTGACTGAGCTGGCTTAACATTGTTGGGGCGCGGGAGGTGGGTTAACATTGTTGGGGTGAGGGAGCTGGGTCAATATATTTGGGGCGCTGGAGCTGCGTCAACATTATTGGGGTGACGGAGCTGGGTTAACATTGTTGGGGTGAGGGAGCTGGGTCAATATTGTTGGGGTGAGGGAGCTGGATTCACATTTTTGGGTCAGGGAGCTGGGTCAACATTGTAGGGGTGAGGGAGCCGGGTTAACATTTCTGGGGTGAGGGAGCTGGGTCAACATTGTTGGGGTGTGGGTGCTGGGTTAACATTGTTGGGGCACGGTAGCTGGGTTATCATTTTTGGGGCGCGGCAGCTGGGTTAACATTATTGGGGCGCGAGAGCTGGGTTAACATTGTGGGGTTACGGGAGCTGGGTTAACATTTTTGGGGTGCGGGACCTGGGTTAACATTGTTGGGGTGTGGGAGCTGGGTCAACACTGTTGGGGCGCGGGAGCTGGGTAAACATTGTTGGGGTGTGGGAGCAGGGTTAACATTGTTGGGGCGCGGGAGCTGGGCTAACATTGTTGGGGCGCGGGAGCTGGGTTAACATTGTTGGGGTGAGGGAGCTGGGTCAATATTGTTGGGGTGAGGGAGCTGGATCCACATTTTTGGGGTCAGGGAGCTGGGTCAACATTGTTGGGGTGAGGGAGCCGGGTTAACATTGCTGGGGTGAAGGAGCTGGGTCAACATTGTTGGGGTGTGGGTGCTGGGTTAACATTGTTGGGGTGCGGGAGCTGGGTTAACATTGTTGGGGCGTGGTAGCTGGGTTATCATTTTTGGGGCGCGGGAGTTGGGTTAACATTGTTGGGGCGCGAGAGCTGGGTTAACATTGTGGGGATACGGGAGCTGGGTTGACATTTTTGGGGCGCGGGAGCTGGGTTAACATTGTTGGGGTGTGGGAGCTGGGTCAACACTGTTGGGGCGCGGGAGCTGGGTAAACATTGTTGGAGCGTGGGAGCAGGGTTAACATTGTTGTGGTGCGGGAGCTGGGCTAACATTGTTGGGGCGCGGAAGTTGGGTTAACATTGTTCGGCCTCTGGTGCTGCGTTGACATTGTTGGGGTGGGGGAGTTGGGTTAACATTGTTGGTGTGCGGGAGATTGGTCAACATTGCTGGGGCGCGGGAGCTGGGTTAACATTGTTGGAGTGCGGGAGCTAGGTCAACATTGTTGGGGTGAGGGAGCTGGGTCAACATTGTTGGGGTGAGGTAGCTGGGTCAATATTGTTGGTGTGAGGGAGCTAGGTCAACATTGTTGGGTTGAGGCAGCTGGCTTAACATTGTTTGGCGCGGGAGCTGAATCAACTTTGTTGGGGCGCGGCAGTTGGGTCAACATTGTTGGGGCGAGGGGGCTGGGTCAACATTGTTGTGTCGCAGGAGCTGGGTTAACATTGTTGGGGTGCAGGAGCTGGGTTAACATTGTCCGGGTGAGGAAATGGGGTGCACATTGTTGGGGTCAAGATAGTAGAAGAACATTGTTGTCAGGTGTAAGGCTGGGTGAACATGGTTGGGGTGAGGGAGCTTGGTTAACATTGTTGGGGTGTGGGTACTTGGTTAACATTGTTGGGGTGTGGGAGCTGTATTAACATTGTTGGGGTGAAGGAGCTGGGTTAACATTGTTGGGGTGAAGGAGCTGGGTTAATATTGTTGGGGTGAGGGAGCTCGGTTAAAAATGATGGGGCGCGGGAGCAGGGTTCACATTGTTGGGACGAGGAAACTGGAACAGTATTATTGGGGCGCGGGAGCTGGGTTAACATTGTTTGGGCGCGGTAGCTCTGTTAGCATTTTTGGGGCGCGGGAGCTGGGTTAACATTGTTTGGGGCGCGGGAGCTGGGTTAACATTGTTGGGGTACGGGAGCTGGATTAACATTGTTGGGGTGAGGAAGCTTGGTCAACATTATTGGGGTGACGGAGCTGGGTTAACATTGTTGGGGTGCAGGAGCTGGGTTAACATTGTTGGGGTGAGGGAGCTGGGTCAACATTGTTGTGGTGCGAGAGCTGGGTCAACATTGTTGGGGCGCGTGAGCTGGGTTAACATTGTTGGGGTGTGGGAGCTTGGTCAACATTGCTGGGGCGCGTGTGCTAGGTTAACATTGATGGTGCGCGGGAGTTGGGTTACCATTGTTGGGGCGCGGGAGCTGGGTTAACACTGTTGGGGCACGGGAGCTGGGCGAAAATTGAGGTGAGCGATCATTGTCGGGGTGCGGGAGCTGTGTCAACATTGTTGGGGTGAGGGAGCTGGGTCAACATTGTTGGGGTGAGGGAGCTGGGTTAACATTGTTGGGGTGAGGGAGCTGCATCAACATTGTTTGGGTGAGGGAGTTGGGTCAACATTGTTGGGGTGAGGCAGCTGGCTTAACATTGTTGGGGTTAGGGAGCTTGGTCAACATTGTTGGGGCGCGGGAGTTGGGTCAAACTTGTTGGGGTGAGGGGGCTGGGTCAAAATTTTTGGGACGCGGGAGCGGGGTTAACATTGTTGGGGCGTGGGAGCTGGGACAATATTGTTAGGGCGCGGGAGCTGGGTTAACATGGTTGGGGCGCAGGAGCCGGGTTTATGTTGTTGGGGCGAACGAGCTGGGTCAACATTATTGGGGTGACGGAGCTGGATCCACATTTTTGGGGTGAGGGAGCTGGGTTAACATTGCTGGGGTGAGGGATCTGGGTCAACATTGTTGGGGCGCGGGAGCTGGGTCAACATTGTTGGGGCGCGGGAGCTGCGTTAACATTGTTGGGATGCGGGAGTTGGGTTAACATTGTTGGGGCGCGGTAGCTGGGTTAACATTTTTGGGGCGCGAGAGCTGGGTTAATATTGTTGGGGCGCAGGAGCTGTGTAGACATTGTTGGGGCGCGGGAGGTGGGTTAACATTGATGAGGTATGGGAGCTGGGTTAACATTGTTGGGGTGTGGGAGCAGGGTTACCATTATTGGGGCGAGGGAGCTGGGTCGACATTGATGGGGCGAGGGAGCTGGGTTAACATTGTTGGGGCGCGTAGCTGGGCCAACATTGTTGGGGCGAGGGAGCTGGGTTAGCATTGTTGGGACGAGGGCGCTGGGTCAACATTGTCGGGGCGAGGGATCTGGGTTAACACTGTTGGGGTGCAGGAGCCTGGTCAACAACGTTGGGGTGCGGGAGCTGCGTTAACATTGTTGCGGCGCGTAGCTGGGCCAAAATTATTGGGGCGCGGGAATTGGGTTAACATGGTTGGGGCGCGGGAGCTGGGTTAAAATTGTTGGTGCGTGGGAGTTGGGTTAACATTGTCGGGATGCGGGAGCTGGGTCAACATTGTTGGGGGGTGGGAGCTGGGTCAACATTGTTGGGGCGAGGGAGCTGTGTTAACCTTGTTGGGGCGCGGGAGCTGGGCGAACATTGGGATGAGGGAGCTGGGTTAACATTGTTGGGCTGCGGGAGCTGGGTCAACATTGTTGGAGTGAGGGAGCTGGGTCAACATTGTTGGGGTGAGGGAGCTGGGTTAACATTGATGGGGTGTGGAAGCTGGGTCCATATTTCTGGGGTGAGGGAGCTGCGTAAGCATTGTTGGGGTGAGGGAGCTGAGTTAACATTGTTGGGGCGCGGGAGCTGGGTTAACACTGTTGGGGCACGGGAGCTGGGCGAAAATTGAGGTGAGGGATCTAGGTTAACATTGTCGGGGTGCGGGTGCTGTGTCAACATTGTTGGGGTGAGGCAGCAGAGTTAACATTGTTGGGGTTGGGGAGCTGGGTTAACATTGTTGGGGCGCGGGAGCTGGGTTAACACTGTTGGGGCACGGGAGCTGGGCGAAAATTGAGGTGAGGGATCTAGGTTAACATTGTCGGGCTGCGGGAGCTGTGTCAACATTGTTGGGGTGAGGGAGCTGGGTCAACATTGTTGGGGTGAGGGAGCTGGGTTAACATTGTTGGGGTGAGGGAGCTGTGTCAACATTGTTGGGGTGAGGGAGCTGGGTCAACATTGTTGGGGTGAGGCAGCTGGCTTAACATTGTTGGGGCGCGGGAGCTTGGTCAACATTGTTGGGGCGTGGGAGTTGGGTCAAACTTGTTGGGGTGAGGGGGCTGGGTCAAAATTTTTGGGACGCGGGAGCGGGGTTAACATTGTTGGGGCGTGGGAGCTGGGACAATATTGTTGGGGCGCGGGAGCTGGGTTAACATGGTTGGGGCGCAGGAGCTGGGTTTACGTTGTTGGGGCGAACGAGCTGGGTCAACATTATTGGGGTGACGGAGCTGGATCCACATTTTTGGGGTGAGGGAGGTGGGTCAACATTGTTGGAGTGAGGGAGCTGGGTTAACATTGCTGGGGTGAGGGATCTGGGTCAACATTGTTGGGGCGCGGGAGCTGCGTTAGCATTGTTGGGGCGCGGGAGCTGGGTTAACATTTTTGGGGCGCGGGAGCTGGGTTAATATTGGGGCGCAGGAGCTGTGTAGACATTGTTGGGGCGCGGGAGGTGGGTTAACATTGATGAGGTGTGGGAGCTGGGTTAACATTGTTGTGGTGTGGGAGCAGGGTTACCATTGTTGGGGCGCGTAGCTGGGCCAACATTGTTGGGGCGAGGGAGCTGGGTTAACATTGTTGGGATGCGGGGGCATGGTTAACATTGTTGGTGCGCGGGAGTTGGGTTTACATTGTTGTGGTGCGGGAGCTCGGTTAACATTGTTGGAGCGCGGGAGCTGGGTTAACATTGTTGTGGTGCGGGAGCTGGGTTAACATTGTTGGGGTGCGGGAGCTGGGTTAACATTGTTGAGGCTCGGGAGCTGGGTTAACATTGTTGGGGCGCGGGAGTTGGGTTAACATTGTTGTGGTGCGGGAGTTGGGCCAACATTGTTGGGGTGCGGGAGCTGGGTTATCATTGTTGGGGCTCGGGAGCTAGGTCAACATTGTTGGGGTGAGGGAGCTGGGTTAACATTGTTGGGGCGCGGGAGCTGCCTTAACATTGTTGGGGCGCGGGAGCTGGGTTAACATTGTCGGGGCGCGGGAGCTGGGTTAACACTGTTGGGGTGCAGGAGCCTGGTCAACAATGTTGGAGTGCGGGAGCTGGGTTAACCTTGTTGCGGCGCGTAGCTGGGCCAAAATTGTTGGGGCGCGGGAATTGGGTTAACATGGTTGGGGCGCGGGAGCTGGGTTAAAATTGTTGGTGCGTGGGAGTTTGGTTAACATTGTCGGGATGCGGGAGCTGGGTCAACGTTGTTGGGGGGTGGGAGCTGGGTCAACATTGTTGGGGCGAGGGAGCTTTGTTAACCTTGTTGGGGCGTGGGAGCTGGGCGAACATTGGGATGAGGGAGCTGGGTTAACATTGTTGGGCTGCGGGAGCTGGGTCAAAATTGTTGGAGTGAGGGAGCTGGGTCAACATTGTTGGGGTGAGGGAGCTGGGTTAACATTGATTGGGTGTGGAAGCTGGGTCCATATTTTTGGGGTGAGGGAGCTGCGTAAGCACTGTTGGGGTGAGGGAGCTGAGTTAACATTGTTGGGTTGAGCGAGCTGCATCAACATAATTGGAGTGCGGGAGCTGGGTCAACATTATTGGGGTGACGGAGCTGGGTTAACATTGTGGGAGGGAGGGAGCTGGGTCAATATTGTTGGGGTGAGGGAGCTGGATCCACATTTTTGGGGTGAGGGAGCTGGGTCAAAATTGTTGGGGTGAGGGAGCTGGGTTAACATTGTTGGGGTGAGGGAGCTGGGTCAACATTGTTCAGGCGCGGTGGTTGGGTTAACATTGTTGGGGCGCGGGAGCTCGGTTAACATTGTTGGGGTGCGGGAGCTGGGTTAACATTGTTGGGGTGTGGGAGCTGGGTTAACATTGTTGGGGTGAGGGAGCTGTGTTAACATTGTTGGGGTGCGGGAGCTGGATTAACATTGTTGGGGTGAGGGAGTTGGGTCAACATTGTTGGGGCGTGGGAGCTTGGTTAACATTGTTGGGGCGGGGGAGCTGCGTAAACATTGTTGGGGCACGGGATGTGGGTTAACATTGTTGGGATGCGGGGGCATGGTTAACATTGTTGGTGCGCGGGAGTTGGGTTTACATTGTTGTGGTGCGGGAGCTCGGTTAACATTGTTGGAGCGCGGGAGCTGGATTAACATTGTTGTGGTGCGGGAGCTGGGTTAACATTGTTGGGGTGCGGGAGCTGGGTTAACATTGTTGAGGCTCGGGAGCTGGGTTAACATTGTTGGGGCGCGGGAGTTGGGTTAACATTGTTGTGGTGCGGGAGCTGGGCCAACATTGTTGGGGCGCGGGAGCTCGGTTATCATTGTTGGGGCTCGGGAGCTGGGTTAACATTGTTGGGGTGCGGGAGCTGGGTTAACATTATTGGGGCGCGGGAGCTGCCTTAACATTGTTGGGGCACGGGAGCTGGGTTAACATTGTTGGGGTGCGGGAGCTGGGTTAACATTGTTGGGGTTGGGGAGCTGGGTTAACATTGTTGGGGTGCGGGAGCTGCGTTAACATTGTTGGGGCGCGGGAGCTGGGTTAACATTGTTGGGGTGTGGGAGATGGGTTAACATTGTTGGGGCGCGGGAGCTGCGTTAACATTGTTGGGGCGCGTCAGATGCGTTAACATTTTTGGGGCGCGGGAGCTGGATCAACATTGTTGGGGTGAGGAATCTGGGTTAACATTGTTGGGGTGCGGGAGCTGGGTCAACATTATTGGCGTGAGGGAGCTGGGTTAACATTGTTGGGGTTGGGAGCTGGGTCAACATTGTTAGGGTGCGGGATCTGGGTTAACATTGTTTTGGTGTGGGAGCTCACTTAAGATTGTTGCGGTGAGGGATCTGGGTCAACGTGGTTGGGCGGGAGAGCTGGCTCAACGTTGTTGGGGAGAGGGAGCTGGTTTAACATTGTTGGGGTGCGCGAGCTGGGTTAACATTGTTGGTGTGTGGCAGCTGTGTTAACATTGTTGGGGCGCGGGAGCTGAGTCAATATTGTTGGGGCGCGGGAGCTGGGTCAGTATTGTTGGGGCGAGGGAGCTGGGTTAACATTGTTGGGATGAGGCAGCTGGGACAATATTGTTTTGGCGCGGGAGCTGGGTTAACATTGTTGGGTTGGGTAGCTGGGTAACATTGTTAGGGCGCGGGAGGTGGGTCAACATTGTTGGGGCGCGGGAGCTGGGTCAATTTTGTTGGGGCGCGGGAGCTGGGTCAATATTGTTGGGGCGAGGGAGCTGGGTTAACATTGTTGGGATGAGGGAGCTGTCTCAATATTGTTTTGGCGCGGGAGCTGTGTTATCATTGTTGGGTTGGGTAGCTGGGTAACATTGTTAGGGCGCGGGAGCTGGGTCAACATTGTTGGGGCGCGGGAGCTGGGTCAATATTATTGGGGCGCGGGAACTGAGTTAACATTTTTGGGGTGAGGGAGCTGGGTTAACATTGTTGGGTTGCGGGAGCTGGGTTAACATTGTTGGGGTGCGCGAGCTGGGTTAACATTGCTGGGGTGAGGAAGCTGGGTCAACGTTGTTGGGGTGAGGGAGCTGGGTTAACGTTGTTGGGTGAGGGATCTGGGCGAGCCTGCTGGTGGCGGGCGTGCTAGGTGGTGTGCGTGGAAAATATGGTGTGACCCGCTTCACCAGGGTGTGAAGTCAGGTTGCGCTCTTCCGCTCAGCCCGCCGATGTTGCGCTGTGTTTCTCACCATCAGTCAGCAGGGAGCTGATTGGAATACATTAGCATATAATTAAAAGGCCATCCCGTCAGGCTCTTGGAACCCCAGCCTATCGTCCGTCCACGTCAGCAGGAATGCACGCCGACGTGTTTCAGAACAGCACGCAGGCGCCGTGCACTTGGCAGCCGTCACTTTGGGTGAACTGAGCTGAGTGAGCAGCAGCGTTCTCCACAGCTCGTCTGTTGTTTAAAACCTTAAGGGCGCCGGTGGGGGGCACCTGACGCCTGGCCTTGGAGGTGACTGCTGTGGGAGGGTGTCTGTGGGCAAGTGCTGGCCAGCCTCGGAGGCAATTGCTGAGGTGGAGGGTGGGGGTCAAGTGCTGCCCTGGTGCTGCATCCCATGCACAAGCAATCGAGGTGGGGGGGCAGGGTAAGCGAGGAGAGTGGCCACACATTAGGGATGCCTATATAAACTGACCATGCCTCTGCAACTAAACTAGATCAGGCGCAGCCACTTCGAGTCTGCTGCCACTTTATTGGACCATGGAGCAGTTGGACTGCACAGGCTGTACAATCTCCTCGTCAAGCTGGCCATGTAGCAGTCACTGCTGGAGGTGCTCACAGCCCCTTGCAATCTCAGCACCCTGGTTTGGACCATTGTCCCCCATGTCACAGGTTGACAGGGCAGCAATTCAGCGCACTCATCTCTGGCCATCCGAGGGGTGACCAGCACTCTCTAGAGAGCATTAAGGGGTAGTCACACAGGGTCAGGAAAGGTGCTAAGTACAGCCATGATAACCACGTCTCTCTCTCTGTCTTTCATGCTGTAGGAGGACCATGTCAGGATCATGGACCCTGGTGAGCTAGCTGTTTGCCTATAACTTACAGAGACCATAGAAGACAGAGGAGAGAGCAACTGAGGCACCTGGCCGTGCAAAGGCAGGAGCAGCAGCCTCATGAAGAAGGGGCAGCAGTGGCTCCCGCACATGCTGTCCAAGAGCGACAGTGAGCTGTTGCTGGTCGACACCTAGTGACACCCAGGGTCTGTAGACACCGCCTGCAATTCCTGCAGCTGACTGAGAACCAGAGTAGCTGATGCCTGCACATGTCTAGGGACCTGGAGGCTCACACCTGCCGCTTACTGCAGGACTTGGCGCCAAGGGGACATGGAGGGCATCCACTGCCAGTGGCTGTGAAAGTTAGTGCATTTTGCCCGGGACCAGGAGAGCCAGGATGCAAGGGCCATTGGATTTGCCCTGATCTTGGGATTCCCACACGTGCAGGGTCCGATTGACTGCACTTGTGTGGCGCTCAGGCCTCCATCGCTACACTCAGTGGACTTCATCAACTGCAAGGGCTGATGACACCCGTGCAGCAGCCTCAGACTGCAGCAGAGTGACGCTATAATGAAGCTCATGCAGCAGCTTGCAACTTGGTGGAGCAGACCATCGGGATGCTGAAGATGCAGTTCCGGTGCATGGACTGGTCTGGTGGAGCCCTGCAATACATTCTGCAGAGGGTGTCACACATCGTCGTCGTCTGTTGTGCCCTTTATAATCTAGCACTTCAACAGAGAGAGGAGCTGGCTGAGGAGGAGATGGAGGAACTCCACGTCTCCTCTGATAAGGAGGTCGCCAACGGGGATGAGACTCTCACACTGGCTAGACGAGGCAAGCGCACTCGGAAGGCCTCATTACCAGATTTGTGGAGGATGACGATGACATGCAGTGAGGTGTCCCCATAGATCCTTACATCACAGTTGTGAACGTTTGACTCCAGTCTGGCTTCTTGCAGCGCCAATACCCTCTGTGAGAATGCTTCTGTCATGGAGATGCAGTGGAGGCCCTAATAGTCACTCGATTGCAGGAGGATGATGACAACATGCAGTGAGGACACTCCATAGATCTTCACATGGCCTCTGAGAATGTCTGACTCCTGTCTGGCCAAGGACAGCTTGCTTGTGCTCCATGATCAGGGCCATCTCAGAGACGCAGCTATGAAACATTAGATGCATCTGATGCTGTGTCCGCCTTCAGCACCTGATGCATAGCATCACTGGTCGCAGATACTGGTGTGATGGGGGCCAGCCCCACCTTAAAAGTGCTGAGAGCACACAGAGAGTACGAGAGAACTCTGTGGAGCCTGCCCACTACATTCTGGCAGCAATGACCAGCACTGCCGAGATGCAGGCATTAATATGTTTCCAGGGAATGTGAGGCTGGACCATCACTGTGGTCTGAAGGCTGCATAGAGCACAGGGAAGAGGCCCTGGACTGAGACAGCTGCCTTTTATCTTGTGCAGAAAGGTTTCACATCTGAGTGACAAGAATACTGCTCATCAGAACAAGGAACCACAGGCAAGGAGACATTCTTAGGAGTTTATTGACAATAGTAAACATTATGTAAAAGTGATCAACACCTGTGACCAGGCTGTGCAACTACTTTTACCTAACTTGCGGGCGATCGAGGGGGGAGTCCCGCCCGATTGTTTGTCCCTCTTCCGCAGCTACGTTCGCAGCCGGGTGTCCCTGGAGAGGGAGCACGCGGTGTTTGCCGGCACCATCGAGGCCTTCCGTGCCCGGTGGGCGCTGTGGGGACTGGGGTGTTTTGTTGACCCCTTTAATCACATTTTGTTTTAACGTTTGTAAGTTTCCTTTAAACATTGTCCTTGGTTTTACAGCTGACCTGAATTAGGGGCTGTGCTTGATTTATCCCTTGTTATTGTTAATTTAGTTAATTGTTTTGACTCGAAAAGAGTTACTTTAACCTAACTTTCCTAACCCTGCTGCTATGTCTTGGTGCTCCCTGGACATCCACAGCAGAGGTGGAGGCAGCCTGTTGACTGTGATGTCCTGTCTGTGATGACTTTGGCGGGTGTCCTCTGGAGCGCCAAGACTTGGAGGGCCCAGGCCTGCTTTCAGTGTCCTGCTGTGTGGCAGTGGCACCCTCCTCGGCCTGTGAAGCTGGATCTACACAGGTCACAGGAGGAGGGGATTCGGATGGGTCTGTCACTCCCAGAGTCACCTGCGTGGATGGCCCCGGAGTTTGCACCTGCTGATCCCCCTCCCTATGGGTGCCCGAGGGCCCTTGGCTGACTCTGTGAGTGGAAGGGGTAGCTGGAGTGAGATCGAGCTGCCCAGTACCCATCTCGCGTACACACTATTGGGGGCCAACTATGGCATCAGCGATGGAGTTAAGCCCGCACAGCAGTGCAGGAGTTACGTCCTGGACCAAGGTCTCCATGGTGACCGCCATCCTGCCAGTGGTGACCTCGGTGTATTGCAATGCCGGCGCTATCACCTCAGCCTAAAATCGGCCTTGCAATCTGAGGAGTGCAGAGGAAGTCCCTTCCTGTTGTCCCTAGCTTGCCTTTGCAGCTCCACAATTGTGTCATGACCGAGTCCAGAGGCTCATCACCTGACTTGGACTCAACAACGTTCTGGCCTCCAGCAATCCTCCGAGTGCCGGGGACCTGGGAAGCTTCTGCCTCTGCCTGCTGTGGATCAGACACTGTGATGTGCTCACCAGATTGTGATCCCGAGACTACTCTAAAGCTCAGTGCCACCCAGGTGTGTGTCTCTGCGCCGATGGAGGGTGTGGGCGAGCGCTGTGACGGGTCTTCAGGGAGGGTGCCTTCAGATTCCTCTTCGGAAGTTTCTTCGGAGCTTGAATGGAGGCCCTGGATCATGGACTGACAGCTGTTTGGCAGATGTGCATGCGAAAGCAAGGAGAGATAATTAGTGCATGGCAGTGGCCTGCGAAAGAGGACACATCACTCACGGCATGGTTGCCTGATGGATGCTGCACTGCTGGATCCTCACTTGGCAGGGTAGTGCTGACCTCACTGTCAGCACAGGACTGGTCCCAGTCATCTCCGGCCAGCTGGATGGCTGTTTTCTAATTCTGTCAGAACTTTGATTTCCAGCATGCCTCCGCCTGTCTGCAACATTTCCCTCCTGTTGTAAGCCAGTCCTGCATAGATAGAGATGGGGAGAGTGTATCAGGATGCCTGCCGGGCCAGATGATAAGTGTGCCTGGCCTGTGTGAGTGGTGAGTGGTCCCTTGGACGGAATGAGGACAATGATGATGTGTGTGAAAGAGTGAATGATGATGTCCCTTGCACTGGCAGTGAGTGAGGGTCTTGTGGGTGTGTGATAGGTTTGTGAATGTGTGAGTTGGGAGTGATGAAAAGAGTGACTTACGCTGGTGGAACAGAGAAGATCATTCGTTCTTTTGCGGCACTGGGTGTCCTCTTCGGCAGGGCGTTTGCGCTAACCACTACTGCCACCGCCTCCCAAGCTGGGTTGGTGACATTGTACCCATCTTGTGGCCAGAGGCAGTCCCTTGAGGGACCTGTCGTTGAAACAGGGGGCTGCAGTCTTTTTGCCTTTGCTGGCCATGCCTCCCGGACAGCGGTGGTGAGCTAGTGGCGATGAGTGCTTTGCTGGTGGCTGCCATTTAAAGATGGCTGCCAACATGATGCAACAACAGGCAATAGGGCGAAGAGAGCCCACCCACCATGGAAATGGCCTGTTTCCCGGGAATGCATAAATAATTAGGCGGTCCCGGGAAGATACGCCGAGAAAATCCACCATTTTCGTCAGTGGCTAGGAATCCATTTTACCTGTCTGCTACCGCACTTAGTGCAATTCTGGGAAAATTCCACCCACTGTCGGATGGGGGGCGGGTGGGGGAAGGACCTGGGTGAACATTGTCAGGGGGTGAGGTGTGTTAGCACTGTCAGTGGGGTCAGGTTTTGCAGTTTTGAGGGTTGACAACTCCATTTAGAACAAGTTATGTCAATGAACTGAAGACAGACCTTAATGGATCAGGGACGGATCATCGGTTCATGGTAAGAAGAGGAGTATGATTGTATTGGAATTACTCTTGACAATTTGCCTTCTGACTGTGTTCATCTCTGCATCCCTGCTGGAGCCGGCATCAGAAGGTGCAAAGGCTCTGGCATAAAATGGTAAGTGGGCAGTTTGAATTGCAGTCAGCGTCGGACACACCCTGGAAGGTCTGAGTCATTGGGCAGGATTTTTAGGTCGGTGTGCAGGCGCGATTGGCGGGTTTGGGATCAGCCGGGGAATGGCCCCTGGCTCTGGTTTGCCAATTAATGGCCATCCAGCGTGAACTGCGTGCTGAAATGCTCAGCGGTGCTGGGGTGGGGCGGGAGGAGGGCGGGCACTGATGTAAGCACGGGCACCGGTGAGCGCAGAATGAAAGCTCCCTGGAGGCAGAGAGCTGCCTCAAGGAGCTGAAGACTTCAAAAGTATTAAATAAAGATTTTAAAATCAGAACAAAAATGTCCAAGCATCACAGTCACCTGAACATATATATCATAAAAATTCTGTCCATAGATTTTTATTTTTTTCTTATTTTTGAATGGAAACCTCATCCTGCCCTTGGATGAGGTTTCATGAAAAATGCAAAGGCCGCTTGGCCTGTGAGGTTGGACAGACTATGAAAAATCCAGGACAATTACAACTTTAATATTTCTGAACTTAATTAATTAGGGCGCTAAATAAGTAGGGTTAAAATTCATGTGTCCCGATTTTTGGGCACAAGTGTCATGATGTGCAGCATGCAGGCACCCATTCAGATCATGGTGTGGAAGGGAAAAATTTGATGACTCACCTCAACAATGATTTTACCATTAATTTCTGCAGCTCCTGCTGCCCTCGCCATCTCAATGCTGCCAGTAAGCTCTGCATACAGCAGGAAATCTGGGCAGCTTTGCGCAGACCGTTTGGTACAGGCAGCCTGCCATTTCTTAAATGCAGATTTCCCCTTAAAAGGGGAGCTTCACAAAAAGACTGCTGCAATGGAAATTCTTTCAAACTGAGCACCAGGACAGACCGAGGGATCCAGACTGACAGATGCACCACTCCACCAACATCTCATGCTGTTCAAAGTACCAAACCCCATCACTCTCTGGCAGCACTCCCTGCCACTCAGGACTCGCACCTAACATCCAAATACTCCAATTCACCCTCACACTCAGAGTTTTGACGTAAGGTCATTGACCTGTAAAGGTAACCCTGTTTCTCTCTCCACATATGCTTCCAGACCTGCTGAGTACCTCCAGAATTTTCTGTTTTCATGAAAGGATGGTTCACTTACTATCTTATTGGGGCAGGTGGCGAGGTTACAGAGAAGCCCTGCTACAGAGGACCCAGGTGGGGCAGCATACAGGAGAGTGCTGAATAAGCATGCAAACCGAGAGGCTTAGTGCATTGACTGGCCTGCAAGCCAGCCTCCTGTCACTGTCAAGGAGCATGGAGGAATTTCATTCCAATTTTCCAGAGGTATGGGTAGAACTTGCTGTCTCCGCAGCCTCTGCTCTATCTCCTTGTCATGCTACAGATTGCTGCCCCTATACCTGTTGCAGCCTTTGTTGTGGAGAGGTCACCTACTCCTCTGCCAGCCCTGTCAGAAATCAGCAACACTTTTTGGCAGATGCATCAAAACACATCCAAAAATGCCCCAGAGTACTTTCAGACACCTACCAATGGAAAGGTTCAAAAAATAACACTACAGCAGGACCCATCTGCTGTTACACACTTTTTGCAAAAATGGACAATGTAGGTATCGCCATTCCTGTATTGTCCAGTTTTAGGATCCTGGCATCACATCAGCTTTTGGCTGTGTGACCTCAGGATAACACCAAATTCAGCATGTTTGGGTGCATGCAGTAGCGCAGCTGCATGGGCCCCTATTCTCAGAGAATGCCACGCGGGCTATGCAGGTAGTGGCCAGATGTGCAGCCTTTTCTTGGAGAAGACAGCAGTGGTAGACAATTGCATTTTGCACCCATAGACACTTATTTTAAAACACAGCCATTGTTTATCCTTTATCTATCTTTTCCAAATTTTTCCCTCTAATTTCTCTGCCTAGTTTTTGCCATAATTTGTCAAATTTGACATTAGGGCCCTTAGCCGATATTAGACCCTTGATTGGCATCTGCAAGCAGCCTTACATTTGATTTAGGCTATTGGGACATTGGTGACTATCAATGTTGTCACAACTCACTGGGGTTAAGGCGCTGCAATATCAAGCCCCACTGCTCTCTGAGCCGTGACAAATGTAAGAAGTTTGATCAAACCACCTAATTGTTTAATTTAGGTTAACAGAATATGAGCACCAGGTTTGTAAACTTAATAAGTAAATAGCTATTTATTGAACAAATTGTCTTTAACCAGTGGCAAATGAAAGAAATATGAACTGCTAATTTCTAACTCTATAACCTAATCTCTATCCCTTCTTAAACAACTATACACACGTGTACAAGACGCATAAGACACACAAAAATATGGGTTTTTAAGGGTGGTATAAAACAGTTCAATAGCACCAATTCTGGAGTACAAGACTCGATAGGTGGGTTTTGATCGATGTCTTCCAAATTCCTTTCAGTTCTTGGTTGATGACACAAGGTCTTCCCAGCACTTTCAGACTTTAGTTCACTGGTTGAGCATCTGCGTTTCAATGTTTCTAACGGTGATTTTCCCCTTTTCCTCTTGAAAGGGGTTTTTCAGAGAGAGATCAGGTTATAGAGATATGAGGCAAAAAAACAGCCAGCTGTTCATGTAGAATTACTGGAATCTTACACAAGATAAAGAGGTTTTAGGTCTTTTCTCTTTTCAGGCTGGGAGCTTTTCTCTGCTGCACTGCTCTCACACAAACCATGGTTACCTGGTTAGGAGCTAATTAAAATGTTGCTGCCAGGCAGTTCCCCGTTAGACTGGACTCCTCTTCAGCATGATCCTGTCTTTCATGGCACGCTTTGTTCCACGACAGCAACATTGTATATTTCCCTCACACTGTTCCAGTAGACATGCCTTTCAAACCACAGCCGTTGTAATTTTAATCCACAGTCCAACAGAAATAAAAAGATATGTTCTTTAATATGTGAACCTGATTTCCGGGCAGGATCAAATGTGCCATGCTTGGAAATTTTTTTCCCATATAAACTTATGCTTTATCTAGAAGTAAGACCTGATGGCCACAAATTTCTACCCTTAAATCAGCTCTCCCATTTTTCTTGCTACATCGCTCAGTAAATCTATTTTGCATTATAGTTTTATTTTGGTTTGAGTTGAAAGCTGTGTACACATCTCAAATATCAGCTTGTTATAATTTGGATCTATATCAGAAGGCTATGTATTTATCCCAACCCCAGTGCAATAATATAGGCTGACAATCAATGCAATATAGGGGACTACAGCTATGTCAGAGCAGCTTTCATTCATATGAGATGTGTTAGGAACTAGAGGTAGTTTTAACTAAGTTATATGTATATTTGTGTGTGTTTGGAATAACCTATAGCTTTAAGTTTAAATTTAATTTATATTTTTCCATTTGTGGGTTAAAAAGGTGAAATCTAATGTAGTTTCATTTTAGAGTGGAGACAGCAAATCTAAGGCTTTTTTTGTGTGCCTGCATTTTAATGAGGTTTTATGATCCTTGATGTGGTTTAGGGAAATTAGAACAAAGTGGGAAAAACTGTGCTGTTGCCTAGCAACAGGGTGCCCATAGACACAGAAACGGAAAGCAGTTTGAGTTCAGTTGGTGATTATGCTCTAAGGCGAAGGAAGCAGTTTAAGTCTCCCTCTAGCTGGACATACTTAGTAGATTGCTGAGGAAAATAAGTCTAAGAATCTTAGATGAGTTGCTCTAAAGTTAAAGTAACAGTGAATGTTGAGTGAGCTCTGGATCTCGGGAGACACCAAGTTGTCAGCAGTCTACTGTGAGAGGGAACTGCAGAGAGAAACCCTATGGGAAAAGGAGAAAGGCCCCACAAGGACCTTTAAGTTAAGTCAAAGGACAAGGACAGGAATCTGGAAAAAGATCCTGTTCATGAAGTTAAAGTAAGGAGCAGAGGAAAAGGCTCCAAATTAAAGAGAGAAAGCTGTGGGGAGCAGAATCAAAGCAAAGTAGGCTTGTGAGAAGCCAGGAGATCTGCAGAGAGAGCCAAAAGTTGGTGACTCCTTACTACGGGCCTGTGAAGTAGTTGTGTTCTGTTGGCATGAATGAGTATCTGAGAGAGTGCATGGAAGGTGAAGCTTGAATGCACGTGGTGATCCAGGGGAAAGGAACATCAGAAGGAAAGCTTCAAACCCTGGAGGTGGATCCTTGTGGAAGATGACCAAGTGAAAGCATTGTTTGGGAGAAGATTCCAAAGTGAGTTCTTCGAGTGTTGGGATCAGGAACCCTTGGGAGAAAGACGGGGTTCTGTGAGACCGGTTGGCTCATGGTACAGCCAACTTCTGCGGGGGCGGCGGGAGTTGGGGTTGTTGGGGGGTAGCCATTATTTGATGAGAGATCCATAGCATCTGTTTGGGTGGTATCTGGCACTTGATCTTAGAGTGTGGTGTGCCTGAGCACAGGTCGCCTATTGGTTTACATGGACTGTATTGTTACTGTGAACATTAAAGTATAAGATAGGATTTTTGGAACTTGTGTTATTCTCACAGTGCAATAATATAGGCTGACAATCAGTGCAATATAGGAGAGTATTGCTATGTCAAAGCAGCTTTCTTTCATATGAGATGTGTTAGGAATTAGAGATAGTTTTAACTAAGTTATGTATATATTTGTGTGTGTGTTCAGAATAATCTATAGCTTTAAGTTTGAGTTTAATTTATGTTTTTCTATTGTGGGTTAAAAAGGTGAAAGGGTCTGTATATATTTGGAAAGGTATAGCTGTGGGTGAAGGAGTAGTGTATTACAGTTCATCTTTTTCTTGTTTAATAAAAGCTTTATTCTTCAGTTAAAAGTTCATTAGCAGATTCTGTGACTCTGTTCAGTAGCTGCACTCCATGGGCAGAATTTTATGGCTGATGTGTGGGTGGCAGAGCCCGCACATCAACGCTTAAAATGTCGCGCGCTGACGTCGGCCGAGCGTCCTGAAGTCAGCGCGCGACATCGTGATATTTAGGTGGGCGCACTATGAACCGTGACGCGCGCCCGCCATTAATTAAAGGCCTTGTTAAGGTCCTTAACTCGGCAATTGACGCCAATTTTGAGGAGCCCATGCGATCTTCGGCTCGGCGCACAGGCCCAACGGGCAGACGGGTAAGTGATTTTTCAACAAACCTCATCCATGGGCGGGATATGTGGGCTCAGAGGGGTTGTTAATGTTTTATCTGAAGTATTTAATGCAGAAAGTGTTTTAAACTTGCCTGTGTGATTGTTAGCAGTTCAGATCGATTTCCAGTAGCTTTCTCTGTACTTTGAAGTTTCAGCTCAGCAGTCTGCAGACAGTAATCTTTATCAGGCTTGCAGCTTTCCGGAGGCCTCCATTTAGCTTGGGTATGGGTTCTGACATCTCCACCGGAGTCAGCTCCTCTGAGGAGGAAGGGAGGGATAGAAGAAGGAGGAGGCCAGGAGTGGACAATCAGCCTCCAGGGGAACCACCTTTGGGAGGCCAGGCGCAGGCACAAGGGACACAGGGCCAAGAGGTTGTCCAAGGTGCAAGGGGCCGCAGAAGGCACCATTATCCTGCTGCCAGGGTATACAGGCGACGAAGCAGTTATGTCAAGATGACTGAGGTGCAGTGCCAAAGGAGGCTCCGACTGTCAAGGGGGACAGTCAACTATATCTGTCAGATGATTGGTCCTGAGATCTTCCCTAACTGTGTGGGTGGACACCACATGCCAGCGGCTCTGAAGGTCACAGTTGCCCTCCACTTCTATGCATGTGGCTCCTTCCAGGGCTCGGTGGGTGATCTTTGCAGTGTCTCCCAATCAGCTGTCCACACTTGTGTCAAGCAGGTTA
The DNA here is from genome assembly GCF_964194155.1 of Cetorhinus maximus. NCBI lineage: Eukaryota > Metazoa > Chordata > Chondrichthyes > Lamniformes > Cetorhinidae > Cetorhinus > Cetorhinus maximus. Next base: position 23,747,147 of record NC_135894.1, read on the forward strand.
CAGACGCTCTGTTCAGACGCTCATTGACCTTCATCTACTTCCAGTGCGACCAGGCAAGTCAGGCAGAGCGAGCCAGAGGCTTCGCAGCCGTTGCTGGCTTCCCCCGCATCCAGGGTGCAATAGACTGCACACGTGTGGCCATCAAGGCGCCAGCAGGTGAGCCCGGTGCCTTCGGCAACAGGAAGAGCTTCCACTCCATGAACGTGCAGATAGCGTGTGATCACAGGATGCTGATTCTGCAAGTTTGTGCAAGGTACCCAGGCAGCTCCCATGACGCCTACATCCTCAGACACTCCAAGGTGCCGGCGCTCTTCAGTGCTCCGGCTCGGCTGGATGGATGGCTGGTGGGTGACAAGGGCTATCCCCTCAGAAGGTGGCTCATGACGCCTCTCCGCCATCCAACAACAGAAGCTGAGGAGCGCTACAATAGAAGCCACGGTACCACAAGGGCTGTGGTGGAGAGAGCCATCTGTCTTCTCAAGATGTGCTTCCGTTGCCTGAACCGCTCAGGGGGCGCACTCCAGTACCCCCCAGATGGTGTCTCTGTGATAGTGGTAGCATGCTGCGCTCTGCACAATCTTGCGCTGGAAAGGGGGGATGCAGTTGACGATGAAGGCCTTGACGCAGTGGATGAGGCTGCACATGATGAATCCAGCAGTGGCTCAGAGGATGAGGAAGCACAGAGTAATGATGAGGGGCAGCACGCTGACCCGCTACTACACCAAGGAGGCAGGGACATCCGGGACACTTCAATCCAACGAACCTTCAGTTAGCTCCACACACATGGGTCTGCAGGACCAGCATTGCCTGGCGCTGCCACATGTGGCACTTAGGTGCTACATCTTCCACCTCATCAGCTGCAACTAAGGGCTTAGTACAGAAACATCAATGTCCACTCAAACACTCATGATATGTCTGTGAAACATACAAATGCAGCACAAAGGAAACACCCTCAGCCATGGTCAGAAAAGTGGACTTTATTGCCACCAAAATAAAGCACAAATGTTGCTCTGATGCACATAATGATATATTTCCTAATCTAGGGCCAACACAATATCACCAGTGACAAACCCGTGGAGTGCCTAATGTGCCTTATGCTTACGTTTGCGGGTGCTACGTCTAGGTGCCGCCCCATTGCTTGGAGTGGCTTGTGAGACAGCCTGCTGACTCTGCTGTCCTGTTGGCTTCGATGACCTTGGCGGCCGTCCTCTGGCCCGTGGAGCCTGTGATGGCCCCGCCTGGGAGGGAGTGGCCAGTTCCAGAACTGGCACCTCCCCAGTTGTCGCAGCCTCAACGGATGCAACGGTCACTGGCAGAGGGGCGGAGGAGCTGCTGTCCTCATCCGGAGTGCCCTGAGAGGAGCTCGCAGCGACGACAGGCAGCTGCTGCGCCGACGTGAGGTCACATTGGACCTCCCTGCTCACGGCAGATGGATGGGCACCGAGCTGCGACACTTGGTACCCAGAATATCTCCCACATTGGGAATGACCACCTGTGGCATTAGTGCTGTGAGGGTTTGCAGGTCACAGCGTAACCCAATCAGAAGATTCTCAAGCTGCTGGAAGCCCTCTCCATTAGAGTCGCCCATCTCTCAATGGAGGAAGCATGAAGCTCTGTCCTGGGGTTCATGCCATCACTGACACTCTGCCTGGATTTCTCCACCACAGAGACCAAGTGAAGCACACCCTCATGCAACCCTGCCAGATGCTCCTGTGCACCCTGCCGCTTGTCCTGCAGCTGTTGCATGGCTGACATCTCCAGAGGCACATCATCACTGCCCGACTCAGCATGTGCCTGGTCCCCTGCAGTCCTCCGGCTGCTGGCGCCATCCGTACTCTCTGTCCGTGCCAACTCCTCCAGTGATTGTGAAGTGCCCTCTCCACTGTGCCCCGGGACACTAGCCGATGTCATAATCCCCACCGATGTGTTTGTTGCTGCGCTGGTGCCTGGTTCGCTGAAAGGATGTGACGCAAGTTGCAAGTGATGCCCCTCAGGCGCGGAGGGGGTGCTCTGGACTTGTTGGTGGTGGCCATGCGGCGGTGATGCTGAAATTAACAACATCAGTGAGCGTCAGTCAGTAACATCTTTCATCCCTTTCCCCCCAGCCTCTTAAGTCGCTCACCCTTCAAGAACCTAAGGAGACGAACATCGGTGGGGTGGTAAATAGTTAAGAGGAGGCCCTAACATTACACGCACATACAGACAGGCTGGTCAGATGGCCTAAGGAATGCCACATGGAATGTTATGTGGATAAGTGTGCGGTTAAGCACTTGGGCAAGACAAGCAAGGTACAGGAATACATGAGTAATGGTAGGACCGTGGGAAGTCACAGTGATTACAGGGACCTTGCTGGGCAGGCCCATTAAGGTAGCAGAACAGGAACATAAGGCGTTTAACAAGGTCAAAGCCAGACTTGCCTTTATTAGCCGAGGAATAGAATGTAGGAAAAGGGAGGTCATGTTGCAAGTGCAGAAAACGCTGTCGAGGCCACATCTACACTTCTGCGTTCAGTTGTGACCTGCGCTTCATGGGAGGGATGGCATTGGAGTGGGGAGAGTGCAGAGGTACCTGACCTGGATGCATGCTGGCCTGGAGAGTTGGAGTTATGAGGAAACATTGCATACACTTGTGACATTTGCCATGGAGCACAGGAGATTGACAGGTCACATTATTGACCTTCATACCGTTATGAGGGGCATAGAACGGGTGGACAGAAGGCAACATTTCCCCTTGGCGCAGGGCTGACTAACGTGGTGACATTTATTTAAGTTGAGTGCCATGAGGTTGACAGATGAGGTGCTGAGGACCTTTTGGACAGAGTAATGTGGGATGCACTGGCTGAAAAGGTGGTGGAGGTACAAACCCTCCTAAGATGCAGTAAGTCTTTGGATGTGCAGCAGCGATGCCATGGCATGTTAGGCCCTGGGGATAGTGGTCACAAATGGGATAAGGCGACTTTGGGAGGTGCTAGAGATGCGCATCCTCAAGGGGTCGAGCGACCTTTGTGTATGACCCACATGTCTGACTGTATCAGTCTGTGAATGAGCAGTGTTGTTGCATTAACGATTGCAGCAATCATCAGTGCTTTGGATGGTGGGAAGACAGAGTGGATGGGACTGTGGACCTCAAATACCTGGCCGCTGCACCCCAGCCTCGCCGACACCTGCCGACCTGGCCGCTTGCCTCCCCCCCAGCTCCATGGCCTGCTCCTCACAAGTGGTGAGGTGATGCAGCACGACGTGCCCACCACCAGTCTGCAAACGCTCCCGGTTATTGTGCTCTGTTTTTGCCTGCAGAACAGAGAAGAGCATTTATTGGGACTGATCGTTCATGTACTCTGCACGCGCACGCTGCACCCCAACCACAGTGGCCCATCTGAGGCCTCCAGCGGCTCCTGTCCACACTACTGGTGATCAGTCACCAGAAGATAGTACAGCTGGTCCCAACCGCCTACCCCAATGGACACCTTGGACACATTCGGCGCCCATCACTTTGAATAACACATGGGTCTTAGCGCCCATGGCAAGGAGGTGCAACTAGGTGCGGCGCCAAGACCAGCAGATGGCTCTTGGCCACGGCACCTTGAGGCTCCCCTTCCACCATCTCATCACCATCAATAAGCCTTGTGTTGGAGTTCTGAGTATGTGTCTAGCTGCCTCCCCTGCAGGTTGCCCCCAGACTACTCAAATGCGACAAACACCAACATATGCTGCAGGGAGAACCCATCTTCTCCTCAACCACTAAGGCTGATGTAAGCATGGTCACTATCTGTTTGCCTACCCAGTGTGCACCAAATGCCCAATGCAGTAACGACACTAAGACGTGGGTAGGGGGTGGTGCTCAAAGGCTAAGGCTACCTGCTGGATAAAATGGCCAAGGTTGACATGGTACTCACCCTTCCAGAGCGCAACAAATCAAGCGCTTGCGGCACTGGGTTCCGGTGCGCCGCACAGCATCTTGAGAGCTTACAAACTCTGCCACCTCCTGCCACGCCTGCCTGGTCACGTGGGGGGGCACTTATCGTCCCATCCTCCGGAAACAACACCTCCCGATGATTTGGCACCTCCTCCAGGAGGGCAACAATGCAGGTATCGGAGAACCGAGGGGCACGGTGGCCCCCCCGCTGGCCTGCCCTGCAGTCTGACCCCCTCCTCCTCCTCTGCCCTCACCTCTTCTGGTGACTGGTCGCTGCCCTAGAGGAGGCTGCCTGGTCGTTCTTTATACAGACTGCCGGTTCCCCATTGGAATCGATGGTCTGAACAAGCCCGCCGCCGATTTGAATTCCCCGCTGAACATGGGAGTCTGAGACACGCTGGGCGGGCCTTAATTGGCCCGCCCGTGCAAAATGGCGGCGCAGTCCACTTCTCCGGCGGGGATCAGCTCCCCGCCAGCCGCCAATTCGGTCAGGCCCGCCCGCCCGACCAACGCAAAATTCAGCCCATGTTTCTAAATAAAAAAATGAAAATTAAGATCTATCAAATCAAATCAGGCTGCACCCTGGAATCTGGCTTGTCCAGTAGTAACTGGGATCATAGCAGATGCTAAACTAAGACCTGCTGAAGTGGGCATAAAAGAACCCACAGTATTATCTGGAGAAGAACAAAGAATTCCTGGCCAATATTTCTCCTTCAACCAGCACCACCAAAAGTAAGTTTCCTTCCTAATAGCATCATAGATGTACCTACACCAGACGGATTGAAGTGGTTCAATAAGGTGGCTCATCACCACTTTCTCAAGAACAATTAGGGATGGGCAATAAATTCTGGCTTTGTCAGAGATGCCCACATCCCATGAATGAATAAAAAAATAGCTTATATAATTCATTTCATTTTACAGTTTATGGCATATTGGTCTAGGCAATTAAATAATCCATTTGGCTGCACCTTAAAAGTAATTAATTTTATGTGAAGTTCCTTGATATGTCCCAGGGCTGTAAAAGGTTATATGAATGCAATACAGTTTAGAATGAGAGTTACAATACTGTCTGGTTGGGGCAGGAGAGAGTGAGAAAAAGAGATAGAAAACCAAAGAGGTTTGAAAAACAAAGATGAGAGAAAAAAATGTGGAAAAGTCTGACTGGATTAGTTTGTTGTTAATAAGCAGGACTAACAGTAGTTGTAGAGAAATCCAGGGATTAAACAGAGCCATCTGAAAGTGAAAGTTGATGGGGGCTGATTTTAACCCATTCTCCTGGAGGGAATAGATTAGTTGTGCAGTTAAAATTGCTGTCAAAAGATATACCTCCGCATTCCTACTTGATTTCCATCTGCCACCACCTTAACTAGGGCATTTTATTAGGTGGGGGTCCCTGATGAGAGCCTCATTAATACATGCAAATTAATACCTGCACTGGAGTGCTGCTTTGAGCTGCATTAGTGTTTCAGTTGGCGTTTGGTGAGGGAGGGAGTTCGGTGAAGAGGGAAGGAGAAGATCTTTCCATTTTCTACCTTTCCGCAGTAAGAAGAACAGCGGCCTTGGTAAGTAGAACCTGGTAAGTATTTCTTCTGTCCTTAATGTTCACTAAACCAAAGGAAGTAAAAGTAAAGGGAGTAATTTAAGGGTAAGTCATGGCAGGGCAGCTCGGCCAAGTGGAATGCTCCCCCTGTGTAATGTAGGAAGTCAGGTACACTTCAGGTGTCCAGGGCGACCATGTGTACAGATGCATCTCCAGCTGCAGCCGCTCAAAATCCATGTTTCAGAGCTGGAGCTACGCCTGGAGTCACTGTGGAGCATCCACAATGATGAGATTTTCATGGATAGCATGTACAGTGGGTCGGTCACACCGCAGGTAAAAGTTCATAGGCAGAAAAGAAATGGGTGAGCACCATACAGTAAAAGCACTAGGCATATAATGCAGGAGTCCCCTGGGTCTATCTCTCTGTCCAACAGATTTTCCGTTTTGGATACTACTGGGGGAGATGGTTTCTCAGGGGGATGCAGCAAGTCAGTGGCACCACAAGTGGCTCAGCTGCACAGAAAGGGGGTAGAAAGAGTGGGAGAGCAATAGTGATGGGGGATTATATTGAAAGGGGAACAGATAAATGTTTCTGCGGCTGCAGATGTGACACCAGGATGGTATGTTGTCTCCCTGGTGCCAGGGTTAAGGATGTCACTGACTAGCTACAGGACATTCTGAAGGGGCCGGGTGAACAGCCAGAGGTTATGGTCCATATCGGTACCAATGACATAGGTGAAAAGAGGGATGAGGTCCTGAAAGCAGAATATAGGGAGTTAGGAAATAAATTAAAAAGCAGGACCTCAAATATTGTAATCTCAGGATTACTCCCAGTGCCACGTGCTAGCCAGATCAGGAATAGGAGAATAGACCAGATGAATGTGTGGCTGGAAAGATGGTGTAGGAGGAAGGGATTTAGATTCTAGAGGCATTGGGACCAATTCTGGGGAAGATGGGACCTGTACAAGCTGGACGGGTTGCACCCCAGCAGGACCAGGACCAATAACCTCTCAGGGGTATTCGCTAGTACTGTGGGGCAGGGTTTAAACTAGATTGGCAGGGGGATGGGAACCTGAGTGGGGAGACACAAGAAAGGGAAAGGGACGGAAAAGTAAAAAGCAAAAGTGGAAGGCAGAGGAAGCAAGGGCTAGCAGCAGATAGGGCCATAGTACAAAAAAATGTGTAAAAATGTTGAAAAGAGAAGTCTAAAGGCCCTGTATCTGAATGCACAGAGCATTTGCAATAAGGTAGATGAATTAACAACGCAAATAGATGTAAACGGGTATGATATGATTACGATTACGGAGACATGGCTGCAGGGCGACCAAGACTGAGAACTGAATATCCAAGGGTATTCGATATTTAGGAAGGACAGGCAAAAAGGAAGAGGAGGTGGCATGGTGTTGTTAGTTAGGGAGGATATTGACTCAGAAAATCTAGATGTAGGATCAGTCTGGGCGGAGCTAAGAAGCACCAAGGGGTGGAAAACATCAGTGGAAGTTGTCTATAGGCCTCCAGAGTGGTGATAAGGTAGGTGACAGCATTAAACAGGAAATTAGAGATGCATGTAACAAGGGTGCTACAGAGATCATAGGTTACTTTAATCTACATATAGACTGGGCAAACCAAATTAGCAATAATACTGTGGCAGATGAATTCCTGGCGTGTGTATGAGATGGTTTTTTTGGACCAGTATATTGAGGAACTGACTAGGAACAGGCTATCCTGGAGTTTGGTATTGTACAATGTGAAGGGTTTAATTAATAATCTTGTTGTGTGGGGCCCTTTAGGGAACAGTGACCATAACATGTTAGCATTCTTCATTAAGATGGAAAGTGAGGTAGTCCGAACTGAAACTGGGGTCCTAGATCTTAACAAAGGAAACTACAAAGATATGAGGCATGCGTTGGCTCAGATAGATTGGGGAACTTCATTAAAAGACATGACGATGGATAGACAATGGCTAATATTCAAGCAATGAATTTATGCATTGCAACAGTTATACATTCCTTTCTGGTGCAAAAACACAACAGGAAAAGCAGCCCAACCATGGCTAACAAAATAAATTAAGGATAGAATTAGATCCAAAGAGGAGTCATATAAAGTTGCAAGAAAAAGTAGCAAGCCTGAGGATTGGGAGCAGTTTAGAATTCAGCAAAGGAGGACCAAGAACTGAAAATGCTGGAAAAACTCAGCAGGCCTAGCAGCATCTGTGGAGACAGAAACAGAGTTAACGTTTCGAGTTTGTATGACTAGGGTCTAAGGGACTAGGGACTAAGGAGGACTAGGGTCATACAGACTCGAAACGTTAACTCTGTTTCTCTCTCCACAGATGCTGCTAGACCTACTGAGTTTTTCCAGCATTTTCTGTTATTGTTTTAGATTTCCAACATCCGTGGTATTTTGCTTTTTTATAAGGAGGACCAAGAGATTAATTAAGAGTGGACAAATAGAGTATGAGAGTAAACTTGCAAGGAACATAAAAGCGGATTGTAAAAGCTTCTATAAGTATGTAAAAAGAAAAACATTAGTGAAGGCAAATGTAGGTCCCATACAGTTTGAAACAGGAGAATTCACAATAGAGAACAAGGAAATGGCAGAGCAATTAAATAACTATTTTAGTTCCGCCTTCATGGAGGAAAACACAAATAACCGCCCAGAAATAATAAGGAACCAAGGGTTCAGTGATAAGGAGGAATTGAAGAAAATTAGCATTGCTAAAGCAATTGTGCTGGAGAAATTAATGGGACTGAAAATCGATAAACCTCCAGGTCCTGATAATCTACAACCCAGGGCACTAAAGGAGGTGGCTGTGGAAATAGTGGAGGCGTTGGTTGTCATCTTCCAAATTTCTATAGATTCTGGAACATTCCCAGCAGATTGGAGGGTGGCAAATGTAACCCCGCTATTTAAAAAAAGGAGGGAGGGAGAAAACAGTGAATTACAGACTTGTTAGCCTAACATCAGGAGTAGGGAAAATGCTAGTCTATTATAAAGTATGTAATAACAAGACTCTTAGAAAATACCAATGGGATTAGACAAAGTCAGCATGGATTTATGAAAGGGAAATCATGTTTGACAAACTGAATGGAGTTTTTTGAGGATGTAATTAGCAGAATAGATAAAGGAGAACGTGGATGTGGTGTATTTGGATTTTAAGAAAGCTTTTGATAAAGTCCCACATAAGAGCTTAGGATGTAAAATTAAAGCACATGGGATTGGGGGTAATATATTGGAATGGATTGAGAATTGGTTAGCAGACAGGATACAGAGAGTAGGAATAAATGGGTCTTTTTCGGAGTTGCAGGCGGTGACTAGTGGGGTACTGCAGGGATCAATGCTTGGGCCCCAGCTAATAACAATGTATATCAATGATTTTTTTGAGGGAACCAAATTTCCAAGTCTCCTGACAACAGGAAACTTGGTGGGAATGTGAGCGATGAGGAGGGTGTTAAGAGGCCTCAAGGTGATTTAGACAGGTTGAGTGAGTGGGAAAATACATTGCAGATGCAGTATGACGTGGAGAAGTGTGAAGTTATCCACTTCAGTAGGAAAACAGAATGGCAGAGTATTATTTAAATGGTGATAGATTGGTAAATGTTGATGTACAAAGGGACCTGGGTGTCCTTGTATATCAAATGCTGAAAGCAAGTATGCAGGTGCAGCAAACAGTTAAGAAGGCATTGAGAGGACTTGAGTACAGGAGCAATAATGCCTTACTGCAGTTGTACAGGACCTTGGTGAGACCACATCTGGAGTATTATATGCAGTTTTAGCCTTCTTACCTAAGAAAGGATACACTTGCCATAAAGGGAGTGCAGTGAAGGTTCACCAGACTGATTCCTAGGATGGTAGGATTGTCGTATGAGGGAGGTTTGGGCCAACTAGGCCTGTATTCACTGGAGTTTGGAAGAATGAGAGAGGATCTTATTGAAACATATAAAATTCTGACAGGGATGGACAGGCTGGATGCAGGGATGTTGTTTCCTCTGGCTGGTGGGGGGAGCAGGGTCTAGAACAAGGTGTCACAGTCTCAGGATGTGGAGTAGACCATTTAAGACTGAGATAAGGGGAAACGTCTTCACTCAGAGGGTGGTGAACCTATGGAATTCTCTACCACAGAAGGCTGTGGAGGCCAGGTCACTGAATATATTTAAGAAGGAAATAGATAGATTTCTGGACCCTAAAGGCATCAAGGGGTATGGGGAGAGCGCAGGAGTATGGCGTTGAGATAGAGGATTAATCATGATCATATTGAATGGTGGAGCAGGCTCAAATGGCCGAATGACCTACTCCTTCTCCTATTTTCTATGTTTCTATGTTTCTATCTGATATCTTTCAGATGCCAAATGCATCTTAATTGCTGAGTCTGGGATGCCAGCCATGGTCACCCTGCTCAGTAAAGACTTTTGGGATGAAACAGCATTTTTGGCAGGAACATGCACAAAATAGCTGAACCCCCGAGATAGGTGAGAGTGACTGCCCTTGACATCAAGATAACATTTGACACAGTGCGGCACCAAGGAGCCCTAGCAAAACTGGAGTCAATGGGAATCAGGGGGAAAACTCTATGCTGGTTGGAGCCATACCTAGCACAAAGGAAGATGGTTGTGGTTGTTGGAGGTCAGTCATCTCAGCTCCAGGACATCACTGCAGGAGTTCCTCAGGGTAGTGTCCTCAGCCCAACCTTCTTCAGCTGCTTCATCAATGACTTTCCTTCCATCATAAGGTCAGAAGTGGGGATGTTCGCTGATGATTGCACAATGTTCAGCACCATTCCCAACTCCTCAGATACTGAAGCAGTCCATGTCCAAATGCAGCAAGACCTGGACAATATTCAGGCTTGGGCTGACAAATGGCAAGTAACATTTGCGCCACGCAAGTGTCAGGCAATGACCATCTCCAACAAGAGAGAATCCAACCATTGCCCCTTGATATTCAATGGCATTACCATCACTGAATCTCCCACTATCATCATCCTGGGGGTTACCATTGACCAGAAACTGAACTGAACTAGCCATATAAATACTGTGGCTGCAAGAGCAGGTCAGAGGCTTGGAACGGTGCGATGAGTAACTCACCTCCTGACTCCCCAAAGCCTGTCCACCATCTACAAGGCACAAGTCATGAGTGTGATGGAATACTCTCCACTTGCCTGGGTGAGTGCAGCTCCCACAACACAAATCAAGCTCCTGTTAATTGGCATTTGGGAAGAGGGAAATTAGGAGAGCGGAGCTTGGGTGAGTTTGGTCGCCATCAGTTGGGAAAATGGAAAAATTGGCAATCGGAGGAAAGGGAAAGAGAAGTTGAAGGCAATAGGGGGGGGACCGGCAATCGAGGGGACACTTTTAAATCAGTAGGGGCAGATGGGTGGCAAGGAGTAATGTGACTGAATCCAGAATCTAGTAATCCAGAAGCCTAGGCTAAATGCTTTTGGGACATGGTGGAATTTAAATTCAATTAATAAAATACGGAATCTCAGTAATGATGACCATAAAACTAATATTGATTGTTATAAGAACCCACTAATGATCTTTAGGGAAGGAAATCTGCCATCTTTACCTTGTCTGGCCTTTATGTGAGTCCAGGTACACAGCAATGTGGTTGACTGCCCTCTGAAATGGCCTAGCAAGACACTGGGTTCAAGGGCAATTAAGGATGGTAACAAATGCTGGTTTTGCCTGTGACACCCACATCCAAAAGAATAAATAAAAAAATAAGATCTTCAATTGGGAAGGGTAAGTACAGCAATCAGTGGCCAGCGACATGTTTAATTTTTGTTTTGGTTGCACAACAGGATTTTTGGGTGCATTACTTAGGAAACCTTGCCTCCCTCTTCTCTTTCAATAAATGCCACGATTATCCTCCTGAAGCATTGATTTATCTTTGAGAGATTTCCTTAACAGCTTACAACGAACAGCAATAACACCTTGTTCGTTAATAAATGTTAAATGGTTTATTTCACAAATTTCACAAATTTCACAAAATCACAGACAGTCTCAAAGCCTGTATAGAAAATTGGCAGCAAATAAAATTTAGAACCAGAAGAGGTTGAGGTAAGTTTGATTTTTAGCATTTTAAAAAAATATTCCTTTGTGGGCTATAAGGAGCACCTTGTATCTCCTACCTGCCAGACCCTACGTCATTCCTGCCAGCTATGGGCAGGATTCAGCATCCCAAATTTAAATGAGCATGCGAGTTCAAGTGGAGCAGTCTTTACATTTAGCGCTGCCATGGGAGCTTTCCCATCTGGTCCTCATGCCTCAATTCCACCCACCCCCCCAGCTAATTTCCGGGCTGCTGTTGCAATTTTACATCCATTTTAGAATGACAGTGCTTCTAATACTCATGTTGACCCAACTGAATTAAATCATACTTGGGAATCCAATACACTGATGATTGTCATTCAGTGCAGATTTTTAAGTTGAAAAGCTAACCTTTCAATCTTTTGTTTATTTAGGAATCATTGTGGGGAAAAATGATTTCACTGTGTTAGCTGACAGTTCACACAAAATCTGCCCCTTTTGTAGTTTCTGCTCAGGTTCCAATTTATCAAACTGACAACTGCTTACTCTTGCAGCTGGCCCATTCTTTTCCAGAACAGCAGAGAAGAACATTCAATATGTGGTTTAAACAATCCATTTTGTCCTTTTGTTCAGTGCCAATGGGTTTGATGATGTAGTTAGCCTCTACTAACAGGAATTCTGCATTTTTGTAGATGTCAAGAACAAATTCAGTCCCCACAATTAGTTGAGGGTTGGGTTAGGGGCTAGGACTTCTTATGTGGCTGAGCACAAGCTGCTTCAAGTAGTCAGGCAAGCCAGAAATATCATTACAGCCTGGAAACTCTCCAGGATTTCCATGGATCTCCTAGTTGCAGCAGACAATCAGGAGAATAGCCATGGAAATTTGGTCCCTAAACATTTTCAGTATAACATACACTTTTTGTATTCACAGGAAGATTATGTTGCAGTATTTCTTGGTTGTCCAACCTGGTAATTAAGGTTGAGTGGATGAGCTTGAAATTTTTCATTTATTAGATACCAAAATTACTTAGACCATGAATCTGACCCTGCCAGATTTGTGGGCAGGTAGGAGGGCACATTATATGCATGGGACAAGTGGGCACTGGCATTATTTCGGATGAATCTCAGAAAACAGAAAGAAAGCAAAACATAAAAGAAAAGAAAATAATGTGAATACAAAATATTATTATTTGGAGACAGAAGGTAAATAAAAGAGGTGGAAAAAGAACTATAAAAGGAGAATGACTGAAGCAGAAGAGGACAGGTAATTAAGAAATGTGAAACAGCAACTAAAATTTTAAATTTAGATAAGGCTGACTTCAATGGAATGGGACAGAGACTGTCCACAGTAAATAAGGTGAATCTGTCATTGAGTAAAATGATAGATGATCAGTGGCAGGTGTTCAGAAAATAATTAAAAACTGAAAATGGTGATGTTGTCAATGAAAATAAAGAAATGAAAGAAAAAAATGCTGTGTGTCAGTATTTCCAGTAGAGGAAGAGGTCACCATACCAGACATCTCAAGAAAACCATTATTCAATCAAGGTAAGGAAGTTGACAAAATTAATATAAGTAAGATTGCTTGATGTCTCCTGGCTAGGTGCAAGATTTTACACATTCTTTTGAGTGGTTTATTCAGTAAATTCAAATGTACTCTTTACCTTCTACTCCTTACATTTATCTAATTAACATCTCAAACTACTATAAATCAAAGCAAAAATAAAAACAAAAAGCTAAAAGCTACTGCGGATGCTGGAAATCCAAAACAAAAACAGAATTACCTGGAAAAACTCCGCAGGTCTGGCAGCATCGGCGGAGAAGAAATCAATTAACGTTTCGAGCCTTCACCACACCCTCAATGTGTCTCTCGCCTCCTCCCCACCCCCCCCCCCCCCCCCCACCCACCTTAAACCAATTTATATTTCTCCCTTCTTCTAACTATGCTTCAGTTCTGCCGAAGGACCATGGAGGCTCGAAACGTTAACTGATTTCTTCTCCGCCGATGCTGCCAGACCTGCTGAGTTTTTCCAGGTAATTCTGTTTTTGTTTTATAAATCAAAGCACCCAGACCAGCTGGCTTTAATCCAATTAAGCCACACAGGTAGACACACACATAGACACAAACCCTACTATAAGTCCAATTTAAAAATAATTTCCAATAACATTATAAATATTAATATCTCTTCATGACATCTGCCACACCATCATCTCGCCAGGCACCCTATTTAAAGTGTCTCTCTCTTTCATTCTGCAGGAGGAATACATCAGGATCGTGGAGGCTGATGAACTAGCTGTATGCCTCGTGGCGTACAGAGAATGAAGACGACAGCAGAGAGAGTGACTGAGGTGCCTGGCTGCGCAGAAGGAGGAACAGTACCCTCTAAAATAAGGGGCGGCTGGGGCTCCTGCACACACCACCAAAAAGCCACAGTGAGCTGTCGCTGATTAGCGCCTAGGTAGACCCAGGGTCTATAGGCGCCACCTTTCATTACTGCAGATGACCGACAAATAGTCTCACCGAAGACTGCACATTTCTAGGGAACTGGCCGTTCACATCTGCCAGCAACTGCAAGATTTGGCGCCACGGGGACATAGGGGGCATCCATTGCCAGTGGCTGTGAAAGTGACCGCAGCGCTCAACTCCTATACCAGTGGCTCCTTTCAGGGCTCCACAGGTGACCATGTGGGATCTCACAAGCCTCCACCCACAAATGCATCCATGAGGTAACGGATGCCATCTTCACGAGGGCACACAACATTGTACATTTTGCCCAGCGACCAAGAGAGGCAGGATGCAAGAGCGATTGGATTTGGTTAGATCTCAGGTTTCCCACAGGTGCAAGGTGCAATTGACTACATTCAGGTGACGCTCAGATCTCCATCGCAACATGCGGTCAACTATGTCAACCGCAAGGATTCCATTCGCTGAATGTTCAGCTGGTGTGCGACCACCACAAATGCATCCTGCAGGTCTGTGCACAGTTTCCAAGAACTCCTACATTCCCAGTTGGTTACAGATCCCTGACATCTTCTAGGGTCCACAGAGGCTGCAGGGATGGCCCCTCGGAGACAAGGGCTACCCATAGAGGACGTGGCTGATGACATCCATGCAGCGGCCTCAGACTGCAGCAGAGTGAAGGTATAATGAGGCTCATGCTGCAACTTGCAACTTGGTGGGGCAAGCCATTGGGATGCTGAAAATGAGGTTGCGGTGCCTGGACCAGTCTGTTGGAGCTCTGCAATGGATTCCACAGAGGGTATCACGCATCGTTGCTGCCTGCTGTGCCCAAGGGCCCCTGGCTGACTCTTTGAGGAGAAGGGGTAGCTGGAATGAGATCGGGCTGCCTGCCCCTCTCATGTACACACTGCTGGAGGCAACAATGGCGTCAGCAATGGAGTGTCAGCCTGCGCAACAGTGCAGGAGCGACATCCTGGACTAGGGTCTCCATGGCGACCGCCATCTTACCAGTATTGACCTTGGTGTGTAGGCATGATGGCACTATTACCTCAGCCTATAGGTGGACGGATTCCTCCATTGTGCCTTGCAATCTGAGGAGTGTAGTGGGCATCCCATCCTGATGTTCCCGAGCTTGCCTTTGCAGCTCCAGCAACTGTGACATGACCAAATCCAGAGGTTCGTCATCTGACTTGGACTCAGAAAATTTCTGGCCTCCAGCAGTCCTCCAGGTGCTGGACACCTGGGAAGACCCTGCCATTGCTTTCTGTGGATTAGACAGCGTGATATGCTCACCAGATTGTGATCCCAAGGCTACTCTAAAGCTAGGTCCCATCGAGGTGTGTGGTGGAGGGTGTGGGTGAGCTCTGTGACGAGTCTTCAGGGAGGGTTTCAGTGGATCCCTTTTCTGAGCTTCCCTTAAGGCATGATTGGAGGCCCTGGGTTGTGGATTTCATTGGCCGCTTGGCAGATGTGCCTGCGAAAGCCACAACTGCATCCTGCAGGAGAGATAATTCGTGCATGGCAGTGGACTGTGAAACAGGACACATCACTTAAAGCAGGGTTGTCTGATGGATGTTGCACTGCTGGATCCTCACTTGGTAGAGCACCGACGACCTCACCATCAGCACAGGAATGGTCCAGATCACCTCCGGCCAGCTGAATGACTCTTTTGTCAAAGTCCGTGAGGACCTTGATTTCAGGCATTCCTCCCCTGGTGTGCAAGCTCTCCCTCTTGTGTGCCAGCTTGTCCTGCATGAATAAAGATGGAGAGAATGTAAGCAGGATGCCTGCCAGGCCAGATGATAAGTATGCCTGGCATGTTTGGGTGGTGAGCAGTCCCATGGATGGGATGAGGACAGTGAAGGTGCGTGTGAGAGAGTGAATGATGAACTGGCAATGAGTGAGGGCCCTGTGGATGTGTGATAGGTTTATGAGTGTGTGAGTTGAGAGTGATGAGAAGAGTGACTTACCCTGGCGAGACGGAGGAGATCATTCATCCTCTTGCGGCTTCATTATTTATAATGTTATTGGAAACTCTTTTTAAATTGGACTTATAGTAAGGTTTGTGTCTATGTGTGTGTCTACATGTGTGGTTTAATTGGATTAAAGCCAGCTGGTCTGGATGCTTAGATTTATAATAGTTTGAAATGTTAATTAGATAAATGTAAGGAGTAGAAGGTAAAAAGTACATTTGAATTTGCTGAATAAACCATTCAAAAGAATGTGTAAAATCTTGCACCTAGCTAGGAGACATTAAGCAATTTTTATATTACTAATAAAATTGGCAGAATGAAAGGATTATTGTTAGGAGAGGTAAAATAAAAAAAACCTAGTAATACAATAGAAAATTTACATTCAAAGGGAAAGCTAGGTATAAACCGAGGGGAGCTTGTGTGTGAGAGTCAGAGACATGTAACATCTAACCAGCCTGTAAGTCCACAACTGTCTGCAGAGGAACTAAATTGAAAGGAACCTCATTTGGAATTTGTAAGGTCAAATGTGCTTTGCCTAGTGTTTGCTTAAAGTGTATGGGTTACTGTTACCTTGGTGAAGATTTACCTGGGAGTGATTAATTTTGGGATTTATTTAAAAGTTATTATAAAAGTAATTTGTAGACATGTGTGTGTTTACTTATTTGCTAAATTAATAAACATTTAATTTAGTTTTGTATAAAAAACCTCTTGAGGCTTGGTGCTTTTATTTCTGAATTCAGAGCTGCATCTAAAACATACCAATTGAAAATATAGGTTATGACAGTTGTTCAAGTTTCCCTCTGAGATTTAAACAACTCAGCCTTTACCAACTGCTGGGTCATAACACAGGCGAATGAGAGCCCGCCTGCCATGGAAATGGTGTGTTTCCTGAGAATGCATAATTAACGTGGCGGGTTTGGGACGATACGGCATGAAAATCCGCCATTGCGGCTGACGGGTAAAATGTCATTTTACCCGCCCACTACTGCATTTAGTGCAAATCTGGAATGATTCCACCCTGTCAGTTCTTTTTTAACCAACTGTTGCTGAGAGTGGGTCCTGACAGTTGAGCAATGATTGAAGAAGCATCAGGCACAGGAAAGATAGAACTGCTCCTACAATCACAGTTTCTCTCCCCATCATGTCACCTGTTACCTGCTCCATCACAATTTCCCTCTCTCCCACTCTTGCAATTCCTCCAGAGATAGATTCTATGATTAGAGGAGCTGGAACAGTTATTCTTACTGGTCCCACTGCCACCAGTTAGGAGATTTTCAGCTGCATTTTCACTGTTGCTTTTTGCCACCTTCCGGGAGTACAAGGAAAAGCAGTGAGACAAGAAAGAAGGTGGAGCCTCCGCTGGCAACAAGGCATCTCGCCCCGGGGAAGCCGCCACTCAGGTTTAGTTTATGGTTTTTGGTTTATGATGCACTGGTGGAATCAGTGAAAAAATTGTTTAGGGCCTGGCCTGCTTGGGGCCCTGGTGCAACCCAACCGCCTGGGAGCTTGGACCTGAGCTCCCGAAGCCCAAGCTCCTTCCCCAGCCATGTGGATCCCCAGCAGTGGTGCTGGCCGAGGAGGAACTCCAACCACCTACTGATGGCGGAGCGGGGCGTGCAGCAACGAGGAGCCGAGTCCGGGCAAGATGGAGAAATCCAGGTAAGGGAGTAGGGTGGAGAAGGAGTGAGGGGGAAGTGATTTGGGAAGAGAGGCTGTTGAGTGTGTAGGAGGGAGATGGGTTGGGAAGAAGGGTGTGTGTGTGGTGCGGGGATTAAATTGATTACAAAGTGTGTGGGGAAAGGATGAGTCTTCTGCCATCATGGAGTATTGAGAGCTTGGCTGAAGTCTACATGATTACATAAAACAACATCTTTACAAAACAAAAACAGAATTACCTGGAAAAACTCAGCAGGTCTGGCAGCATCGGCGGAGAAGAAAAGAGTCGACGTTTCGAATCCTCATGACCCTTCAACAGAACATCTTTACAATGTACTTTAGAAACACAGCTTTTTTCTCATTTGTTCATGGGATGTGGGCTTCGCTGGCTAGGCCAGCATTTATTGTCCATTCCTAATTTCCTTTGAGAAGGTGGTGGAGAGCTGCCTTCTTGAACTGCTGCAGTCCATGTGGTATAGGTACATCCACAGTGCTGTTAGAGAGCGAGTTCTAAGATTTTAACCTAGTGACAGTGAATGAACAGTGGTATATTTCCAAGTCAGTTTGATCTGCGGCTTGGAGGGAACTTCCAGATGGTGGTGTTCCCATGCATCCACTGCCCTTGTCCTTCCAGATGGTAGTGATCATGGGTTTGGAGGCTGCTGTCTAAGGAGCCTTGGTGAGTTCCTGCAGTGCATCTTGTAGATGGTACACACTGCTGCTACTATATCTTGGTGGTGGAGGAAGTGAATGTTTGTGGATGGGGTGTCAATCAAGTGGGCTGCTTTGTCCTGGATGGTGTCAAGCTTCTTGAGTGTTATAGGAGCTGCACTCATCCAGGCAAGTGGAGAGTATTCCATCACACTCCTGACATGCCTGGCAGATGGTGGTCAGGCTTTGGGGAGTCAGGAGGTGAGTTACTCACCACAGGATTCCTAGCCCATGACCTGCTCTTGTAGCCACAGTATTTATATGACTAGTCCAGTTCAGTTTCTGGTCAATGGTAACCCCCAGGATGTTGATAGTGGAAGATTCAGTGATGGTAAGGCCATTGAATGTCATGGGGCAGTATTTAGATTCTCTCTTGTTGGAGATGGTCATTGCATGGCACTTGTGTGGCGCGAATGTTACTTGGGCCAGCCCAAGCTTGGCTATTGTCCAGGCCTTGCAGCATTTGAGCATTTGGCCTCCCAATTCATCCTGAGCTGAAGCTGTGGGTTCATTTTTGTGGTGATGGCCATTTCATTTTCACACAATTCAGTCAGTTTTTTTGAAGAAGTACTTATGATTGTTTGCTGGATAAAACTTTTTAAAGTTATGATTTTTTGCTGCATTGTTAAAGACCAGTCAGAGGAGTTTTTCTAATGGTGCACAGAAACTTTATTATGTGAGCTGGGAATGAAACAGTGATTCTGTGATGAGTTGGGACTGGAGATCTCTCTTGGGGTTTTGCAGGTTCTGTAGCTAGTACAGAAAGGAAGACCCACATTTAAATAGATGTTTCTTGTTATTAATTCAGGTTGATTTCCCTCAATCTAATTCAACATGTATTTAGTTTATAACGCTTGTATTTCACTCACACATGTCTGCTGCCACCATGTTATGCCTTGTGGCTCCCAGAAGTTCAAAATAATCATACTGTTTGACACAGATACAGGAGCTGACATCAAATGTATTCCTCAGATCTTACCATTATCTGTAGAATGATATTGTTATGACCCAGCAGTTGGTAAAGCTGAGTTATTTAAAGGTCCCAGAGGGAAACTTTAATCAACTGTCATGACCTGTAATTTCATTTTGTATGCTTCAGATGTCACTCTGAATTCAGGAATCAGACCAACAGTTCTCGAGAGGTTTTTATATCAAACTACATGAGACATTTATTAATTTACACAAGTTAAATATATACACATGGCTACAAATTACTACTATAACTTTTAACAAATTCCCAAACTAACCTCCATTAGGGCAACAACAACCTATAGATTTAAGCAGACACCAGGCAAAGCATTTTCCCCTTACAAATTCAAAATGAGGTTCTTTTCACGTTGGTTCCTTTGCAGACACAGTGGTAGGCTTACATTGCCTCTGCCCTGCACACACGAAACTGCTATCGGTTACACCTAGCACATCTCATTGAATGTAAATTCTCATTGTATCACCAGCCCCTTTGAACTCCACCTCTTCTAACAATAAAACCCCTTTCATAGTACCAATTTAATTAGTAATATAAACATTGCTGTGTCTCTGCTAGCTAGGTGCCAGATTTCACTTCCCTTCTTGAATGCTCTATTCAAACAAATGCAAATGTACTCTATCCCTCTTATATCTCAAAACTAATACACATCAAAGCACCCAGACTAGCTGGCTTTAATCCAATTAAGATACACCCACAGACTAAACTTCTATTTTAAAAGAAAAATAATTTCCAATAATATACATTAATAGCTTCATGACAGATATGCAAATAAAAGCAATATTAACTGATTAGCTTGCTTTGATTTTTGCTTTTCTTACATCCTTTTTTCCTAATTTTTTCTACATTTTATTGTATCCTTTCACCTATTGTTTTAATTTTATATGCAATGGAGACTTTTTTCCTGAAGATTCTCTCCCCTCCCTTTCCTCAAGATAATGTCTCCTTGGGCTGAATTTTACTTGTCCCTGCCAGGCATGTTTTTGGAGAACCTGGGGAAGATGCCCAGCCCATCACCTTCCCACCCACTCCAAGCTGTCCTCTGTAACACGGTAGGTGCATGGGCACTGAAATCAGCAGCCCGCACGCCATTTGTGAATAAATAATTAAGGGTCAATTTGGCTTGTTAACAAGCTCAGTTGACCCCAATAATGCATTGCCCACACCATAATATGGTTGGCATGGACAAGCAGGGGAAAGTAACTTTTTAAAAGGGCAGGATGGAAGGGGAGGTACTGTCTTTAGTGAGGGTGCCCTATGCACACTGGGGGCAACCCCCCCTAAAATAGTACAACCCTTCCTTCTTGCCTGCTCTCCAAAATCATCCCCCACCCTCTTAAGCTGGCCAAACCCTCCATGCCCAAAACCCAGATTCACCTCACTCCAGGATCCATTGGGCCTTCTTCTTGGGACTGGTTGCAGTCCCAACAGCACCCACCACTGAGCTCTTGGTGTTGCAAGGACTGCTGGAGCTGCCAACTAATTGGATTGGTCGGCAGCTCCTGAGGATAGGACTTCCTCCCCAGTGAGGGATGGAAGTTCCACTGTCAGCCAACTTAACTCGTCTGCAGCATGTTATGGCTGTGGGGCAAGAGCAAGTCAGCCTCCAACCAACTTTCCTTTCAGGGGGCAAGCCATACGCATCCCCTGCTTCCCTACCCCATAAAATGCAGCCCTTTGTTGTGGTACAGTTCTATGGCTACTAATTTTCCTCCAGCAACTAACCCAGGTGGTCATTCTTCATATGTGAATGTTGATGAGCTTTTCAATCACAGGGTCATCACAGCTGAGCTTTCTCTTTACTCATATAATATAGACAAAACAGACACTTGGGAACAGGGGAAACCTCCGAACACTGGTGCAAATTTTAGCAGCTTCACTGCCAGAACTTCAACTGAGTTCAGCCAAGTCAGCACTCACTATGGTAGAACCTGGGACATTTCTGTGGAATGTGGGTAAAGCAGCATTTATTACCCATCCCTGATTGCCTTGAGGGCATTAAGAGTCAATCTTTAGTTTGGACTACATTCACATATGGGCCAGACCAGATTGAGGTAGCAGCTTCTCTCCCTTACACAAGGTGAGTGGGTGAAACAGTTGGGTTTTTATACCAATCCAACTTTTCTTCATCATTTTCTCATCCTAGTTCAAAAATTAACCAATCTATTGAATGCAATTTCATAACTGACAAACAGCTTCCCTTCAAGGATCTAGATGCAGGTATCTTACTGGTGTTTAGATCATTGGGTAGTCAGGATGCCAGAGTTATAGAAAGTACTGACATTTTCTATTGACATGAAAAATGAAACTGAAATGTTTCTCCCTTAGACATATATTAAATGTCAATTGGGCTGTCTGATACAGCATTTTATCTATCTCTTTTTCAACTGTTTCAATTTTAAAGTAATGTTACATGGAAAAGCTTTATGTCAGATATTGTGGAGTGATGGGGTCCTTGTTCCACTGATGAAGGAACGTCTTGAATATCACCTCATCATTTCTGTGTATGATTAAGATTTAGGCCATTTACTTTAATATTCTAATGTTTCCTGAAGCAAAATAACATTTGAAATCCAACTGCCTTTTTCAAACAGTTCCACAGCTTGCTTCTAAAAGCTGCAGGCAAAGAATTGGCACATAGTGAGTTGCATCAATATCTTGTCATTTATACTAATAGAAAAAGGCTTGCGCTTGTTTTATGGTCTGGAAAGGTATTTGCATGAGAATTTCCTTGGCCAACTCATTTGCATATCCTTTGTAATAGTGATTGTTTTTAACATTAATTCTTGGGATTTGGTTGTTTTTAACATTCATTCTTGGAATTTGGGTGCTGCTATCAAGGCATTTATTTATTGCCCATACCTAATTGCCCTTAATGAGCTGGTGATGAGCCACCTTCTTGAACTTCTTCAGTCTATGTGTTGAAGGTTCTCCCACAATGCTGTGAGATCAAGATTTCCAGGATTTTAACCCAGTGTTGAAGAAATACTAATATATGTTCCAAGCCAGGATGCAATATGACTTGTGGAGAAATTTGGAGGTGAGGATGTTCTCATATATCTGCTGCCCTTGTCTTTCTAGGTGGTGGAAGGTGTGGGTTTGGGAGATGTAGTCGAAAATGACTGTGAATCCCATGTAAAATTGGAGCAATCGATTGGAGTACATGGAAATTAGAATGTAGCCTTTAAAAAGATAGTTTTGGCTTAAGACTGCAGCAGCAAGACGGAAAAGCATCAAATGCTTGCCTCACTCACTGGCCTTGGAAGAATAATTTTGTGTCAAATTTGGAGCATACTGAAGAGCCTCTCCTGTCCTGTTTCAGCACTGAAAACATGCTTTTTAAGATCCAGATGGCCATCTCGATCACCAATCCTTTAGAGGCATATGCCAAGTTGTAGCAGCCAGACCACTCAGTGGAGCATGGGAGAAGAGGCTAAGTTTTGTTACGCAAAAACTGTCCATTAACGTGATTGCATTTATTAGAGGACAGAGATACAGAATTCTGAAGAATAAATGTAATGTGCATAATGTTCCACCTAAGCTGCACAGATGTGTGGCTGCACAGTAGCCTGAAAGGTATGTGCAGTCCTTGTTCTTGTATAAATACTTTGGGCAGAAAATTACGCTTGGTGTGCAGGCACGTGCCGGACATGCCGGAGCATGAAATAAAGTGCGTTGACGTCGGCCAAGCGTGCTGGCGTCAACGCGCACTCTCACGATAGTTAGGTCGGCGGGCATGCGCTGGAGCCGGAAGCGCATCCGCCGACAATTAACAGGCCTATTAAGGTCATTCAGTTAACAATTGCCCTGAATTTTTCACTGCCCATTCAACCTAATGGTTGACGGGCAGCGAAAAGACCAAGCGGTCTTTACATTTTTTAGGAAACCTCATCCACGGGTGGGATGAGGTTTTCTAAAGCAATTAAAAAATAAAATAAAACTTTAACACTTGAATTAAAAACGTGTCCATGCTCATGCGACAGAGTCACATGAGGGGACATGTTTTATGACATTTTTATTTCCTTTATTTTTTTTTACAGTGCTTCAGCTCCGTGCCTCAGGAAGATTGAAGTGCTCTTTCTTGTGCATGCGCGAATTGTGTGCTAGGCCAGTTCGGTCTCCTCCCCCCGCCCGCAGAGGCAGCACTCAGCGCCGCTGCTAGCATTCCACGCTGAGTGGGCCTTAATTGGCCCGCCCGGGTAAAATCACGGCGTGGAGCCAATTGTGAGCGGTGGTCTGCTTCCCGACCACCCCCGCCGAGCACCCCCACAAAGGGCAAAATCCTGCCTGCTCATGTGCATGGCTGCGCAAAAAATAGTAAAGGGACTCTATACTAAAAAAAGAGGGCCATGCAGAGCAACTGAGTTTCAAAGGGAACATTGCTTGTGACATTTTCCAACATACCTGGCATTAACATGTAGGATCCTCATCAAGTTGTCACATAAAATCTAATTGAGTGGAAGCCCTTCTATTGAGGTTAGTTGAGGAGGTTTGCCTTCAAACTTGCAAAACAACATGGGTGTCATTGATTGCACCACTCAACCTCAAGAAAACTAACAACTCCATAAAACTGAATGACTTTATCTCACTGGTACCTTTCTGATACCCTTCTGCATAGTGCCTCAGTCACTTTGTGAATGCATACAAGCACTGCAACTTAGCTGATGCTAGCAAGATCTCCATGACAGCTTGAAATAAACCAGTTCCATAAAAGTTGTATGCAGTGGTCTCCTTCATAATCATTGAGAGAGCACTGTAGGCGGAATAGCGTTGGTACAGGTTGTCATGCTGTAGCTGACAGAGCTGTCCTAATATGTCTTTGGTCACAATAGCACATATCTCTTCACTTTGGCCTTCATTTGATCTGTGTTGCCTGTATGCTGTATGGAGTGGGAGGGGGGATAATATTTGATGGGTTGTATTCTCCTTAAAAGCTGCCTCTTAGTTTCATTCTGTGTTGTCCCTCCTCCACAATAATTTCATACCACATCTGCTCCTGACTGTGGATCGGAAGATAGAGGTGGTGTGGTAACAATCTCCTTGTGGTCTCACCTGGTCAGAAAAAGTGAGAATCATATCCACACCTACAGGAGGAATGTCAAATAATAAGTTTCCAGATGCAAAAATTTAAGTTGAAACTTTCCACATTCTTTGCAGTGTTCTGCCTCAGACATTCTTCACTTGATTACCACCTCAATTGATTGAGAATTATGTGGTTGAGCTGTTGCCGCAGCCTAGGTTAAGTGTAAAAGCTGGAAACTCAAAGCTGCAGCAACACTGGTCCTCATTATTATGGCTCAGATCTTCTGTTCAAGAGTGGTGCCATGATAGTATCTGCTTTAGCTTCTGTTTTAGTTGTGCTGACATCACAGACTAATGTTTGTATTCTGCCAAAATTTATAAGGGTAGTGCGAGCTAAAGCAGTTGAAATGGTAGTCTTGATAATGAAAACTTATAAATGGAAATAATATAAAAATGGGTCTTGAAGATTTCAAGTGATGGGACTGTGACTATTTCCTTTGGCAGCTGACTGCAATTAAAAGGGCAGCCTTACCTTTTTTTGCTGTTGCAGTCAAGAATTCCTGCCCCAGAATGAAGAGCGAGGACCTGTCAGATAGACTTGCAAGCAGGACTGGCAAGGAGAAGGAGCGGCATGGCCTTGAGCCTTTCTGATGTCACCAGCTCAATAACTCCCCTTGTGGTCAGCCTGCTTCCAGTTTATGGGAGTTTTTATTAAAAGACCTTAAGGGTTTTTTTAAACTATTAATTTTTGTTATGAGCTTTTTGTGGGGGTGAGCAGTGGGTGTAGAGGGGTAATGAACAGTATCAGGAAGTGGGGTGAGAATAGCTGGGTGTTGAGGGGGTTTAACATTGTTGGGGCTCAGGCAGGGTTGAGCATTGTCAGGAGTGAGGGGAGTAGCAGAGTGGGGAGGGGGGGTTAGCATTTCTGGGCATGTGTGGCAGGGGATTTTGGAGAGGTGAGCATTGTCAGGAGGTAGGGTGAGGGGGTGAGCATTGCTGGAAGGGCTGTGGAGGGGGTGAGCATTGTCGGGGTGTGGGTTGAGCAGTGTTGGTGGTGACAGGGGAGTCAGCATTGTTTGGAGGCGGCTGGGGGCGACGAGCATTGTTTGGTCTGCAGGGGAGGAGCATTGTCAGGGGTGCGGGAGGTGAACACTGTTGGGGGGATGAGGGGAGGGTAAGTATTGTCAGGGGTGTGAGAGGTGACCAGTGGGTGCTGGGGGTTGATGAAGAGTGTTGGTACAGCGGGGTGAGCAGAGTTGGGGATTGCAGGAGGTTGAAAATTGTCAGAGCTGCGGGGTTGGGTAAGCATTCTGGGGGATGAGCAGTGTCATCAGCGGGGGTTGGTCATCAGTGTCAAGGGTGGGTGGTTTGGGTGTTAATTGATCATGTTGAAGTTTTTAAAAAGAAATATGCCTTCCCGATAGAGCTCCTGCTATTAATCACTGTCAACCAGGTCATATGCCTGTGATTAACAGTGGGAGAATCCTAGAGTAAATACCTTGGTAAGGCTAGGGCATTAAACCCAATTCTCTGACACTTAGGTCCGTGTCAGAGATATTCTCGGAGTGGCCTGGGCAGCATAACTCTGCCCACCAGAAGTTTAAACTGCCCGGGTAAGTGCCATGCATGTGCACATGTTGGAACTTCCTCAGGGTCCTGACAAGCAACAGTCACAAATGTCTCAGCATTTCCCATTGTTACCATTGGAAGATCCAGGCCAAAATATTCAAGCAGGGTTACTGAGTGAGCAGATTCTACTTGGGAATTTGCAGATTCCACTTGGGAATTTGGTTTTTGGGGGTGGTTAAATCAGTGTAAATGGCTTCTGCTCCAGTTTACTAAAAGGAAAAGTTCCCTGCCCTGATGATGTGCTAATAGTATAATGAGAATGGCTTCGGAGATTCTCCTCAGCAAAAGAATCCGACAACTTCTTGCATGTATATGTAGTGCTCCACAGAATAACTTTATGGGTATCAGTCTTGGTTCAGTGGTAGCAGACTTGTTTCTCAGCTTAAAGTTTGTGGGTTCAAGAGTCACTCCAGAGAAATAAACTAGGCTGACGCTTCAGTGGAGCACTGAGAAAGTGCAGCATTCTTGCAGGTGCCATCTTTTGAATGAAATATTAAACTGATTCCATATCTGCCCTCTCAGGTAAACATAAAAGAGCCCCTGGCTGATATGTATCTATCAACCAATGTCACTTAAAAAAAAATTGATTAGTACATTCCAAGAGTGTCTACACTTCAAATATTTCATTGGCATAAAAATGCATTGATACATCCTCAATTTATGAAAGGTGCTCTAGAAATGCAAGTTCTCCCTTTCTTTCATACAGTGTTCCTTGCCTCTTATGGCACTTCTCATCTTGCATTTATGCTGCACTCCTCAGACTTGTCACCTTGTATTTATATATTGTTACTCACTTTCCTTTAACTAATGTTCCTCACTTTGCACTTACACAAGGACATGTGCAAGAACTACCGAGTGGTGATATTTGGGAATTTTAATTACCTAAATATTGATTGGGTTATGTTAGAGTAAAGGATAAGGAGGGGGGAGGAATTTCTGAAATATGTCCAGGAGAACTTCCTTGACCAATATATTCTTGGTTCATCTAGAAAGGAGGCATTGGTGGATCTGGTGCTGCAGAAGGAGGTGTAGGTGGGGAAAGACTTGGGTAAGGGTGATCATCGTATCACAAAGTTGAGATTAGTAATGCATATGAGCAAGAAACAATCGAAAGTAGAACATGTAAATTGGCTGAGGGCTAATTTCAATGGGACTAGAAGGAATCTAACCAAGGGTAAAATGGAACCAAAGGCCGACAGGAAAAGCTGTAATGGAAAATGGCTGATTTTTAAGGAGGAGATATTTCAGGTACAGGCTAGGTACATTCCAACAAGGGCAAAAGGTAGGTGAACCAAAGCCAGAACTCCTTGATGATGAGGAAGATAGAGAATATGATGAAACAAAAGATTAGTGTGTATGATGCATGTCAGGTGAATTCTTCATGTGAGGACCAGGCCAAATACAATAGGTTGAGAAGGGAAGTGAAGAGGAAATAAGACTGGCAAAGAGAGAATGTGAGAATAGAATTGCAGTCATCACAAAAATAAATCCAAAAATCTTCTACTGGCATGAAAATATTAAATGGGTAGTAAGAGGTGGAGTGGGTCCTATTAGGGAGAAAGAGAGAGATGTATGCTTAGAGGCACGGGACAAGGCTAGAATACTTAATCAGTACTTTGTATCAGTATTTACTAAGGAAGAGAATGCTGACAAAATGTTGGTAGAAGTGGAGATGGTAGAGGTAACGGATGGGGTACTTGAAAGGCTGACTATGCTGAGAGTGGATAAGTCACCTGGTCCCAATGGCTTGCATCCTAGGTTGCTAAACAAAGTGGGAATGGAGATAGCAGAAGTCATAATCTTCTAATCTTCCCTAGATATAGGGGATGTGCCAGAGGATTAGAGTGTGGCATGTGTGGCACCCTGATTCAAGAAAGAGGGTAAGGACAGTCCTAATTACTACAGGTCAGTTAGTTTAAAATTAGTGTAAGATTTTAGAAACAATAATTAAGGGAAAAATCAACAGGCACCTGGAGAGGTTTGAGTCATTTAAGGATAGCCAGCACAGATATGTAAATGGCAGATTATGCTTGACTAATCTAATTGAATTTTTGATGAAGTAGCAGAGCAGGTTGATGAAGGGAACTTAATGAATGTTGTTGTTAAATTTCTGACAGCCAGTTGGTGAAGGAAGTGACTAGAAGTCAATCTTTCATGATTTTTAGATTTATTCACAAGGTGAAACATTACAAATGTATAGCTTCTAACTCTATAACCCACACCCCGAGTATCAATAAGTGCATCTTTATGTGTGCTCAAGTAATCTTCTAATGAATGCCCTTCACTTGTATACCCTGAACCTTAATTTATACAATTAACAGTTGCCTATCTGGATTTTGAGAAAGCCTTTGACATAGTACCACATAAAAGGTTGGTTAACAAAATTGTGACTAATGGAACAGCAGGATAAAAAATTGCCTTAAGGACACAAAACAGCGAGTTTTGGTAAATGTTATTTTTCAGGCTGGAGGATGGTAGACAGTGGGGTTCCCCCAAAGGTTAGTGCTAGGACCACTGCTTTTTTGATATATATAAATGACTTGGAGATTGGAATAGAAAGTAAAATTTCAAAATCTGTCGATGATATCAAACTTGAATGGCAAACAATGAGGATGATACAAATCAGTTACGCAAGGACATATATATATTATCAGAATGTGCATTCAAGTGGCAGATGGAATTCAATACAGAGAATTTTGTATTTTGGCAGAAGGGATAGGGAGAGCCAATATGGATTTCTAAAGAGTGTGCAGGGACAGAGGGACCTGGGGGTTCATGTGCATAGAACTTTAAAGATGGCAGGACATATTGAGATAGTAGTTAGCAAAGCATATGGGATCTTGAGCCTCATAAGTAGAAGCATTAAGTATAAAAGCAGGGAAGTTATGCTGAGCCTTTATAAAGTCTGATTAGGCCACAATGAGAGTATTGCCTCAGTTCTGATTTCCACACTTTTGGAAAGATGTGAGAGTCCTTGAGAGGGTGCAGAGTTGCCACACTGGTTCCAGGGATGAAGGATTTTAGCTGCGTGGTTAGGTTGGAGAAGATGAGGTTGTTCTCCTTGGAGCAAAAGAGATTGAAAAGAGATTTGATAGTGGTGTACACAATTATGACAGGTTTGGATAACATAGACAAGGAAAAACTGTGCCCATTAGCTGATGGTCCAAGGACTATGGGACACAGATTTAAGGATCTCACTGCCCACAAGGGTGATGGAAGCAGAGATGATCAATGATTTCAAAAGGAAATTGTATGGGCACTTAAGGGAAATAAACTTGCAGGGCTATGGGGACAGAATGTCGGAATGATACTGAGTTGTTTGCTCCAAAGAAAGGCCAATGGCCTCCTTCTGTACCTTTTTCACAGAGTAGATAACTCTATGGGCTGGATTTTCATGGAGTTGAGTCAACTCCAGGGACCTTTAAAAATGCTGGGTGGGACTGGGATGCAGAAGCTCTGCCTCCATTTTTGACAGATCCCATTTTTGCTGGCAGGGTAAAGGAACAGGGTGTGAAGTACACAGGCAAGAAACTCACTCAACGGGGCTTTTGAAATTAGTGCTGAGCTCATACAGACCCCATTTTTGCTGTTCCAAGGCCCTTAACCCACAGTGTGGGAGTCATGAATTGACAGAGTAGATGTAAAGGCTCTTGAAGGGTGGATAAGGTCTGTTTTAAGTGTTATGATTTGAAGTTATTTAAATCTCCAGCCCTCTAAACATTCAAAAAAACAGGTTAAAACTATCAGAGTTTAAAAAAACACCCTCTGCTGGACTGCCTTGATTGACAGGCCATCTGGTGTAGATTAGAAAAAGCATTATTTGTTCCTGATGGAACAGATAAGGGTTGATGTGAGAACCCCTGATGCCCATATGGATGACATAGAACCATAGAAAAGTTATGGCACAGAAAGTGGCCATCCAGCCCATTACGTCTGCACTGGCTGAAAAAAACTAGCCAGCCACTCCAATCCCACCTTCCAGCACCTGGTCCATAGCCTTGCAGGTTACAGCACTTCAGGTGCAGATCCAGGTACCTTTTAAATGAGTTGAGGGTTTCTGCCTCTACCACAATCCACCATGCTCCATACTATTAGGAACACTGCAGCCTGGTGAAATGTCTATGCTGTGTTCCATTGATGCCTCTTTTGAGAAAAGAAAGTGTTGACCCATGCAAAAGTTGTATCATGTGAGCAATACATCTATAGACAGCAGACTTACTGGCTGATCTTGTAGATATACTTTTCAGTGACTTGAAAGGATGTAGTGAGAAGAATGTGTAATTCTTATGGTCACCTTACAGTATGTTGTTTGCATAAAAGCAAAAAACTGCAGATGGTGGAAATCTGAAACAAATTGAGAAAATGCTAGAAAAAATCAGGTCTAGCAGCATCTGTGGAGAGAAAAAATGGAGTTAATGTTTCAAGTCCTTATGACTCTTCTTCAGAGATAAAGAGAAGTAAAATGTAATGAAATTTATATTGTTTAAGGGGGGTGGAGCAGGTGAAGCTGGATAGAGGGCCAGTGATAGGTGGAGGCAAAGGAGAGATTGCCAGAGATGTCATGGACAAAAGGGCAAAGGGGTGTTAATGATAGCAATACTGGCTAAAGGGAGTGCTAGTGGTGGCTTTAAGGTTGGAGAACAGAATGTGATAATGGCAAGGGTAAGCACTCTGGAAAGAACAGCATGAACAAGTGACAGATAGCCCTGGTGGGGGTGGGGTGGGGGGAGGGGACAGTAGTTGGAAAAAAGATTGAAAATAGAATAAAACAATGAATAAAAATGAATTTGAATAAAAATGGAAATAAAATTAAGTGGATAAAAATAAAAATTAAAAAACAAAAAATAAAAATTAAGAAATTAGAATGAATATTGAAAAAAGGGGGATAGAAAGGTGGTGGGGATGGAAGAGAAAGTTCATGGTCTGAAGTTGTTGAACTCAAGGTTAAGTCTGGAAGGCTGCAAAGTGCCTAATTGGACGATGAGGTGTGCTCCTCCAGTTTGTGTTAGGCTTCACTGGAGCTTTGCAGCAAGATGGACATGTGGGCATGAAAGCAGGATGCTGTGTTGAAATGGCAAGTGACAGGGAGGTCTGGGTCATGCTTGTGGACAGACCGAAGGTGTTCTGCAAAGCGGTCGCCCAGTCTGCGTTTGGTCCCTCCAATGTAGAGGAGACCACATTGGGAGCAGCGAATGCCCAACCTCATAGTCTCCCAATCCCGGACAGCCCGCTTCTACCTCCTCCCCAAAATCCACAAACAGGACTGTCCCAGTAGACCGATTGTGTCAGCCTGTTCCTGCCCCACAGAACCCATTTCTTCCTATCTTGACTTTGTTCTCTCTCCCCTTATCCAGTCTCTTCCCACCTAAATCCACGATTCCTCTGATGCCCGACATCATATCAACAATTTCCAGTTCCCTGGCCCTAACCGCTTCCCCTTCACCACGGATGTCCAATCTCTCAACACCTCCATCCCCCACCAGGATGGCCTGAGGGCTCTCCACTTCTTCCTTTAACAGAGGCCCAAACAATCCCCATTCATCACCACTCTCCTCCGTCTGGCTGAACATGTTCTCTCACCGAACAATTTCTCCTTTAACTTATTTCCTCCAAATAAAAGGTGTGGCTATGGGTACCCACATGGGCCCCAGTTATGCCTGTCTCTTTATGGGGTACGTGGAACATTCCTTGTTCCAGTCCTACTCAGGCCCCATCCCGCAACTCTTTTTCCAGTACATAGATGACTGTTTTGGTGCCGCTCCATGCTCTCGTCTGGACCTGGAAAAATTGATCAATTTTGCTTCCAATTTCCACCCCTCCATCACCTTCACATGGTCCATCTCTGACACTTCTCTTCCCTTCCTTGAACTCTCTGTCTCAATTTCTGGTGATAGACTGTCCACTAATATTCACTACAAACACACATACTCCCGCAGCTACCTCGACTACAGCTGCTCACACCCTGCTTCCTGTAAAGACTCCATCCCATTGTCTCAGTTCCTTAGCCTCCACTGCATCTGTTCCGATGATGCCATTTTCCAAAATGACGCTTCTGGCATGTTTTCCTTCTTCCTTAACCGAGGTTTCCCACCCACTGTGGTTGACAGGGCCCTCAACCGTGTCCGACCCATCCCCTACGCCTCTGTCCTCACGCCTTCCTCTCCCTCCCAGAACCATGATAGGGTCCCCCTTGTCCTCACTTTTCACCCACCAGCCTCCGCATGCAAAAGATCATCGTCTGCCATTTCCGCCAACTCCAGCATGATGCCACCACCAAACACATCTTCCCTTCACCCCCACTGTTGGCATTCCGTAGGGACCATTCCCTCCAGGACACCCTGGTCCACTCCTCCATCACCCCCAACACCTCATCTCCCTCTCACGGCACCTTCCCATGCAATCGCAGAAGGTGCAACATCTGTCCCTTTACCTCCTCCCTCCTCACTGTCCAAGGGCCCAAACACTCCTTTCAAGTGAAGCAGAGCTTCACTTGCACTTCTCTCAATTTGGTCTACTGCATTTGCTGCTCCCAATGTGGTCTCCTCTACATTGGAGAAACCAAACGCAGACTGGGTGACCGCTTTGCGGAACACTTTCGGTCTGTCCGCAATCATGACCCAGACCTTCTTGTCGCTTGCCATTTCAACACACCATCCTGCTCTCATGCCCACATGTCCGTCATTGGCCTGCTGCAATGTTCCAGTGAAGCCCAATGCAAACTGGCGGAACAGTACCTCATCTTCCGATTAGGCACTTTACAGCCTTGCGGACTGAATATTGAGTTCAACAACTTCAGACCATCTCCCCTCCATCCCCATCCCACTTTATATCCCCTTTTTTCAATATTGGTTCTCATTTCTTAATTTTAATTTTTATTTTTTCATTTCATTTTTTATCCACTTATTTTTATTAAATTTATTTTTATTCATTGTTTTATTTTCAATCTTTTTTCCCACCACTGTCCCCTCCCCCCACCCCACCCCCACCAGGGCCATCTGTCACTTGTTCATGCTATTCTTTCCAGAGTGCTTACCCTTGTCCTGTCATTATCACATTCTGCTCTCCAACCTTAATGCCACCACGAGCACTTCCTTTAGCCAGTATTACCATCATTAACACCTCTTTGTCCTTTTGTCCATGACAACTCTGGCAATCTCTCCTTTACCTCCACCTATCACTGGCCCTCTATCCAGCTTCACCTGCTCCACTCCCCTTAAACAGTATAACTTTCATTATATTTTACTTCTCTTTATCTCTGAAGAAGAGTCATAAGGACTTGAAACATTAACTCTTTTTTTTTCTCTCCACAGATGCTGCTAGACCTGCTGGGTGAAATTTTACGACAGCAGAATTTTACATTCCTGGTGAAGCCAATGAGGTTTAGAATGTCTCGCTGCATTTGGTCACATCCCCACCGAAACGGGGCCATAAAATTCTGCCCACTGAGTTTTTCCAGCATTTTCTGTCCCTGTTGTTTGCAGTTTACTTTGGAATAGATAGCATCACCCAGTAATAACCTCCCTTGTGAAGGGAAAGGCAAATATCCTTTGACAGGCCTCGTATGAATTTCTGGATCTGTAAATAATAGATCCAGGATATTGATGAGGGTGACCATAATGCCGCAGAAGTTGTTACATGTGCATTTGTTGTCCTATTGCAGAACCTCTGAAGAGATTTCCATCCTCAGCACTTTGATTGCTGCAAGCTTAATTGTAGCAGCCTGCGACAATACATTAAACCAAAATCTCGTGTTACAAAAATGGCGCTCTCCCCAGCAACAGCCACCGAACACGCCCAACGCTAGCGGGCACGGAAAATTCCGCCGCCTGTCACTAGTGAAGCTATGCAAAATTGTGACTTTATAGTTTTAAAGCTTCCTATAAAAACCACTAGGAGGCAGTGATGATTAAATTTATAGAATTTTTATATTCATCTTTAGTTGTGTTTTTCATGTAGCATGAATCTATTTCCCCAGTACAAACTAGTAGATGAACCCAAGTAGAATGCAATTTAACCTGAACTTTAGGTTTCATTGCAATTCACAAAACAGAAATTGGCTTTGCCAACGTCATTTGCAGGCTGGCCAATTGGTTAGCAAACTTCCGGAGTAATTTTTCTGTAAGATTTTAAAAGAGAACATTTATTTTTCAATGTTTATTATCATGACACTGAAGGGTAGAAATTCCAATTGACGAAGAACATGCTCAAACACTTGAGGCTAGAAATTGGAATAGCTCCATTCTTTGGGCGTAGAGGTACGTGACCAGGTCGTGACCTGCTGGTACCAGTTCCAAACGATGAGGTAAGCATCTAAAATTGGCGCAGGTGCCTCATTTCCATGATTATAGTATGAAGCCGAGCTGCTCCCATGCTTAGCTGCTCTCTGCAGCATTACTGGCAGCTTCTCCACACTGCAGCAGACCGAATAACATTCTGAAAAAATCATATGCTCCCCACATCCTTCCCTTAAAGATATGGTCCCTATGAAAGGGAAGCTGCCGCAATGGACTCCAGGCTACTGAATAATCACATTGAAAAACTCAGGGACAAAGAGGGTATTACACCATGCCAGGGAAAGGGCTGCCTGTTTCCTGCCATCCTGGAGGCACAGGTCAGACAGATGCCAGGAGAGATGCCACATTTCAAGCATGGACAAGAAACCTTCCAGATAGTAAACTGGGGAATATACTGAGCCATGAGGTTACACTTTATGGTTGATTACAATTCTGCTACTGCTTATAGCTCACAGTGCCTCATGGATGACCAGTTATGAGCTGCTGGGTGTGTTCTGAATCTATCCCATTTAGTACAATGGTAGTAACACTGATTTTTCCTCTCTTCTGTGGTCAGCAAAAACCTCCACATTTCGCCAGCAACCCCCACAGTGCTTTCATAAACTTTGCAGTAAGTCAAAAACACCTCAGATGCAACTTGTTGAGTAGTCACCAGAATAGGGCCCATCATGCTTCATAACACCTGTTGATTCAGGAATGATAAACGAAGATGCTGCCCACACTTGTGTTAGCTAAATCTGGCATTGCATTCCCTATTTGGTTCACCGATGTTATGACAGTGTCCATCGAAGGCCTTTGGGAGCATTCAGGGGATGTACCTATGTGGAGCACTCCAATCCATTAAATCTGTCTGGGCCTCGGAGGAAGCACCCAGCGGTGCACTGCATGCATAGAAACCTCTGGCAGGCCTCCCAAGCAGCGCTAGTAACTGAATTTTGCATCCTTTGTGTGCTCATTGCTCATTTCTATGTATGTTACTTGTTCACACATTTTCACCCAGGTTAATCTCTAACTAAAAATAGCACACATACTGGAGTATAGTACAAGCACATTTGGGGAGCAGTTCAACTTCTGCAAAAGACATGCTCAAAGTGGACACAGCAACCACTACACATACCTAATGATGAGAGGTGAAAGGCATGAGACAAATTGGTGCTTAAGCATTTGATTATGATTGCTGAGCTGCCAGTACTGCTTGTGCTGTTTATTAGCAGTTTACTGATTGTGAGGGCTGGAAATTGGGTGTCCATAATACCATTTAAAGGCAGCCTGCACTTCACAAAGAGGATGTGCATTTAGGCTGTTTTCAATCAAAGCTCAAATGGAAAGAAACTGCCATCAGAAAGCGAAAAATATCAAAGTATATTTTAATTTGGGGAAATGAAAGAAGGAGCACCATGCATTTCAAAATTACTTGAAATATTCAAGTTGAACAATGAGAGAGCTGATGGCTGTAGATTTACTTAATGTTATGAACAACAGTCAAGGTTAGTTTGAATACAGCATTTAGAAATTGATAAACCGCTAAGAAAAATTGAAGATCTTTGTTGTCAATTTCATTTACAATATGCCTTTGGCTGTTGTCATGTAAATGAATAAAGTACACTGCTTGTAGCGCAAATGTGTTCTTGAATGAATGGCTTTGTGTTTCATGAACTTGTTCTGCTATTGACAGGTTTGCAGAAATGAGCTAACAGGTTTCATACATACTTAACTATCCATCAATTTGTTGGACAGACTGTAGGAATATAGACCCATTTATTTGTAGCATGATATGTTATACATCACCTGATTAATCTTCCTCCAATACTCTTTTATGCCTCTAGCAATCTTAATCTTTTTGCTGAATTACCATTAACATTTTATTCCAAATTATCTTCCTTGATGCTGCAAGTTATTTGCTGTACAACGTGCCCTACCTAATTGACTAAACCCATTCTCAATATTGGGGCTAGTCTTAAATACACTTAGGGGAGAATTTTCTCCCTGTTGAGGTAGGGGGGGGTGGGGGGTGCTGAATGGGAGCCAGCGCGGGCGGGCGCGCAGCCGATTGCTGCCCGTGATCGGCTGTGTGCTGCCATTTTACGTGGGCGGGCCCAGCGTGACGTGCACCCGGAAGCACTGAGCACTCCCTGTGCGGGCAGGGGAGGAGGCTGAGTCGGGGCCTGCGCGATGGAACGCGGAAATCCCCCTGAGGCACAGAGCTGCCTCAGGGAGATTAATTTTATTTTGAAAAATTTAAATAAAGAAAAAAAATTGTAAGATATGTCCCCTCATGTGACAGTGTCACATGAGCTGGGACATGTCTATGAATTTTATTAAAAATTTGTATTAAAGTTTAAAAACCTTCATGACACCTCACCCCGCCCATGGATGAGGTTTCATGATAAATGCGAAGGCTGCCTGGGCTCTTTGCCTGCCCGCTAACCTTAAGGTTGGACGGGCAGCTCTGTTAATTATTTTAATTGATATTTAAATGGCCTTAATAGGTCTTTGACAGTTCGGCAGGCGCACAGCCAACTTTGATGCGCGCCCACCGAACTGAAAATCAGAATGACGCGTGGTGATGTTGGGACGCACGCTCAACATCACTGCACGTCAATTTACGCGTCGGCGAGCAGGGCCTGCTCCCGCATGCCGACCCGAAGATTCTGGCCTTAAGTGCATTATGATATTAGACTGTTATGTAATTATTTCTTATCTAAAGGTTTTACTGAGCACATTTACATCTCATCGGGGGTGATTTTTGCCAAATATTTAGACTCCAAAAAGATGAAAATGTGGCAAGATGAACTCTTGAATTGAAATGCCTTGTTTAGTACAAGATGCCATTTTGGTAAATGAGTTGAAGCCAGCACTAGGAGTGGGCTGTGCAAAGGCTAGTTAAACAACTGACTGCAACATAGAATATCTGCTAATGCTCATTAAAGAGGCTGCACAACATTTTGGTGACCAGCATTAATGCCCTCTCCTAGAAACGATCAGCTGTTTGAGGTAAACACAACCAAAATAATCCCCTAAATGTATATGATCTGTATCAAAATGACCTTCACTCATTTTCATAATTCATCATAATTTGGCCTTGTGGGCCAGCAAGCATCACTCAAAAAGTATGAATGGATTAAATGCCTCAGATACAGAAATAATAATCATTTAACAACTAGAGTTTGATTGATTTTGTTTTTTCCCTCATTATGTTAGAAATTGGACTGCAGAGGATGAGGACACTGAACAGAAAGCCACATCCACAGAAGGCATATTTCGTCATTCACTGAGATCATGGTTGGCTTGTAACCTAACTCCATGTAACCAGCTTTGTACCTTATCCCTTAATACCTTTGGCTAACAAAATTTATCACTCGGTTTTAAAATTACCAATCAATCCAACATCAATTTCCCTCTTTTCCTCAACTCCCCAACCAACAAAAATAGCCTCTCTCTATCTGCCCTTTCTGATTCCCTTAGTTTTTAAGATACAATTAAAGACAGGAGGGGTGATTAATTTTAAACAGCCCAGATTTCTCCTTTTACCACCTACCTGTAAACAGAAAGGCTCTTTCAGTTTTTGATTTCCACCTTCATATGTGGTTGAGTATTTTCCCAATCCCTCAGTTTTGGTGTGAGCCAATTTTCTATCAATAACCCACAGCAAACTCGAGATAGGTATTCCAGGAATAAAAACAGAAAATGCTGAAAATACTCATCAGCTCTGACAGCATCTATGTATAGAGAAGCAGAGTTAATGGGCCAGATTTTGGACGGAGGAGGCAGGAAGGTCAAGCTGGGAAACTTCCCGACTCTGTAGATCTCTCCCCTTTAAAATGACCCCTGGCTGCCATATTTTCATTGCAAGGAAGTGGGGGAGGATAGCGTTGGGTCTTCTTTCTCTGGAGGTAGGCCCAAGGCAGCATTAGAGCTGGGCGAATGGCGAGGCCTACAGTCCAGAACGCCTACCTCTGTTCTGGAATATCAGGCCAGTTTTAATGATGAATGTCAGACCTTCAAACCCTCACCCCCTCAACGCCCCATCCATCCTACATGCCTCCCATGCCTACTCCATACTCTCTTATACTCCATGCCCTCTCATGCCCCCTTGTATCCTCCATAGTCACACCCAATATCCACCATGGGCAGATCTCAGGAGCCATGTCTTTGAAAGGAGATGAAAAAAAACTTCTAATAACTGATAGAGTTTTTATTCAAATGTACTTCATATTGAAAAAACTCTTTCATAAAAGCCATTCAAAAAAATTTAATGCCCTCAAGTGGTCAATCTACTGTAAAAACAAAAACAAACATCTATTTCACTAATCATGGAAGACAGATAATCCTTTGAAAGTCCCTTAAAGCTGTCAATCAAACCCCTGGAGAAAAGCAGTTCTGGAGTTTTTTGAAATTCAGCCCAAAACCAACCTTTGGGCAGAATTTTACGCCTCACGGGCAGGCGCATGCCTGACCAGATTGGGCGTAAAATCACGTGAGAAGACGTCAGGTGAGCGTCCCGACGTCATCCCACACTTGTGCAATCTTCAGGTTGGCGATTTTGCACTCATCGCATGGGCAAAACGGGCAGGTGGGCAGCCCATATTTTGCAAAACCTCATCCAAAGGCAGAATAAAAAGGCTCAGCAGCATTGCCATTGTGAGTAGTGAGGAATTTGGGAGATAGTTTGCTGCTGGTTGCTTATTTGAACTTGACAGCTTCAGCTCAGAACAAGTTTCATTCTTAGCTATTCTAGGCTTAATTTCAGGATTCATTGGTGTCTCCGAGTCCCCCAGAGGATTTTGACCATGAGGACCCTTCCAGGTATCAGACAGCCTTCTGTAAGCCTGGTAATGGGGATTGTGGTCTCCGTTGGAGGCACTTCCTCTGAGGAGGAAGAGAGGGGAGGAAGGGAGAGGAGGCCAGGTGTCCCAATGCACTTCCAGGGGAGCGACCTGTGGAAAGAGAGGCACAGGCACAAGGGACGAAAGGCCAGCAGGTAGTCCAAGGTGGAAGGGGCTGCAGAAGACACCACTATCCTGCTACCAGGGTTTACAGGCAGTGATGCAGCTAACTCAATATGTCTGAGCTGCAATGTCAAAGGAGGTCCCACCTCTCCATGGAGACTGTGACCTCCATTTGTCATATGATTAGGCCTGAAATCACCTCCAACTGTGTGGGTGGAAACCCCATGCCAGTGGCCCTCAACTTCTCTGCCTCTGGCTCTTTCCAGGGGTCAGTGGGGGATCTTTGTGGAATGTACTAAGCAGCTGTCCACAGTTGCATCAAGCTGGTGACAGAAGCTCTGTTCAGACAGGCAATGACATTTATTCATTTACGGACGACTGAGGCCAGCCAGGCTGAGCGAGCCAAAGGGTTTGCAGCAATTGCTGGGTTCCCACACGTCCAGGGTGCAATCGATTGCACACAGGTGGCCATCAAGACACCAGCGGATGGGCCAGGTGCCTTTGTCAACAGGAAAGGATTCCACTCGATGAACATCCAGATAGTGTGTGACCAGAGGACGCAGATTCTGCAAGTCTGGCAGCTCTTTTGATGCTTATACCCTGAGACCCTCCCAGGTGCCAAGGCTATTCACTGCTCCAGCTCAACTGGATGGATGGCTGCTGGGTGACAAGGGCTATCTGTTCAAAAAGTGGCTTATGACGCCTCTCCGCCTCTGAAGAACAGAGGCAGAGCAGCGTTATAATAGGAGTCATGTCTCCACAAGGGCAGTGATAGAGAGGACCATAGTCTATTGAAGATGCGCTTCCGATGCCTGGACCGTTTTGGGGGGGGGGGGTGGGGGGGCACTACAATACCCCGCCCCCCGCCCAGAGCGGGTGTCACTGATAGTGGTTGCATGTTGCACTCTCCACAATCTGGCACTGGCAAGGTGGGGACCCACTGGAGGAAGAGGATCTTGAGGCAGCTCCACAGGCACAGAGGATGAATCCAATGGTGAGTCAGCATGGTGAGGAGAACACTGATGGCATGGAGGCAGACTTCTGTATCCTTCAGGGAGGCAGGCACACCGGGGACGCCTTGATCTAATGCTCCTTCAGCTATGCTGCCAAAGATCTGCTTCCTTCTCATGCCAGGGCTGCCACCTCCATCCAGGATGAATGAAATGACCCTTTCATTTGAACCCAAAGCCCACTCAGTGCCTGTGCAATAAAGCTTAGAGCCACTCGTGTCCAACATTGCATACTGCTGTACCCTGCACCAAAAAAAAGGTGAAGCATACTTAGGCCATTACGACAAAAACAAAATTTAAGTAATTTTCACAATCAAAACAAAGTGACACTTCCGTGTCTGGTGTTCATTTCCACACTAGTAAACACAAACAAAGTATTACAGAACAGAAGATCACCCGTGACCAGTCCCTCTTGTGCTCATGGTGCCTTAAACTTACGTTTGCGAGTGCTGCATCTTGGTGACCCCCACTTCGCTGGCACCAGCATTGGAGGCAGCCTGCTGACTCTGGTATCTTGTTGGTTTTGATGACCTTGGCAGTTGCCCTCTGGCCAGTGAAGCCTATGCTGGCCCTGCCTGGGAGGGAGCGGCCAGTGGCACAGCTGGCATCTCCCCAGTCATCGCAGCCTCATCAGATGCCACGGCCACTAGCAGAGGGATGGAGGAGCTGCTGCCATAATCCAGAGTGTCCTGAGAGGAGCCCGCAGAGACAACAAGCAACATGTGAGCCAACGTGAGGTCACTCTGGACCTCCCTGCTCACCATAGGTGGGCAGGCATTTAGCTGGGACACTGGGTGCCTCATCCATTCCCCACAATGACGCTGACCACCTGAGATCATTGCTTGTGTGAGGCCCTGCAGGTCCGAGCGCAACCCCAAGAACCCCCGATTCTCTCCGTGGAGCTGCCTGTCCATGAGTCGCCACGGTCTCAATGGAGGAGGCAGTGCGCTCGGCCATGAGGGTCAACGCAGTGTTTATGCTCCACATGAACTCCTCCACAATGGAGACTATGGCACGCAGACCCTCATGGATCTCAGTCAGATCCTCCTGCACATCCCACTGGACATCCAGCATCTGCCGCCTAATGGACGACCCCAGAGGCCCAACATCTGCCTTCGACTCAGCATCGTCCTGTTCTCCAGCAGTCCTTCAACTGCCGGCACCCTGGACACTCTCTGCCTTCGCCTGCTTCTCAAGTGAGCCTGAAGTGCCCTCACTGATGTGCTCTGACATTCTAGCTGAAGATCTAATGCCTACTGAGGTGCCTGGTTCAGAGAGCGGGTCTAATGCAGCTGCAGCAGAAGCCCGGCGGTCCTCTGGCGTCAGAGGTGGTTCTTTGGGATCCTGCAAATGATTGCCTGCTCGTGAATCTAAGGGAGAACAACGACATGTCATTAGCTTAAGCCATCACGCTGTTACTGTGCATGCCAGGCACACTGGTGAGACAGTGGAGATCTGCATCATGGTGCCACCGTCTTTCAATGATCAATGTGGACACCAGTTTTGAGGCTCCCATCAATGAAGAGGCTACACAAGAATGTTTGCACCATCCGAAACTCTCACCTCTATGCACTGCACTCTTACCTTCGCCTGACACCCCAGCTTATTCACAACCGAGGTGCCTGTCCAGCTCCAAGGCACCTTGCTTAAATCTTGTCAGGATTAAGATGTTTGGGAGACCTCTCTGTGACACTTCAATTTGGTTATGGCTCCTCTTCTCCTGAAAGGACAGAGGAGCATTGATTAGTCCATTCTCTACCTGCAGCGCCATTGAAGCCTGGCCAACCCCACCTGAGGAACACCTTGCAGGGCACATCCGAGTTGTGGCCCTTGAAACGAAAGGCACTCAGTCCAAGCAATCAGGGCTCACCCCCTTGGCCAGCTCCAGTGTCATTGACAGTTGGCACTCAGACTCTAACACCCCTGAGCTCTAAAGAGGGATGGCTAGTTCTTAATACTTCACCACACTGATCCATGTCAACATGGTACTCAACCTTCCTGAGTGCAGCAGATCATTGAACCTTTTGCGACATTGCACCCATGTGCGCCACACCACATAGTGGCTGCTGACCTCGGCTACCACCTCCTCTCAAGATTTTATTGTCAGGTGTGGTGGCCTCTTCCTTCCATCTCTGGACGCGAGGGTGTCCCTCCTGGCAGCCACCTCCTCCAGGTGGACTGCGAGGCACTTGTCCAGAAACCTGGGGGGCTGAATGCCCCCTCCTGCCTGGCGTCTCCAGCCTCAGTTGAGGCCAAAGCTTCAGTCTCCAGAACACAGAAGATATGTTCTTCCCTGGCAACCTTCAAAGCTGCCTGTGCCGTTTTTAAACTGCCCACTGGGTTACCGTTGGAGTCGATGCCTGACAGGCAACCCCCTACCCCACCACCGGCCTGGCCCTCCCCGACCATTGGGAAGACGCATTTCATGCTGAGCGGGCCTTAATTGGCCAGCTAGCATGAAATCATGGTCATGTCTGATCGCCAACTGGTCCCGGGCCAACCAATCACGTGTGTCCACCAGGGGTAAAGTTCAGGCCTTTGTATCTCACAGACAATTATTGAAATAGCAAAATTACATGGCCCTGTTTTCTCAAAGCTAAACCAGATGGCATGTCAATCAATGCACTCCAGGAGCAGGTTGTTTTTTCTTCCCTCTAAGTAAAAGCTACTAACTGGTTCTTATCAATTTTAAATGGCTGGGGACATATAAATCACTTCAGATCATGACACTTAGAGCTCCCAAGCATTGTTTTCTTCAGTTTTGAACTCATAACAGCACTTCTCCTAATGTGAAAAGTACTGTAAAGCATCTCAACACTTTTTGTTATTCATTTACACAATGCGGGCTTCACTGGCTGGGCCTGCATTTTATTGTCCTTCTAGATGGTAGTGGCCATGGGTTTGGAAGGTGCTGCCTAAGGAGCCTAAATAAATTCCTGCAGTGCATCTTGTAGATGGTACACACTGCTGCTACTGTGCATTGGTGGTGGAGGGAGTGAATGTTTGTGGATGTGGTGCCAATCAAGCAGGCTGCGTTGTCCTGGATGGTTTCAAATTTCGTGAGTGCTGTGGGAGCTGCACTCATCCAGGCAAGTGGAGAATATTCCATCACACTCCTGACTTGTGCCTTGTAGATGGTGGACAGGCTTTGAGGAGTCAGGAGGTGAGTTACTCATCACAGGATTCCTAGCCTCTGACCTGCTCTTGTAGCCACAGTACTTACTGTATTATTATATTTTGTTATTATTATATTTTATGGCTAGTCCAGTTCAATGTCTGGTCAATGGTAACTCCCAGGCTGTTGATAGTGGAGGATTCAGTGATGATAATGCCATTGAATGTCGAAGGTCGATGGTTAGATTCTCTCTTGTTGGAGATGGTCATTGCCTGGCACTTTTGCGATGTGAAAGTTACTTGCCACTTGTCAGCCTAACCCTGGATATTGTCCAGGTCTTGCTGCATTTGGACATGGACTGCTTCAGTATCTGTGGAGTCGGGAATGGTGCTGAACATTGTGCAATCATCAGCAAACATTCGCACTTCTGACCTTATGATGGAAGGAAGATTATTGATGAAGCAGCTGAAGGTGGTTGGGCTGAGGAGCTTACCCTGAGGAATCCCTACCGTGATGCCCTGCAGCTGAGATGACTGACCACCAACAGCCACAACCTTTGTGCTAGGTATGACTCCAACTAATGGAGAGTTTCCCCCTGATTCCCATTTACTCCAGTTTTGTTCGGGGTCCTTGATGCCACACTCAGTCAAATGTAACCTTGATGTCAAGGGCAGTCACTCTCATCTCGCCTCGGTAGTTCAGCTCTTTTGTCCATGTTTGAACCAAGGCTGCAATGAGGTCAGGAGCTGAGTGGCCCTGGCAGAACCCAGACTGGGTGTCTGTGAGAAGGCTATAGCACTGTTGCTGACCCCTTCCATTACTTTACTGATGATTGAGAGTGGACTAATGGGGTGGTAATTGGCCAGTTTGGATTTGTCCTGCTTTTTGTGAACAGGACATACCTGGGCAATTTTCCATATAGCCGGGTAGATGTCAGTGTTGTAGCTGTACTGGAACAGCTTGGCTAGGGGCGCAGCAAGTTCTGGAGCACAAGTTTTCAGTACTATTGCCTGAATATTGTCAGGGCCTGTGGCCTTTGCAGTATCCTTCAGCCGTTTCTGATATCACGTGGAGTGAATCAAATTGGTTGAAGACTGGCATCTGTGATGCTGCGGACCTCCGGAGGAGGCCGAGATGGATCACCCTCATGGCACTTCTGGCTGAAGTTTGTAGCAAATGCTTCAGCTTTATCTTTGCACTGATGTCCCGGGCTCCTCCCTCATTGAGGATGGGGATATTTGTGGAGCCTCCTCCTCCAGTGAGTTGTTTAATTGTCCACCACCATTCACGACTGGATGTGGCAGGACTGCAGAGCTTAGAGCTGATCCATTGATTGTGGGATCACTTAGCTCTGTCTATCACTTGCTGCTTACGCTGTTTGGCACGCAAGTAGTCCTGTGTTATAGCTTTACCAAGTGGACACCTCATTTTTAGGTGTGCCTGATACTGCTCCTGGCTTGCCCTCCTGCACTCTTCATTGAACCAGGGTTGATCCCCTGGCTTGATGGTAATGGTAGAAT
The DNA here is from genome assembly GCF_964194155.1 of Cetorhinus maximus. Lineage (NCBI taxonomy): Eukaryota > Metazoa > Chordata > Chondrichthyes > Lamniformes > Cetorhinidae > Cetorhinus > Cetorhinus maximus. The sequence continues at coordinate 23,791,951 of NC_135894.1, forward strand.
GGGGGACATGCCAGGCCATGAGGTTACAGATTGTGGTTGAGTACAATTCTGCTGCTGCTGATGGCCCACAGTGCCTCATGAATATCCAGTCTTGAGTTGCTAGATCTGTTCGAAATCTATCCCATTTAGCATGGTGGAAGTACCACACAACACGATGGAGGGTATCCTCAATGTGAAGGCGGGACTTCGTCTCCACAAAGACTGTGCGGTGGTCACTCCTACTGATACTGCCATGAACAGATGCATCTTCAGCAGGCAGGTTGGTGAGGATGAGGTCAAGTATGTTTTTCCCTCTGGTTGGTTTCCTCACCACCTGCCACAGACCCAGTCTAGCAGCTATGTCCTTTAGGACTTGGCCAGCTTGTTCAGTCTTGGTGCTATCGAGCCAGTCTTGGTGATGGGCATTGAAGTCCCCCACGCAGGATACATTCCGTACCCTTGCCACTCTCAGTGCTTCCTCCAAGTGGTGTTCAACATGGAGGAGCACTGATTCATCAACTGAGGGAGGGCCTTACATGGGAATCAGCAGGACATTTCCTTGCCCATGTTTTACCTGATGCCATGAGACTTCAAGGGGTCCGGAATCAATGTTGGGGACTCCCAGAGCAACTTTCTCCTGACTGTATACCACTGTGCCACCATCTCTGTAAGATATGACTCTGTAAGTATGACTATGTCAGGCTATTGTTTGGCTAGTCTGTGAGACTCCCAATTTTTGCATTAGCACCCAGGTATTAGTAAGGAAGGCTTTGCAGGGTCAACAGAGCTGAGTTTGCCGTTGTAATTTCCAGCGCCTAGGTCAATGCTGGGTGGTCCATCCGGTTTCATTCCTTAGATGATGCAATGCAATATAGCTCACTTATGCCTGCCATAAGCTACATATATTCATTTGCAGGGACCTGGCCCCTTAGGCAAAGGAATATGTCCAGACACTGCATCTTCTTTGACTAAACAAAAGCATGGGTGACAATAGCTCTCTGGTATTTTCATCATGACAATGTCCCGAGCCGACTTTCCAACCAATCAGCACCCCTTTTCTCTGGTATGAACTGTTTTTCCCTTTGAAATTTGGTATTCCTGCATCTGTTGTGATGAGTGCAAGATGAGAAACTGCGGCAGCAGGTCTCCTTTTTCCCAATTCTCATGTTCAGTGGTTCTTTGTCACACTTTCTTTTCCCAAGGGTGAAGTCTCGAAATGATGCAGGCCTGTAATTGTTCTATGGTTGACTGAAAAAAGAGACTGGAGGTTTTAGGAAGATGTGTTTGCTGTTGTTTATTGTTTGCAGTAGCTGATTTCTCTTTTTTCACTCCAGTCATTTTGCAATATTGAAGCCCTGCAGTGAAACCCTGGTCCATTTCCTCAGGTAGAGAAGTCAAGGCCAACCCAAATCTTTGCCTACTGGTGTTTCTTAGGCAGGGTCTTGTTCCTTAACTGGTCTAGATGTTTCTCCTTTTTCTGCTCCAAAATGCGCCATATTAAAATATCCTTCTCAAAAATGTAGGACAGGATTTTTCAGCCTCACCGACTGCTGGGATCGTCCGGTTCTACAGAAAGCCAGTGGACTTTTGGCTGCGCTGCCTAATCTCCCACGGTTGCTCCTGCCACAACAGGGCCAGAAAATCCCGGCCCTAGTTTCTGTCATGTGACCAGAACATCTCTTTCCATGACCTCACAAATAGTTTCTGATGGCTAGGGCATTATTAAACAATGGGGTCCAAGCTTTGCCTATTAATATACCATAGTGATAAAATGGGGATTTTCACACCCTTTGTCTGGATTTCAACTCAGTCGAAGAGTCTGTAAACAGTAATGTGAAACCAGTTTTGAAATGAGCTTGAGAAGTGCCGCCATTATTCACAGGATGGTTCATTTGCATTTTAATTACTTCCCAGAGGTATGTCCATAAAGGTTGTTTGCATTATAATGACTTCATCAAGACTTGTTCAGGCATAAAGATTAGTTCAGGGCATCTTTTAGTTTTATGTGTATTGGCAGGAAAGAAAATGTCACCTGACCTCGCAACTCCATTTTGTTTTAAAGGAAAGTGCTCATTTTGGATTTATACTTGTAAGTCCATACTGCATGAGTGTGATAACAGTCATAAACCATTTTTCTACCTTTAAACTTGATGGTGCCAACTGTTCTAGAGTGTAGAGTGATTTGTCAGAATCATCGTTCGACTTCTCTGCAGAAACCATCCTTTATAGGTATGCTGTTCTTCTTTCCAGCAAAACACTTGTATGCAAAATCATTCAGCTTCTTGCAGTTAGAGCACTGCTTTCCCCATGCTGGACATGCATCCTTTCCTAAGATAAAGGCAAAATACTGTAGATGCAGGAAATCTGAAATAAAAACAGAAAATGCTGGAAAAAACTCAGCATGCTTCCTTTCCATCTGTGTGGTGCCTTCCACAGTATTTATATCCAGTACTCTGGCCTTGATCTTTCTGCTGGCCCTTCTGTAAATTGTCCTTCCTTTCCTTCATTGACTTGTGCTTGGAAGGCTTGGGCTGCCTCTCAGTATAGTGCAAAGACTCATCAGTTCTCCTATCAATACTCCTCAGCTGATGATTAACAACCTCAGTGCTTATGCACATGTTAATATCTTTCTTGACAGTAAGTTTCTCTCCTCTCAGCAGATGTGCTCACATGGTGAGATCTCTTGTTCCTAAGAGAATCCTATCCCTGATAAAATCATTCTTATAGTACTCTTTCTCCAGCACGGATAACAGAGTTGTCATTCTTTTTTGTTTAGGTTTTTTGTTTGACTCTGTGACAATCTCATAATTCTGCCATTGAGACTGGATGAATTTACAAGTCAGTCTCATAGCTGGGCAATTTTCCACATAGCCGGGCAGCTACAACATTGGCATCTATCCGGCTATGTGGAAAATTGTCCAGCTATGTCCTGTATACAAAAAGCAGAAGCCCTAGTACAACTGGAGTCAATGGGAATCAGGGGGAAAACTCTCAGCTGGTTAGAACCATACCTAGCACAAAGAGAGATGGTTGTAGTTGTTTGAGGTCAGTCATGTCAGCTCAAGGACATCACTGCAGGGTAATCTCCTTGGCCCAACCATCTTCAACTGTTTCATCAATGACCTTCCTTCCATCATAAGGTCAAAAGTGGGGATGTTCGCTGGTGATTGCACAATGTTCAGCACCATTCATGATACTGAAGCAGTCCATGTCCAAATGCAGCAAGACCTGCACAATATCCAGGTTTGGGCTGACAAGTGGCAAGTAACATTAACACCACACAAGTGTCAGGCAATGACCATCTCCAACAAGAGAGAACCCAATCATCACCCCCTGATGTTCAATTGCATCACCATCACTGAATCCCCCACTATCAACATCCTGGGGGGTTACCATTGGCCAGAAACTGAACTGGACTAGCCATATAAATACTGTGGCTACAAGAGCAAGTCAGAGTCTCGGAATCCTGTGATGAGTAACTCACCTCCTGATTCCCCAAAGCCTGTCCACAATCTACAAGGCACAAGTCAGGAGTGTGATGGAATACTCCCCACTTGCCTGGATGAGTGCAGCTCCCACAGCACTCAGGAAGCTTGACACCATCCAGGACAAAGCAGCCCGCTTGATTGGCACCACATCAACAAACATTCACTCCCTCCACCACCGACGCACAGTAGCAGCAGTGTGTACCATCTACAAGATGCACTACAGGAATTCATTTGACAGCATGTTCCAAACCCACGACCACCACCATCTAGAAGGACAAGGGCAGCAGATAGATGGGAAAACCACCAACTGGAACTTCCCTACCAAGTCACTCACCATTCTGACCTGGAAATATATCACCGTTCCTTCACTGTCGCTGGGTCAAAATCCTGGAACTCCCTTCCTAACAGCACTGTGGGTGTACCTACATCACATGGACTGCAGCAGTTCAAGAAGGCAGCTCACCACCACTTTCTCAAGGGCAACTAGTGATGGGCAATAAATGCTGGCCCAGCCAATGAAGCCCAGATCCCATGAATGATTAATAAAAAAAAAATCCTCTTCCGTCCCCATAGGAGTAGGTACTGGAATATTCAAAACCATAATGACTCACCCAGCAGTTAATGTCCTTCACAAAGTTGCAGACAGCCAATGGCCTCATAAAGCACATGCAGTATGTACCCCAAATGTGGACATGAACCAATTCCTAGGCCTACAATTTCAGATCGAATAACATACTATGTCAAACAAATCCCAACCTTATGGCCAAAACTTCTGGAAACCATCTCCTACAGGCCAGGCCATTTATGCATTACAGGGTGAGCAGTTCTGCTGGTGAGAAAGCAAAAATGAAGCTGCAATATCAAATGTCCAATATCAAACTTGAAACATTAATGAGGCTTCCGTCCTCTAAGAATTAAATGTGCTAATCATGCTACAGTTAGTGAGCAGGAGCACAAGCAATAAATTGCCTATTTATCAGGCAGATGGTTGTAGATTTGGATACTGAAGCAATGTGTTACGATCTACATCTGTTGTGCTCTGACTAGGTTTCATCAGTTGTTTGCTGGCATTAAAGTTCAGAAAAATCCACTGAGCCTGGTAGGATTTCTGTGGTAAATTGGTGACATTGTAAAGCTAAACAATGTCCTAGTAAAAAAAAGCAACTATGTGCTTAGCAGCAAACTCATCAAAGTTTAGAATAAACATTTCCTGGAACTTTTTTCATGCTGTTTGTGAAAACATAGGGCGGAATTTTCCATTAATAAGAGTAAGTGCGGTGGTGGGAGATTTCGGGAGAGCCCAACCCGCTGGCCAGAATGGTGGGAACTCGTGCCCCATCCCGTACTTGGCGGGTCATTAATTATGCAAAGGCGCATATCAATTCGAATCACCGGGCGGGTCAGGAACTGATTTGTCCACCCGTCATCAGCTGGCGGGTTCGAAGGTCTGGGCACCATATTTAAAGGCGGGGACAGAGCGAGAGTTCCAGGGAGACTCGAGGCTGAAACCGGCGCGATGAAAGAGTGAGAGTTCCAGGGAGACTTGGGGCTGAAACCGGCGCGAGGACTGAGTGAGAGTTCCGATCAGACTTGGGGCTGAAAGCGGCGCGAGGACAGAGCGAGAGTTCCGATCAGACTCGGGGCTGAAAGCGGCGCGAGGACAGAGCGAGAGTTCCGGGGAGACTCGAGGCTGAATGCGGCGCGAGGACAGAGCGAGAGTTCCGGGGAGACTCTGGGCTGAAAGCGGCGTGAGGACAGAGCGAGAGTTCCGATAAGACTCGGGGCTGAAAGTGGCGCGAGGACAGAGCGAGAGTTCCGATCAGACTCAGGGCTGAAAGCGGCGCGAGGACAGAGCGAGAGTTCCGGGGAGACTCGGGGCTGAAAGCATCGCGAGGACAGAGCGAGAGTTCCGGGGAGACTCGGGGCTGAAAGCGGCGTGAGGACAGAGCGAGAGTTCCGGGGAGACTCGGGGCTGAAAGCGGCGTGAGGACAGAGCGAGAGTTCCGGGGAGACTCGGGGCTGAAAGCGGCGCGAGGACAGAGCGAGAGTTCCGGAGAGACTCGGGGCTGAAAGCGGCGCGAGGACAGAGCGAGAGTTCCGATCAGACTCGGGGCTGAAAGCGGCGCGAGGATAGAGCGAGAGTTCCGATCAGACTCGGGGCTGAAAACGGCGCGAGGACAGAGCGAGAGTTCCGATCAGACTCGGGGCTGAAAGCGGCGCGAGGACAGAGCGAGAGTTCTGTGGAGACTCCGGGTTGAAAGCATCGCGAGGACAGAGCGAGAGTTGCGGAGAGACTCGGGGCTGAAAGCGGCGCGAGGACTGAGCGAGAGTTCCGATCAGACTCGGGGCTGAAAGCGGCGTGAGGACAGAGCGAGAATTCCGATCAGACTCGGGGCTGAAAGCGGCGCGAGGACAGAGCGAGAGTTCCGGGGAGACTCGGGGCTGAAAGCGGCATGAGGACAGAGCGAGAGTTCCGGGGAGACTCGGGGCTGAAAGCGGCGCGAGGACAGAGCGAGAGTTCTGTGGAGACTCGGGGCTGAAAGCGGCGTGAGGACAGAGCGAGAGTTCCGGGGAGACTCGGGGCTGAAAGCGGCGTGAGGACAGAGCGAGAGTTCCAGAGAGACTCGGGGCTGAAAGCGGCGCGAGGACAGAGCGAGAGTTCCAGAGAGACTCGGGGCTGAAAGCGGCGCGAGGACAGAGCGAGAGTTCCGATCAGACTCGGGGCTGAAAGCGGCGCGAGGACAGAGCGAGAGTTCTGATCAGACTTGGGGCTGAAAGCGGCGCGAGGACAGAGCGAGAGTTCTGTGGAGAGTCGGGGCTAAAAGCGGCGCGAGGACAGAGCGAGAGTTCTGTGGAGACTCGGGGCTGAAAGCGGCGTGAGGACAGAGTGAGAGTTCTGTGGAGACTCGAGGCTGAAAGCGGCACGAGGACAGAGCGAGAGTTCCCCGGAGACTCAGGGTTGAAAGCGGCGCGAGGACAGAGCGAGAGTTCCGATCAGACTCGGGGCTGAAAGTGGCGCGAGGTCAGAGTGAGAGTTCCGGGGAGACTCGGGGTTGAAAGCGGCGCGAGGACAGAGCGAGAGTTCCGGGGAGACTCGGGGTTGAAAGTGGCGCGAGGACAGAGCGAGAGTTCCGGGGAGACTCGGGGTTGAATGTGGCGCGAGGACAGAGCGAGAGTTCCGGGGAGATTCGGGGCTGAAAGCGGCGCGAGGACAGAGCGAGAGTTCCAATCAGACTCGGGACTGAAAGCGGCGCGAGGACAGAGTGAGAGTTCCGGGGAGACTCGGGGCTGAAAGTGGCGCGAGGACAGAGTGAGAGTTCTGATCAGACTCGAGGCTGAAAGCGGCGCAAGGACCGAGCGAAGAGTTCCGATCAGACTCGAGGCTGAAAGCAGCGCGAGGACAGAGTGAGAGTTCCGATCAGACTCGGGGCTGATAGCTGCGCGAGGACAGAGTGAGAGTTCCGGGTAGAGTCAGGGCTGAAAGCGACGGGAGGACAGAGCGAGAGTTCCGATCAGACTCGGGGTTGAAAGCGGCGCGAGGACAGAGTGAGATTTCCGGGGAGTCTCGAGGCTGAAAGTGGCGCGAGGACAGAGCGAGAGTTCTGATCAGACTCGGGGCTGAAAGCGGCGCGAGGTCAGAGTGAGAGTTCCGGGGAGACTCGAGGCTGAAAGCGGCGCGAGGACAGAGCGAGAGTTCCGATCAGACTCGGGGCTGAAAGCGGCGCGAGGACAAAGCGAGAGTTCCGATCAGACTCGGGGCTGAAAGCGGCGTGAGGACAGAGCGAGAGTTCCGATCAGACTCGGGGCTGAAAGCGGCGCGAGGACAGAGCGAGAGTTCCGGGGAGACTCGGGGCTGAAAGCGGCGCGAGGACAGAGCGAGAGTTCCGGGGAGACTCGGGGCTGAAAGCGGCGCGAGGACAGAGCGAGAGTTCCGATTAGACTCGGGGCTGAACGCGGCGCGAGGACAGAGCGAGAGTTCCGATCAGAATCGGGGCTGAAAGCGGCGCGAGGACAGAGCGAGAGTTCCGGGGAGACTCGAAGCTGAAAGCGGTGCGAGGACAGAGCGAGAGTTCCGGGGAGATGAAAGGTTTATAAATTTATTTAAACATGTCCCCTCCTGTTTGTCAACCCCACCCTCGCCTCGCAGCTCACCCCCGGTTGAAGTGTTTCTGAAAATGGAGGCCTGCATGAGTACCACTGCATAGTAATGGGACAATGTTGACAAAGAGCAGGAGCAGACCAACCCTACAGCCCCAGCAGTGTGACGTTCATCACAACAAGACTGGCGCAGCACTATGGCAGGTAAGCTATGTATGTTCCACTCACCCCGAAGTTACCAGCGAACTGAGGCCCGACTTGTGGAAGCTGCCCCTTTTCTAACGGAATTGAGGGCAATGTAATTTCTTGTTGGCGTGACGCAAGATTGGAAGGCCTGACAAGATCTTGGCAAGCAGCTGTGTTAAAGAGCATAATATGTTAATGAGTGCAAATGACCTTCACGCCACTAGTTGGTGGGATTACCGATCCGCATGAACCCACCATTGGGAGAACTACAAGCTGTTTTTAATCCAGTGGATTTCCGACTTTTTGCCTGCTGCTGGATTCTTCACTCCTGCCTGCCACGAAACCCACCGTGGGCGGGGTGGGAAAACTCCATAATAAATACATGCCTCCAAGACTTATATAAATTTGTTACAAAATAAAATAAAGGAAACCTTCCTCATGTTTCATAAAAGTTGCTAGTTGGACATGTATAAATTCCTGCAGAGTAACACTATCATATCTCCCATTGGGAGAGTTAATTGTACTCCAATTTACCTTAGCTAATTATGATGGAAGTTGTTTTAATTACTCATTAGTTACAGAATACGTTTGTTTTATTTCACCATTCCTAGATGTTTTGCATTTGGTTATTTACTGATTTTCACAAGTAACATTCGAGTGAGGGACATTGACATCCTATTGTGCCATGCCCATTTTTCAGGTGCAAAACAGAAACCAATATGATGAGTGTGGCTCACGCATTCTAACGAATTAGAAGTGCACCGTCCACCATATTGGATACGGCTATACTGTTGGCACATGACAAAAGTTTTAGAATTGTTGGTTAAGACATTTAAATAAGGATCTTTCACTTGGTGAAGGATACTTTATGATTTTTGGCTAGTCCAGCAGCTGATAAACTTGCTCATTAACATGTGGCACGAACATTAGGAAGGGCTGTTTCAGAAACAGTATATAAATGACATACCCACTAAGTGCGTTAGTCGGTGGCTTGTCATTTGATGCTGCTTCTTAGCTTCTGGGTTTTTTTGCCCTGATTTCTGTCTCTGTGCACTGTGAAGATTTTCCTGATGCCGCATTGTTTTTTATGCCTTCACAACAGTTGTACTGCAGTCGTGGCTGCATTGTTCTTCAATATAAATGTAAAAATCGAACAGTAATTCAGCTTTTCATAATTACTTAAATGTGTTAGGCAACCATTTAAAACTTAGAATCTTGATTGTTGTACATTTTGCGTTTGATATTTTGCTCTCAATGTTTGGCCTTTTGCTGAGTAAATAAAAAAAATCTTACAGATAGCAGAATAATTGCTGTGACCTGCATAATTAAGAAGCCATTTAACAAAGCATCCAGTCCTCATAATGATTAATATTCTTTAAATGTTTTGGCCAAGTATTCACATATTTATTAAGTATAGAGTATATTCAATGGTATGTAAGAATAAAGTGAATCATATTAGACATGCCCAATTTACATAATTGTTCACATAAACCAATCTGTCCATCCCTTCAATCATTCTGGTTATTATCTTCTGTACCTTTCTGTTGTCCTTTAAACTACATATTAACCTGTTTCTACCCATGTCTCTTCATACTCATTATCATGCAGGAATTTCCCCATTTTTTTTACTTCTCTTCCCTTTACCCTTCCTGGATCCCTTTCTCTAGCTGTCATAACTCTCTTCATTTTCCCCTTCTTGGGTATTGTCTTCCTTAATCCCTACTCTAATCCTTCGGTACTCCTTGACCTTTCTACTCTCCCACTGCAGTCCCAGGCTTGACTCCCTCTGAAATAAGCCTATGGGTGGAATTTTCTGCTCCTGTCGGCGGTGGGTGCGTTTCGTGGGCTCCACCCATCAATGGTGGGCCACTCCTCCCACTGCCGCACATTGGGATCTTAATTTCAATACTTCAGCATCTCATTATATGCCCTGCTTGCCAGAATCACCCTCCCATGCTGGATCATCTGGCACACCGACATGTTTGACAACTGTACATAAACGACGTGCACCTGGCGAGCTGCACTTTTCTCAGGACTTCGAAGTTTGTTTGCCTATCTTGCTTCGGGCAGCACTCGTGGCCATCATCACCAGGCTTCACAGACAGCACCCCATCACTTTTAGGGGGCTTATGGGCAGGTCTCTACCTACCAGACCAGCCATAAGGCATGGTGGCTTTTCAACGGCTGCAGGGCTAGGGCTTGCTTGAGGAAGGGGTAAGAGTGGCTTCAGGCAAGGGAAGAGGCTGCAGAGAGAGAGCTGTATTGGGGAAGAATGAGCAAAGAGTGAGAGAGTGAGTGATGATGTCCCTTGAGCTGGCAGTGATTGAGATGCCAGTGAATGTGTAATGGCCTTTTGAGTTTAGAGTGATGAGATGGTTGCCTTACCCTGGTGGCACAGATGAGATCACTCATCTTCATTCTGCACTGGATGGCCAACCTGTTCTGTGCAGCGTTGGCACTGATCACCACTGCCACTGCCTACCAAGCCAGAGCGGGGTGGAGGGACATCGCAGCGGGCCTCCAAAAGGCATTCCAGTGATAGGTCACTAAACTTGTCTAGGCCTTCGGGGCCATGTCTTCACTGGAGCAGTCCTGGGCTGCAAGCAATGAGAACTGTGTGTGCGGCTGCAGTTTAAATTTGGCACCCGGATTGAGGAAACGGTGAGGTAACGGCATGGCGGGCAATTTAGAGGCCGCCCGCCGGTGAGACGGAGTGTTTCCTGTGGCTGCATAATTAATGAGGCAGGAAGCGGACAATACAGTGTGAAAACCCGCCATAGCGGCCCATGGGTAAAATGTCCTTTTTCACACCCAATACTGCACTTAGGGCAATTCTGGGACAATTCTGCCCTATGATTTTCCTTTGTGCATCTCCTGGCATTCTCCCAAGGGGCCATTTAAGTGCTCGCTGCTACCTCCTTGTGAGCAGCAACTCACCCATCGCACTCTCTTGCTGACTTTCCAGGCTGAATTCTATGGTGGTGGCGGAAATCCAGCCAGCGATGTTGAAAACAAGAGGCAACCCTGCTTCGGCAATCAGCGGGGCCTGGGACTGGGAATAGTCAGCCTATTAAGTGGACCATTTAAGGACCTCTTCTTGCTGCTACTGTTATTTCAACTTGTGTTCAATGGCGGGCTCCTTCGGAGGCAAGGGCCACCATTGCTTGAAGAACCCTTCTGGCCTCTCAATCAACCTTCTTTCTGGGGTCTGCCTGACTGAAGGCGGTGAGCCTTTCCCACTTACCATCACTCCAGGTGTCCAGGCCCTCTGACTGGCTGTCTTGGAGGCATCCTGCTTCAGTGGGGCGTAAGCCATGACCTCAGGCAACTAATTGCCTGAGGACCTTAAAATCTGGTTGTGTCTTCCAGAGCCAGCAGAGTCGGTCTCGCCCCTGACTTTAATTCCAGGTGCTGGGTGGGGCCTCTGCCTCTGCATTAAATCCTGGCCATCGAATCATTAAATGGTTACAGCACAGGAGTCCATTTGGCCCATCGAGCCCTTGATGGCATTCTGCAAAATCAATTTAGCTAGTGACATGCACCACACCTTTCCCTGTAGCCTTACAAATTTTTTTCTCTTCGGGTGCTTACCTAATTCCCTATTGAAAGCCTCAATTGAATTTGCCTACATCACCCTTTCAGGCAGTGCATCCTGGTTTGTAACCACTCACTGTCTAAACAGTTTTAACTGAATTTTGTTCTTTGGCCAATCACTTAAAATTGTTGTCCTCTGGTTCCCAACTCATCCACTAATGGAAATGATTGCTCTCAATCTACTCTGTCCAGTCTTCTCATGATTATGAAATCAAATCTCCTTTTGCTTCTTCAAGGCAAACAACCTTAGCCTCTTCTTCAATTCTTTGCCCAATGGCAGTCTGACCAACAGTACCACAATCTCCACCATAGGTAGGACTAGGAGGCAGGTCCCAAGTCCACCCCAGCCAGAACAGGGATTGAACCCTGTGCTGTTGGTACCAATCTAATCCACACTGGCCATTCAACCAACTGAGCCAACTGGCTCCCCAAGGAGCCTGAGTTGCTGTGGCAACATACACTTTTACATGCATGTTGTAGCATGGAGCTATGGATAGTGATGGTAGAGGCTCCAATTTCTTTCCATCACATGGCTGACCAGGAATCTGTCCCACTCTGAAGTTCTGAAGAAGAATGTTAACTCTGTTTCTTTCTCCACAGATGCTGCCAGACCTGCTGAGTTTTTCTAGCACTTTCTATTTTTATTTCAGATTTCCAGCATCTGCAGTACTTTGCTTTTATTTTAAGTGTTAAATTCACTGCCACTTCTCATAGGAATGCATACCTTGAAGGAATTCTGCTCTTCTCTTCGGCAGGATTTCCGTTTGTCTCTTTCACCTTGTTCACCTTCATTGCTTTCCATTTCCCTCCTGGCGTTTGATAAGGTGTTTATCAAAAACTTGCTTTCACAGCCACATCTCCTTTCTCAGTGCCTACCTCCAGCTCCAAATTACCCCAGATGGATTCCAACTTTCATGTTTCGGATCCACCCAGGATTATAGTTATCTCCGAGACAAAGTTTCTTGAACTGCTGTTCTTGCTGCATCCTAAGATCCAAAATCAGTGCCATGTGCCCACTTGACCTCTCTCTTCAGCAGCACTGACTTGTTTATCAACTTCTGAATGACAGTTAAATATCAGACTTGAAACATTACCTCTGCTTTTCTCTCCACAGATGCTGCTTGACCTTCTGAGCTTTTCTAGCACTTTCTTTTTTTCTCTTTCTCACTCTTACCACGTGCCATTGACATATGTTGGAAGGATTTGCAAGTTGATACTCAGCCTGTTTGGCCATGTTATGAACGCACCTTCTGTGGCATCAAGTCCTGGAGTAAGCCTTGAACCTGGAGTTTCTGGTTCAGAGGCAGAGATGTTAACCACTGTGCCACAAGAACTCCAGCCTTAGCCTCACCAGGTCCTATATAATTGCAGTAGGACTTCTTTACTTTGATACACAAAGCTCTTTGTAACAAAGGTTAACATACCACTTTGTGAACACACCATTTCCCTGAAGCCACTCTTGTAAATCTTTTATGTAAACCTCTTCTGAAGCCTTCACATTGTTTCTAAACTATTATGAAAGGGAAATAGTGTTTGACGAATCTGTTTTTTTTTAAAGGTTGTGACTAGCAAGTAGATGAGGGAGAACCAGTGGATGTAATGTATTTGGATTTTCAAAAATCATTTGATAAGGTGCCACACAAGAGGTTATTACACAAAATTAGGACTCATGTGTATTGGGTAATACATTGGCATGGGTTGAGAATTGGTTAATAGACAAAAATCAGAGAGTAGGAATAAACAGTTCATAACAAAACAAAAACAGAATTACCTGGAAAAACTCAGCAAGTCTGGCAGCATCGGCGGAGAAGAAATCAGTCAACGTTTTGAGCCTCCATGGCCCTTCGGCAGAACTGCAGCATAGTTTCAACAAGGGAGAAATATAAATTGGTTTAAGGTGGATGGGGGGCGGGGGGGAAGAGACACATTGAGGGTGTGGTGTGAGCAGATAATCAAAAGATGTCAGAGACAAAAGGGTCAAAGAGGTGTTGAAGGTGGTGGTCTTTGTCTGAGAAAAGTGCTAATTAAGAATGGAAAACAGGATATTCAAAGTACAGCTCTAGTGGGGGTGGGGTGGAAAGACTAAAGGTTTTAGTTTTAGATTTAAAAATAATGGAAATAGGTGGGGAAAGAAGAATCTATATAAATTATTGAAAAAAAAGCGGGTGGGGGGGGAAAAGAAACGGGGTGGGGATGGGGGGAGGGGGAGTTTAAGATCTAAAGTTGTTGAATTCAATATTCAGCCCAGAGGGCTGTAAAGTGCCTAGTCGGAAGATGAGGTGCTGTTCCTCCAGTTTGCGTTGGGCTTCACTGGAACAATGCAGCAAGCCAAGGACAGACATGTTGGCAAGAGAACAGGGTGGAGTGTTAAAATGGCAAGCGACAGGGAGGTTTGGGTCTTTCTTGCGGACAGACCGCAGGTGTTCCTCAAAACGGTCGCCCAGTTTGCGTTTGGTCTCTCCAATGTAGAGGAGACCGCATTGGGAGCAACGAATGCAGTAGACTAAGTTAGGGGAAATGCAAGTGAAATGCTGCTTCACTTGAAAGGAGTGTTTGGGCCCTTGGACGGTGAGGAGAGAGGAAGTGAAGGGGCAGGTGTTGCATCTTCTGCGTGGGCATGGGGAGGTGCCATAAGTGGGGGTTGAGGAGTAGGGGGTGATGGAGGAGTGGACCAGGGTGTCCCGAAGGGAACAATCCCTACGGAATTCCGTCAAGGGGGGTGAAGGGAAGATGTGTTTGGTGGTGGCATCATGCTGGAGTTGGCGGAAATGGCGGAGGATGATCCTTTGAATGCGGAGGCTAGTAGGGTGATAAGTGAGGACAAGGGGGACCCTATCATGTTTCTGGGAAGGAGGAGAAGGCGTGAGGGAGGATGCGCGGGATATGGGCCGGACACGGTTGAGGGCCCTGTCAACGACCGTGGATGGAAAACCTCGGTTAAGGAAGAAGGAGGACATGTCAGAGGAGCTGTTTTTGAAGGTAGCGTCATCAGAACAGATGCGACGGAGGCGAAGGAACTGAGAGAATGGGATGGAGTCTTTACAGGAAGCGGGGTGTGAGGAGCTGTAGTCGAGGTAGCTGTGGGAGTCGGTAGGCTTGTAATGGATATTGGTGGACAGTCTATCATCAGAAATTGAGACAGAGAGGTCAAGGAAGGGAAGAGAAGTGTCAGAGATGGACCATGTGAAGATGATGGAGGGGTGGAGATTGGAAGCAAAATTAATAAATTTTTCCAGGTCCCGACGAGAGCATGAAGCAGCACCAAAGTAATCATCGATGTACCGGAGAAAGAGTTGTGGGAGGGGGCCTGAGTAGGACTGGAACAAGGAATGTTCCACATACCCCATAAAGAGACAGGCATAGCTGGGGCCCATTCCTGTAAAGACTCCATCCCATTCTCTCAGTTCCTTCGCCTCCGTCGCATCTGTTCTGATGACGCTACCTTCAAAAACAGCTCCTCTGACATGTCCTCCTTCTTCCTTAACCAAGGTTTTCCATCCACGGTCGTTGACAGGGCCCTCAACCGTGTCCGGCCCATATCCCGCACATCCTCCCTCACGCCTTCTCCTCCTTCCCAGAAACATGATAGGGTCCCCCTTGTCCTCACTTATCACCCCACCAGCCTCCGCATTCAAAGGATCATCCTCCGCCATTTCCGCCAACTCCAGCATGATGCCACCACCAAACACATCTTCCCTTCACCCCCCTTGACGGCATTCCGTAGGGATCGTTCCCTCCGGGACACCCTGGTCCACTCCTCCATCACCCCCTACTCCTCAACCCCCACTTATGGCACCTCCCCATGCCCACGCAGAAGATGCAACCCCTGCCCCTTCACTTCCTCTCTCCTCACCGTCCAAGGGCCCAAACACTCCTTTCAAGTGAAGCAGCATTTCACTTGCATTTCCCCTAACTTAGTCTACTGCATTCGTTGCTCCCAATGTGGTCTCCTCTATATTGGAGAGACCAAACGCAAACTGGGCGACCGTTTTGAGGAACACCTGCGGTCTGTCCGCAAGAAAGACCCAAACCTCCCTGTCGCTTGCCATTTTAACACTCCACCCTGTTCTCTTGCCAACATGTCTGTCCTTGGCTTGCTGCATTGTTCCAGTGAAGCCCAACGCAAACTGGAGGAACAGCACCTCATCTTCCGACTAGGCACTTTACAGCCCTCTGGGCTGAATATTGAATTCAACAACTTTAGATCTTAAACTCCCCCTCCCCCCATCCCCACCCCGTTTCTTTTCCCCCCCCACCCGCTTTTTTTTCAATAATTTATATAGATTCTTCTTTCCCCACCTATTTCCATTATTTTTAAATCTAAAACTAAAACCTTTAGTCTTTCCACCCCACCCCCACTAGAGCTGTACTTTGAATATCCTGTATTCCATTCTTAATTAGCACTTTTCTCAGACAAAGACCACCACCTTCAACACCTCTTTGACCCTTTTGTCTCTGACATCTTTTGATTATCTGCTCACACCACACCCTCAATGTGTCTCTTCCCCCCCGCCCCTCACCCACCTTAAACCAATTTATATTTCTCCCTTGTTGAAACTATGCTGCAGTTCTGCCGAAGGGCCATGGAGGCTCAAAACGTTGACTGATTTCTAAGCTGGCTGATGATATAAAGTTAGTGGGAAAGTAAGCTGTGAGGAGGACGCAAAGAGTCTGCAAGGGGGAGATAGGCAGGTAAAGTGAATGGCAGATGAAATATAATGTCAAGAAATTTGGAGTTCATCTATTTTGGTAGGAAAAATTTTTAAAAAGCAGCATTTTTTGAAAGGTACAAATGACAGAAACTTAGCACAGGTACAGCGAGCAATTAGGAAAAAAAATGGTATGCTAGCCTTCGTTACAAAGGGTTTTGTATATTAAAGCAAATAAGTCTTACTGCAATTATATAGGGCCTTGGCGAGACTAAACCTGGAGTACTGTGTGCAGTTTTGGTTTCCTTACTAACTACAATTTTTCCTTAGAGACTTAACTACAACTTTAGAGAATGCTTGGGGAACAAATTGATCCATATCTGTTCGTGGGTTCCACGTTGGCACTGCTTACATTTTGACAGATGGATGCTGTTAAGTAGACAGATTGGTTCCCATGCCTCATTAATATTGAATAGGTAGGCTGTCAGTGCTACTCACACTGTTCTTTGGCAGCTATTTGTGCACCTGAAAATAATGTGCCCATGATGCTGTTTAAAGGCAACCTGTTCCTTTGAAAGAAGAGGTGCAGTTTGAACAATAAACATTGGACTCTGCCATGGACACTTCAGACATGCCAGAAATAGCTGCTATAAGAGATGTTATGTTCTCAGATGCTACATTGAGGTACCTTTTGGAGGCAGTCCACCAGAGGAGTGAAGTATTGTTTCACTGGGATGTCAAAGAATCTCCAGACAAGTGGGAGGCAGCAGTGGCAAGAGGGGGTAAGAGGAGTTGAATGTAGGGACATTGCATCCAGAATGTGTCTGTAGTTCTGCAAGGAGAACAATGATCTCACCAGAATTACCAAGGTAGGACTCAGATCTCGCATTAGTTTCTGCAGCTCTGCACCACCTACGGCCTCACTAATGTTCTGATCCCTATGGAAGAACTGTAAACCAAAATAACCAAATGGCCCCAAATGAAGAAATTGTCAACAAATTTCACTTTTTTGTAACTTATACTTTAACATGAATCAGAACAAATTAAACATGAATTCACAGGCAACATATAGTTAGTATGAACTACGAATTACACATGGAATAGCCGATACAACAAAGTTAATTTACAAAATTAGAAGTCTTTGTAGCGCTTCCTGCAGTAGAGGTTAGCAATAAAATTATAGTGGTACTAAATTTGTTTTGCATGCAGCATTTTTGAAAAGTCAGAAAGTTGTCTCTATGAGGCAATATAAATGAGAGCTTAATGAATCACTGGGCATAGAGATGTTCAGCAGATGATGATTTCTCGGTGAAGGGAAGAAATAAGAGATAGAACTATCTGTTAATACACCGACTAGTTGTCAACCCAAGATTAGGATTCCTATATAAGAGTAATATCAATGTCATTTGCAATTGATAAGGGATTCTCATCCACATCCCCTCAAGGCTTCTGATGCTCCTCTAAGTGATTCTTCTGCAATCTTGGATGCCTTTTTCCTTCAAGGCCTTCCAGGATTAGACCTTAAATAGTCTCTTGGGTAAGTTGATGCTGCTCAGTCTAATAAATGGTCTGAACATAACAACCCAGATTTTGCGCAAATAATAATGGTGAGATTATCAGAGCTCATTTTATTATGGAGTAAATTGAACAGCAACTTCTGGCACCTGCACTTGCAGAGGTAAGCACAGAAATCAAGAAGTTGCTGTCCAATTTGCTCTGCTCTTCCAAGAGCTTCACTACAGTGGTCCTCAACAAGAGACCCAGCATTAAAATACATGAAGGGCATCTTGATCACTTCTGGTTATAATGTTGTGTTATAGGGTTGGAGTAGTTTCACTAACTCCTGAAGACTGCCAGCTGCAAACACTAACGTTGGGAGGAATTTTATGGCCCCTCCCGCCAACATGGTTTTCTGGTACTGCTGAAGCCAATGGACTTCTGAACAGCTTGCTGCATTTTCCGGTCCCATCCCTGCTGCAATGCTGCATATCTACAGTTATAAAAACACTTCCATACACTAGCTTCTTCCCATGATGCTTTCTCCTAGATCACATGAGTATATGTCACTTTCTTCTATAACATCCCAGACTATTACAGTTAACCCTTTATGGGACTGAGTTTAACATAGGGCTGAATCGTCCATGTCCGCTGACGTCGGGTGTTCTCGGCGGCGTGAAGGCCAAAAATCAATTTCACGATGTCGCGAAATAAGTTTGCGATTGTCAATGGCGGGCCACGTTCCCTGCTATTGGACGTCAGGAACCTCATTGTAATACATCTGCATATTATTATAAGGCCAGCCCACCAGGCTCATCCCCTCACACTGGATCGTCCTCCCACATCAGCGTGATTGCACGCTGACGTGTTTCACAACAGCATATATAAGACGTACACTTGATGGGCTGCACTTTGAGGGAACTCAGAGGTCAGTACACAGCAACGTTGTGCAGCGCTCGCCCAGTTTGCCTGTTGGACTTCAAGGTTGAGGCACGTAGGAGATGTGGGTCAAGGGCTGCCATGTGGTTGAGGCGGCTTGGGGTGTGGGCAAGGGCTGCCCTGCAGTTGAGGTGCATTGAAGTGGGGGCAAGGGCTGCCTTGCGGTTGAATATAGTGCACAAACATATGCGGGGTTGGGGGGAGAGAAGCAGCCATGCATTAGGGAAACCTTGTATAAAGTGACCATTCCTCTGCAGCCAAGGCAGTTCAGGCATAGCCACATTGACATGTGTGGAGTTGTGTCTCTAGCTTATCTGCCCACTCAAGAGACATGAAAGTGCCACCAAGTGCTCCAGAGCTTTTCATCCCTTGGGCACAAACTGCAAACTAATGAGCATTTTTGTGGGCTGCAGAACAGTTGGATGACTGGGCATGTTGTACAATCTCCTTGCTAAAGATGGCCGTGGAGCAGTCATTGGTGGAGGCACTCACAGCCCCTGGCAATGTCATCATCCCGGTTTGGACCAGTCTCCCCCATGGCTCAAGCTAACAGTGCAGCCTTGCAGTGTGGGTTAGGAGAATGCCTGTGCCTGAGCTGAGAGCACAGCATGCAGTCCAATGGGCAAGGCTGCCGCCAATCGGTCAGGTGGAGTGGGGCGGAGGAGGGTGGGGTTTCGGGCAGCCATGCAGCACACTAAACTCTGGCCATCCAAATGGTGGCCCACACTCTGCGGGATGCATTACTGGCCTTCAGACTTAACCAAGAGAGGTTCTTAGTACACCCTTGCACCTCTCTCTCTTTCATCCTGTAGGAGGAGTACATCAGGAGCATGGAGTCTGGTAAGCTGGCTGTGTGCCTTGTAGTGTAGAGAGAGCAGAAACAACAGAGAAGAGAGCGACGAAGGCGCCCGGCTGCATAGAGGGAGGAGCAACGCCCTGAGGAAGAAGGGGCAGCAGGCACTCCTGCTGAAAGGGCACAGCATGCCATCGCTGGTTGGTGCCTAGCTAGACCCAGGCTCTATAGACGCAGCCTTTCATTCCTGCAGATGACCGAGAACCAGTGTCACAGAAGACTGCACATGTTTAGGGAACTGGTCGGTCACATCTGCCAGCTACTGCAGGATTTGGTGCCATGGGGACATGGAGGGCATCCACTGCCAGTGGCAGTGGAAGTGACTGCAGCGCTTAATTTTTACGCCAGTGGCTCCTTTCAGGGCTCCACAGGTGACCTCTGAGGGATATTACAAGCCTCCTCTTACAAATTCACGGATGCCATCTTCACAAGGGAACACAACATTTGCATTTTGCCTGGGAGCAAGAAAGCCAGGATACAAGACCAACTGGAGTTTCCAGATCTCAGGTTTCCCACAGGTGCAGAGTGCGATTGACTGCACTCACGTGGTGCACAGATCTCCGTCGCAACAATGGGTCAACTATGTCAACCGCAAGGGCTTCTGCTCACTGAATGTGCAGCTGGTGTGCGACCACCACAAATGCAGGCCTGCGCATGGTTTCCAGGAAGTGTCCATGACTCCTACATTCTCAGTCAGTCACAGGTCCCTGATGTCTTCCAGGGCCCACAGAGGCTACAGTGTTCGTTCCTTGGAGACGAGGGCTACCTGCAGAGGATGTGGTTGACACCTGTGTGGCGGCCTCAGACTGCAGCAGAGCGACAGTAGAATGAGGCTCATGCTGCAACTCGCAACTTGGTGGAGCAAACCATCAGGATGCTGCAAATGAGGTTCCAGTGCCTGGACTGGTCTGGTGGAGCCCTGCAATACAGTCCACAGAGGGTCACGCATTGTCATCGTGTGCTGCACCCTTTATAACTTGGCGCTGTAACATGGAGAGTTGCTGGCTGAGGAGGGGATACAGGAACTGGAGGTCTCCTCTGATGAGGAGGACGTCGATGGTGATGAGGGTGAGGAGGTCTTCGAAGGAGATGATAATGGCGATGAGGCCCTTACATTGGCCAGATGAGGCAGCCACGCTCAGGAGGCCCTCATAGCTGCTAGATTTGTGGGCACGCAGTGAAGAGATACCATAGTTCCTCACATTGCATCTATGAATGTTTGACTCCAGTCTGGCTTATGACAGTGAACATACACTCTGTTATCATGCTCTTGTCATGGAGATGCTCTAATAATCGCCCGATGCAAGGAGGATGATGACAACATGCAGTGAGGACATGCCATAGATCTTCAAACAGCCTCTGAGAATGCCTGACTCTTGTCTGGATGAGGGCAGCTCACTTGTGCTCTGTGATCAGGGTCATATCATAGAGACGCAGTTGAGAAACTTTAAAAGCACCTGATCCTTTGTCAGCCTTCAGCACCTGAGTCCTTCAGTAGCACAGTGTCACTGGTCACAGATTCTGAAGCGATGGGGGCCAGCCCCACCTTAAAGGTGCTGAGAGCACACAGAGAGAATGACGGAACTCTGTGATGCATGCCCATTACATTCTTGCAGCAATGACAAGCACCGTCGAGGTGCAGGCATCACTAATATGTGCAGGGAGTGTAAGGCTGGACCATCACTTCGGTCTGAAAGTTACACAAAGCACAGGGAAGATGCCCTGGACTGAGACTCCTGCCTTTATCTTGTGCAGAAAGTTATCACATCTGAGTGATACGAACACAGCTCACCAGAACAAGCAGCCGTAGGCAGCGAGACATTCTTGGGAGTTTATTGACAATAGTGAACATTATATACAAGTGATTAACACCCATGCCCAGGCTGTGCAACTTATACCTTCCTGCTGGAGTTGAGTGCTGATCATAATCCAGCTGATTGCCGCCATGTTGTGGTACCGGCTGGTCACTTTGACCCCAGCCCCGGAGTTTGTCACAAAAATCTAGAGAATGCTCGTCGATTTCTTCTGGGACAAAAGACTGCACTGGGTCGCTGCTGAGACTCTGAGTCTCCTGCTTAGGGAGGGCGGTCAGGCGCTGTTGTGCCTACGCACCCAGGTGGCGACTTTCCGCTTTTAGGCCCTGCAGCAATACCTTTAGGTCGAGCCCCCTCTGTGACGGTGTGCCCCGACGATGTATTTTTTCTGCCAGGTGCATGGCCTGAATTATGACGTGCAGCTCCTGTTTATAGACCTGAGGGGTCTTCGTGGCTCCTTGCAAGCATTGCCTGTCTTTTACCAGGACCTGATCAAAGTCTGGAACATGGTCGCTTTGCGACGCAGCCCCTCGCCGTCAGGAGTAGCGCTTATTGTCAGAGAGCTGCTGCTCAGCAATCCACACCTCCACCATTTTCGGTGGCAGGCAGAAAGGAGGGCCGTGGTGCTGGAGTGACCAGGATCAGGGCTGTGCTGGGTGTGGAGGAGTGGGCAGGATGATTCCCCAGGAGTTGGCTCAACGTGAGTCGGTGGACGTCTGGCTCATGGTCAATTCCATCCAAAACCTTAGGACGGTCGTGCTCAGCCCCGACGCCATACTGGGACTCGAGGTGGCGCAGGTGCACAGCAACATTCCATTCGGACGGAATTCCACATTGGCCTCAAGCCCCAAACCCTCCCTCGGGAGCTAGAGCCCCGCAACGTGAGTCACCTTGCGGAAATGCCCTCCATGCCCTTTAAAATGGCGTGGAGGGGTTTCCAGTATGGACTGCTGCTCCACACCCTTCACTTCCGTGCCCTCGCCCGCCACCTGGACATGCCCTGGCGTGCCTTGTTGCCGTCCGGTGGCGGAGGTCCCCAATGCAGGGCCCTTTACGGGGGTGTCCTCCCACTCTCCATCGGAGACCTGAGGTGGAGGGTGTTGCACACAGCAGTCTCATACAATCGTAGGTTGTGTCGGTTGACGGACTCCCAAGATAATTGCATCTTTTGTGGCCTTTTGGAGTCTGTGGGCCATGTTTATATAGGGTTTCTTAGGCTGCACTCCCTTTTTAGTTATTTGAATAACTTTTTATTGATGTTTTATTTGCGCCTCAGTCCCATGCTCCTGACCTACGGGCGCCCGGTGCGGAATGGGGCCGGGAGGGAGGAGGCTCTCCTCGTGAACCTGCTCCTGGGCCTGGCCAAGTTGGCCATTAACAAGTCCAGGCAGCAGACGATCGAGGGGGTCATCCAACCCGACTGTCTGCCCCTCTTCCGGGGCTACGTTTGCTGCCGGGTGTCCCTGGAGAGGGAGCAGGCGGTGTCCGCTGGCACCATCGAGGCCTTTCGTGCTGGGTGGGCATTGTGGGGACTGGGGTGTTTTATTGACCCTCTTAATCACATTTTGGTTTAATGTTTGCAAGTTTCCTTTAAATTTTGTCTTTTGCTGGGGACAAAGTTGGGGGCTGGATCTGAAGCTGCAGCTCCGAGCTGGGGACAAAGAGACTGGGGTGGGGGGCGGATCTGAAGCTGCAGCTCCGAGTTTCCCTTTAAGGGGCTGCCTTTTACTTTTTCCCTTGATTTGTTAATTTAGTTTATTTGTTTTGATTCAAAAGAGTTACATCATATCACAACAGCCACCAAGGGTTCATTGACCACCTTAGGAGGTGGAGGATGGGAGGAAGCGTCTGTCACATCCACATTCTGAATGGGCTATCTGTGAGTGCATCATCAGACTTTAATTCCAGTTAATTAAAACCAGACCCCATTTGGTCAACACTTCCCCACCTTACCACCACTCCTGTTACAGATCATAACAACGCCATTTTGACCACAATCCTGAAAAAAAAAGACTCCACAAAATAGCTATTCCATTTCCAACAACACATCTAATTCTCCATACAAAAATCAACTAATCATCCTTGTCCATTCCCTTTGTGCCTGTCCTGTGGGTGCCTTTGCCTGTCCTAGTGTTCCTACCCCAGTAGCTGCAGCATGGCTGGTGGAAGGCTGCTGACTCAATGGGGCAAACTGCAGATGCTTTCACAGGGCAACCTCAAGCAGCTTGGCGTTTTGAATGCCCAGGTTCAGACTGCACTACTTCACTGAGTGAGGCTACTGAGCACTAATATCCACAGCCATAATGGCAGCAGTCAAAGTCTGCCTGGCACTGAGCTTCTCTTGCATGGCAATAAGCAGAGATTTCATGACCTCAGTCTCAGCTTCCACTGCAGCATTTAGGTATTGGGTAGCTTCTGCTGGTGCTGCAATGGAAGCTGAGACGCCAGCCATCAGATGCTGCATCATGTTGTTTCTGGAAGTGTTTTCACTTCCATTCTGGGCTCCAAGCTTGGTGTAAAACCTTGTGATAAGTTGGCACCAGACTCCTCCATACTCCTTCACAGTGATACCAGGCTCTGTAGCACATCTGTCAATGCACCAAGTATTTCCACATTCAAACCCCTATCAACCTCTTTTTGTCCACTGCCCCACTGAAGTCCTCATCTGAGCCTGCAGAACTTGTGTGTGACCTCATCCTTTTGTCAGCTGGCAGTTGCACTGTCCCTTCTTCCTAGCCTGGCTGCAGCCTGCTCATTCCCATTGACACACTAAAGTGCATATCCCACCTCTATACTTACTCCAAAGTACCCATATCTGGGCCGATGGCTGCAAGTATGAGATCAAGTTATAATGTGTTCTTCCTCTTCAGACTGCTCTGCGCCTTCAGCTTCAGGCACCATTGGCTGGCCAGGTGGCAGTTCTTGGCTATATGAAAGTATAAATGCACAAGCGGAGGTTTAGGTGAAGGAAGGGGGATTATGGGTCAAAGCAAATATTGTATGGTTATGCCACTTGCAGCTTGTAAACCATGACAAGTTATGGGATTAGGGTCAAATAGGATTTTCCAAAGCGAATTAGACAGGAACATACCATCCTCCTTGATGGCTTCAGCAATGCTGCTGGCCACGGCCTCATTTGTGGCTGCACCAATGATTTCCAGCACCATCTCTTCCAAGGGGATAAGCATATGCAGTTATGTCTGCGCCCTGCCGGTTTTTTGTTGTTGCTGTCAATTGTGAACCACCTCATCCTTTAAGAGAAGAAAGCGTGTCAGAGAGTGTGATGGAATATGTTTGGGTGACGTGCCTGCCACAGCTGAATAGCTGGCAGCATATGCAAGTTGTGAGATGTGAGTGTGCGGCTTGTGGCTTTGTCAAGTGTGTGAGGGAAGTGAAACATGAATGTGAGCTTTGAGTCATGGTTAATAGACTGTGGGCAGGTAGTGAAGGGGGTGTGGTGAATGGAGGCAGTGTGTGTGTGCAGTTAGTAGGGTATGACATAGAAGGATGCATTCACTGACCTTGACCACTTGTGTGAGATCATTAAACTTCTTGCGGCACTGCATCCAGATCCCTGCAGCAACACTGCTAGCATTGACTACCATGCCCACCTGCTCCCACTGCTTTCTGAGCATTTGTCTGGATGGCTTCCTGAGGAAAGAGCACCTCTTTCTTGCTCTCCACTTCCTGCCCCATGACTCCATTGTGACTCCCTAAAACCTGTCTGGGGCAAGTTCTCTTGCCTGTTGTGCCTATTTCTGGGCATTCCTGAAGGTTTCCTAATGTTGCCTAAGAGTTTCAGGAAAGTATACAGCTTCAGGGTGAGGCAGATTCCAGGGAAGGGCCCCTCGAGTGATATCCACCTTGATGACCGCTGGCAATGCATGTTCACCTGCTCCACCAGGAAGAAAGTCTTGTTCCAGGATGCTGCAGATATCAGCAATGATTTGCCATGAAAGGTTGAACCTCCTGAGGCATTGAAGCTCACGCATGTTGAGAAAGCTTATCTTCCGCTTGTAGGGAGTCTTGCCTCCTTCAAGCTGAATCCCTGTGTCCACCCCATCTGTCCTGCATATGACTGAGGAGAAGGAAGTTGGTGCTGCAGCTAGTGTTGTTTTTGCTGCTCCTGGTACGGTTGGTGTTGCTGCTCTTCTTGTTCCCCATTAGAGTTTCAAGGTCCAGCTGCATAAGCTGCTCCCATGTTGCAGTGAAGGCTGACAGCAGGGAAGTGCAGATCATGTTGAGTGAAGTCCAAGGCAGATGAAAAAGCTTCCAAGAAGCTGGGAAATCAGCTGTCAATCAGCAAAAGAAATTATCTCAGAAGAAATGCTATGAGCACCAGCCTCTCACCTAGGTATGGCTACGGCTTTCAATTTGACTCTTCCATGGCTTTCCAGCCTGTCAGTTTCACTGAAGAAGCACTTTCCACTGTTCTCTTACCTGCTTGATCCTACCAAGTTCCACAAAGCTCAGGAAATCTGCACACTGACTGTTAAAGCCAGAATTTGGGGATAAATCCTGAATTCATTATAGATTTAATTATTTTAATTACTTACCCCATAGCTTGATAGGGGTTTCTTGCTTTCCTGCATATCCTCCTGGGTTAAACTCGGAAGAGGGCAGGATCATGTTGGGTTTCTGACCCAACACAACATTTTGGGGCTTTGAAGCCTCTGCCTGTATTTGAACCTGATCCCTTTGGCAGTTAAAATCCTGCCTTATGCCTCTATTTGTAGTTTTGTCTATCTGGAAAGGCAAGCCAGGGAGCTCTCCTGCAAAGCGCTCAGGGCCAGAAATATTTCAATACATTGGGTATGAGATGTTTACCGATTACTAAGACAGATAATAAGTTGTTTATTATTTACAGCCCTTTAGAAAAATGACTTCCATTAGCATATTAGTCATATTCCACTCAGAGCATCTGTTAGTGAACTTTGCTTTTAAATCCCAACATTTAAAAGTAATATTTTTTCAAATCCTTTTTCTGAAAACATCGTCAAAAAATATGGAATTGTCACAGGTCTCTTTGCAGGATAAATTTGTGCAGCAGACAGCTCATATCTATGATCCCCAGGAGCTGAACAAACTGTATTGTGGGGTGTCTCCAGATAGATCCTGGCTTCTGAAACATTCCTTAAGCGTGTTCAATTGTATCTCTGATGGCTGAATCGGACACCATTATCTCAATGCCCATCTTATATCTTGGATTGTCACACATGTATAATTTATGGATACAAATAGGAGCTGCTCAGGAGCCACCCCAAAATATTCCCTTCAGGTTGGAAGAGCGCTAGCATGCTGAAATGGATTATAATGAAAACATTATGGTCCTACCAGGGAAATGAGCCTTTAATTTTGTGCTGTGGCGCTTCTGATCTGAAATGAGCATGCAGTTCAGAATGGAATCTTTTTGTTTTTATATGGCCATGTGGGTGTATTCTCCAGACTTTTGCAAATTCTGCCATTCTGTAAAATTGCAGTGCCCTTTTATGCTATAGCAGTGATCAATGCGGAAGTGGTGAAATTATAAATGATGCATCCATAAACTCGCTTAATGTATCTATGTGCAGCTACTTGGTTTATATTAGTGCTGTCCCCAATGATCCCTCTTTTTCCAAAAAGTAGAGGTACAGGGGAATTCCCAATGGACAACCTATTCTGCTCTCTTTGAAAAGTGAAGGGTTAATGGAAGCCCTACTGTTGGATCCTGGTCCCTAGTTTAGTTGGACTAATGGATCTGGGTTGTACGCTTGAATCGGGATGACCAAGTTGGTACCATAGACAGAGTAGATCAGCAGACAGTTCTTATGTGGAACACATTCTATTTGTTTACAAAGGAACTCAGCAGCTACACTTGTGTGCTTACAACTCAAATCCTGTCTCTACATACAGACTTTAACTCTAGGATACTGGCTACTAAGGTAGCCCACGTTACTCCACGATTGGCTACTAAGATCATGTGATCTTCCATTATACATTCTTTTTAAAGTTATATTACACATCAGATTACTACATTCCTCCCCCTTTACTCAGAAATACTTTTTTACAGTTACAATTACAATTTTTTCAAATATCAAATTATTTACACAGATAAGTAATTTACAAATTCAGTTTTTCGGGGGGTTTCCTTATGCGTGTAGAATGTCTCAGCTCTACAGCTTCAGATGCTTTGTCAGGAACTTCCTTTTCTGGCATTGTCTGAACATCAGGTTATTCGATAGGCACTTGCAAATCTTTTTCCTCAACTCTTGCAGGTACAGCTGATCCTTCAAACACATCTGTACTCAGTTGAGTTCTTTCAACAGGAGACGTTGACGCAGTCGTGAACACTGGTGGTATCATTTCTTGATACTTTGTTTCTCTCCTCCTTACATGATCTATCTGTCTCCGTATAACTCGGTCTTCCACTTTCATATGGCAAGAAAGACGTCCAGTCACTGCACTTATTTCACCTGACAACTATTTGGGTCCTTCTCCAAAATTTTTCACATATACCATCTCTCCAATGATAAACTTTTTGTCACGACTATGCCAGTCATGCATGACTTCCCTGTATGCTTTCCACCTTTCCCCCTAAATTTGGCATTATTAAACTCAATCTAATTTTGAGAAGTCGTTTCATCAACAATTCCGCAGGTGTGACACTTGTTATCATGAGAGGTGGTCCTATAATGGAAAAGAAAATGTGCTAGCTTGGTTGCTATGGAATCTCCTGTTAATTTCTTCATGCCAGTTTTGAATGTTTGAACTGCTCTCTCGGCCAGTCCATTTGAGGAAGGGTGGTACAGTGAAGTTTTTACATGAGTGATACAATTGAGGCTGATAAACTGTTGAAACTCAGCACTCATAAGTGCTGTGCCTTTGTCTGATATGACCACTTCTGGCAGTCCGTTGATAGCAAAACTTTGAGGCAGCTTGTCAATTGTCGCAGAAGACTTCACCTCATATATGTCCATCCATTTTGAGTGAGCGTCAATAATAAGCAGAAACATTGTTCCCATAAAAGCCCCATATAGTCAATATATAATCGCACCAATGGACTCCCTGGCCACTTCCATGGGTTGTAACGGAGCTGTAGGAGGTAACTTTTGCACTTGCTGACATTGCATACTTCTCACTCTGCTATTTCTCCATCCATTCCAGGCCACCATATGTAGCTGTGTGCTATGGCCTTCATTTGAGAAATACCTGGATGTGCACTATGTAGTTCAGTTAACAATGGCTTTCATCCTTTTGGAGGAACAATCACTTGAGCTCCCCACAATAAGGTGCCATCCTGGCTGGTTATCTCATATGTTCTGTGAAAATACAGTTTCATTTCGTCAGATTCCTGCTCTTGTAACCAATGGTGAAGAACTTGTTCATGTACTTTGGATAAGACTGGGTCTTGGCTTGTCCAATCTCTGATCTGTCTAGTACATACTGGTGATGAATCTAAGAAGTTCAATATTAAAGCAAGTTCTTGAGGAACTGGAACATCCTCATCATTTTCTTTCAAATGACTAAGTGCGTCAACGTTTGCAATCTGATTTCCAGGCCTGTGGTTGAAAGTATACTCATACGCTGCAGAATCAATGCCCATCCCTGTGTTCTTGCTGAGGCTATGGGTGGTATAGCCTTCTTCTTGCTGAACAATCCTAGCAAAGGCTTGTGGTCCGAAACAATAGGAAAATGATGACCATGTACATACTGCTGAAATTTCTTGACACTAAAGGTAATTGATAAGCCATCTTTTTCTATCTGTGAGTACCCCTTTTCCACTGTGTTGAGCGTTCTTGATATGTATTCAATAGGTCATTCTGAGCCATCGTCCATTCGATGGGAGACCACTGCTCCCACTCCATAGGGTGATGTGTCACATATCAAAACTAACTCTTTTCTTTGATCAAAATGCACTAATAGGGTGAATGAGTGTAGCAGTTGTTTCACCTTTTTGAAAGCTTCTTTCTGTGGTGTTTGCCAAGACCAACGTTGGTTTTTCTTGAGTAGGTAATACAAGGGTGCCAGTTCTGTCGAAAAATTAGGCAAGAAGCATCCATAGTAATTGATCATCCCAAAGAGTGATTTGAGCACAGAGGTGTTCTTTGATGCTGGTGCATCTCTAATGGCTTTCACTTTTTCCTCAACAGGATAGAGTCCCTGTGAATCTACCCTGTGACCTCCTTCGCTTGGAACGTGCACTTTTATTTTTTTAAACACACTCCACCTGTGAAAAATGCTTCAAAACTTCTTCTAAATTTGCTAAATGTTCCTTTTCAGTGAATCCTATCTCCAGAACATGATCTAAATAAACTACAATGTGAGGCAATCCCTGCAATAAGCTTTCCATTGTTCTCTGGAATATGGTGCATGCTGAGGATACACCAAAAGGCAAACAGATATATTGGTACAACCCTTTGTGTGTATTAATTGTGACAAATTTCTGGGAGGCCTTCTCTAATTCCAATTGTTGATAAGCATGACTCATGTCAAGCTTCGTATAGGTGGTTCCACCTGCCAGCTTAGCATACAGGTCTTCAATTTTTGGTATGAGGTGTTTGTCCAACTTAGCCACTTTTTGACAGTCAATTTGTAATCTCCACAAATTTGAACACTCTGGTCAGGTTTCAGTATGAGGTCTATTGGTGCTGCCCATTCTGAGAACTGCACAGGTTGTATAATTCCCAGTTTCTCTAATCTGTCCAATTAGGCATCTACCTTTTCCCGCATTGCAAAAGGTACTGGTCTTGCCTTCTTAAATCTGTGGGTAGAGTCTGGATCCACATGGATTGTTGCTTGTAGTCCCTGGATGTTTCCAAGTTCATCTTGGAAAACTGAGGCATATTGTTGTAGCAGTTCAGGTAGCCCATTGGCTCTCAGCTGAAAGATCTTCTTCCAATCCAATTTAATATTTTTCAACCAGGTTCATCCAAGGAGGCCTGGCCCCTCACCTACCAGCATCAAGGGTAATTTTACTGATTGATTTCTGTACTTTACAGTGATCCTGCTTATGCCTTTGATTTTGATGTCTTCTCCCATGTAAGTTTTCAATTTTGCATCTGTTTCTTTCAAGTTTAATTTACATTGTCCATGAAGATTGAAGGTATGCTCACCTATTACTGTAGCGGATGCTCCTGTGTCCACCTTCCTTCTGATCAGCCTATCATTCACCTTTACTGTTACATAGATAGGTTCTGTTCTTCCTACCTTTAAATTATACAACAAATAAATATCAGAATCTGTCACTTCAGGCTCTTCTACATTATGGATCTCATGGAGATTTTTCTTTTGATTGAAAATCTGCCTGATTCTATCCTTGCAATGTCGCATGAGGTGTCTGTTTCGATGGCAGTAAAAACATTTGATTTTTTAAAATTTCCACTCAATGCCAGGTTGTCTGCTTCCACTTCTGTTACCATTATTCCATGTTTTAGCTGCTGAGTCATTTTTAAAAAATTTGTCTGCTAGCGGTGGCGGCTTCTCGCTTCTTGTCAGGGTCTTGAATTTTCGTGTCCTTTTTGGCTGGGGCTCCTTGCCCAACGTGGAGGATGGCACCATTTTGCGCTCCCTGTATGGTTTTAGAGTTTCCTCACTGCGCTTTCCATGGCCAGTGCTATTTTTAGCGCCTTCTGAAAATCCAAATATGTTTCAGGCAGTAATCTCTTCTGAATTGCATCTTCATTTATACTGCACACCAAACGATCTCTAAGTATATCATTTATAGATGTACCAAGCTTGCAATATTCTGTTAACTGTTTCAGACTTGCCACATAACAAGCAACTGTGTCCCCTGGGGCTCTATTTCTTGAATTAAATGTGAATCGTTGCATCGTTACCAAGTTGCCTGAGCTGGTGATGACACTTCACAAGGTTCAGTAAGTCATAAAAACTTTTCGAATCTGGGGCACTGGGTGCCGTCAAACTTTGAATCAATCCATAGGTCTCACTCCCGCACGTGGATAAGAGGATCGCTCACCTCTTCTCCACCCCCACAATGTGGTTAGCTTGGAAAAAGAACGCGAGGCATTCAACATAATGAGACCAATCATCCGCGGTTGGGTCGAAAGAATCAACCCTTCCAAACTGCAGCATGCTTTGAGGGGACTGTTTTGATGATTAGGATGGAAATTCTACTTTCAGCCATCGTGTGAGCTATAGCCTGATTTTGGTTCACTTAGTTTCCTTTCTTGCTTTTTCCTCATCGCCGGTTTGTTGGATCTTGGTCCTTAGTTTGGTTGGACTAATGGATCTGGGTTGCATGCTTGTTCCGGGATGACCAAGTTGTTACCATAGATGGAGTAAATCATCAGACAGTTCTTATGTAGAACACATTCTATTTATCTACAAAGAAACTCAGCAGTTACACTTGTGTGCTTACAACTCAAACCTTGTCTCTACATTACAGACTTTAACTCTAGACTTCTCCCACTGACTGCTGACTACTAAGGTAGCCCGCACTACTCTGCTTTGGATACTAAGACCATGTGATCTTCAATTATACATTTTTCCTAAAAGTATATTACACATCAGATTACCACACCTATGGTTTGGTACAGAATCAAATAGGAAAGTATTTGGAATTGGAAAAAAAAACACAATCAACAAAATGAGACTGGAATAACTTCTGGAAACTTACCACTCTGGCTGCTGAGCTTTTTAAATTTAGCTCCAACATTTTTACATTGAAATGGACATAAGTTACAAGATGGAAACAGGTTATTCTTCCCAGCCAGTCCATGTTGGCACTCACCCTGCCCACAATAAATTACTTCTAATCGCACATACCCATCCTGTGTCCAGATTCCTTCAACCCTTTTTTCTTTGTCCACCTATACAATCTAATCTTGAATGTTGACTTAGGGGAGGATTTTCCCCTCGTCGGGCGGGCGCAGCGGGCGGGTCCCAGAACGGCCACGAGACCGACTGCCACCTGCAATTGGGCTCCGACTGCGGTTTCATGCTGGCTGGCCAATTAATGGCCAACCAGTGTGAAAAGCGCACTAAGAGACTCAGCGCTGCTGGGATGGAGTAGGAGGAGCACGAGCGCTGAAGTGTGCGCAGGCGCGGGGGAGCGCACATGGACAGCTCCCTGAAGGTGCAGAGATGCCTCAGGGAGCTAAAGGATTTTAAAATAAAAAATAAACTTTTTACATATTATATAAACATGTCCCCATATGTGACTCAGTCACATGAAGCGGGACATGTAAAAATGGATGTCAAAAATGTTTTTTTTAGTAACCATTGGAAACCTCAACCCACCATGGATGAGGTTCTGTTAAAAATGCAAAGGCCGCCTGGCCTATTCACCTCCTCGCCAACCGAACGGTTGAGCGGGCAATGAAAAATGCAACTTAATTAATTACTTAAAGGCCTTAATAGGCCTCTTAATTGTTGGCAGGTGCGCTGCCGCCTCTTGCGCACACCCGGCAACCGAAAGATCGCGAGGGTGCACGATGACGTTGGGACGCTTGCCTGACGCTCGCACACTATTTCACTCCTGTTCAGGTTGGGCGCGCCCACCTGCGAGACGAAAAATTCTGCCCTTATTTTCTGACCGTGTGAAGAGTTTCCCCTGCTCTCTGCTCTAAAATCTCTTACATTTAATCTTGTTAATGGCACCTCATTTGTGACCATTCAACACCTGGATACAGACTGCGTCTATCTATCTATCCCCAACCTTTCATAATTTAAAGCGTTTATATCATGGGCAGAATTTTACCCTTGGTGTGTGGGCGAGTGTCCGATATGCCTAAGCGTGAAATAAAGTGCGTTGATGTCGGCCGAGCGTGCCGATGTCAACGCACACTCTCGCGATATTTCGCTAGGAGGGCACGCGGTGAAGTTGGAGGCATGTCTATCATTAATTAAGTGGCCAGATAAGGCCCTTGAGAGACCAGTTGTCTTCGACTTTACAAAGCCCGTGCGATTTTCAGGCTATTGCACAAGCAAAACAGGCAGGCGGGCAGGGATAAGAGGGGTCAGTGGGCTTGACAAAGTGATTGGTGAAGAGTTCAGGATATCACTTGCTGCTGGTTGCTTCTGTGAACAGGACAGCTTAATTTCACTTCAGAGCTGCATTCAGAGAATTTAGAGACTTCAGTTCAGGACTCAGTGTTGTCTTCCAGGCCCCCGAAGGATTCACACTGCAGGTATCGGACAGCCTCCCCTTACTCTGGTAATGGGGATTGTGGTCTCCGCTGGCGGCACCTCCTAAGAGGAGGAAGAGAGAGGGCCAGAAGGGGGAGGAAGCCAGGTCTCCCTATTCAGCTTCCAGGGGAGCAACCTGTGGGAGGAGAGGAATAGGCACAAGAGGCGCAGGGCCAACATGAAGGCCAAGGCAGAAGGGGCCACAGAAGACATCACTATCCTGCTGCCAGGGTTTACAGGTGGTGATGCAGCTACTTCAATATGTCTGAGATGCAATGCTGAAGAAGGCTCTGTCTCTCAAAGGAGACATTGACCTCCATCTGTCAGAGGATTAGCCCCGAGAACAGCTCCAACACCACTTGGTGGACACCCCATGTCAGTGGCTCTGAAGGTCACAGTGGCCCTCAACTTCTATGCCTTTGGCTCTTTCCAGGGCTCAGTGGGGGATCTGTGTGGAATGTCCCAATCAGCTGTCCACAGTTGCGTCAAACTGGTGACAGACACTCTGTTCAGGCGTGCATTGACTTTTATTCATTACCGTATGGATGAGGCCAGCCAGGCTGAGTGAGCCAGAGGCTTTGCAGTGATTGCTGGGTTGCCCCGCATCCAGGGTGCAATTGACTGCACATGTGGTCATCAAGGCGCCAGCGGGTGAGCCAGGTGCCTTCGGCAACAGGAAGGGCTTCCACTCCATGAACATGCAGATAGTGTGTGACCACAAAATGCAGATTCTGCAAGTCTGTGCAAGGTACCCAGCAGCTCCCATGATTCTTGCATCCTGAGACCTTCCCGGGTCCCAAGGTTCTTCAGTGCTCCAGCCTGGCTGGATGGATGGCTGCTGGGTGACAAGGGCTATCCGCACAAAAGGTGGCTCATGACGCCTCTCTGCCATCCAAGAACAGAGGCCGAGCAGCATACAACAGGAGTCATGCCTCCACAAGGGCGGAGGTAAAGAGAACCATAGGGCTTCTCAAGATGCACTTCCGATGCCTGGACCATTCAGGGGGCACACTCCAATAACCCCCAGATCATGTGCCACTGATAGTGGTTGCATGCTGCGCCCTCCACAACCTGGCACTGGCGAGGGGGGATGCAGTGGAGGAAGAAGATCTTGACGCAGCTGCACAGGCAACAGATGATGAGTCCAGTAGTGAGCCTGAGGATGAGCATGGTCAGGAGAACGCTGACAGCATTGACGCTGACCTGGGTACTTGATCCCTGACAGGACCAGTTCCTTGGTCAACAACATACACTATGTGCCATTGCAATAAAGTTTAAGGAGTCACTCGTACATAATAACATCAAGGCTTACCCCATACCTGCAGAACAAATGAAGCATCCAGAGGCTTGTTGCAAAAAAAAATCTCATTTACTGCTGACTGACAAACATTGCAGGAATTAACATTGACTGGTGTTTTACATCACACCATTAAAAAAAGAACAGAAAAATGGGGGAAACAAATATCACCCATGATCAGGCCGTGTTGTGTTTAAGGTGCTTTCAGTTTTCACTAGCGAGTGCTACGTCCAGGTGCTCTCCCCTTGCTGGCACCAGCATTGGAGACAGCCTGCTCACTCTGCTGACTTGTTGGCCTTGGTGACCTCGGCGGGCATCCTCTGACCCATAGAGCCTGTGCTGGCCCTACCTGGGAGGGAGTGGGCAGTGCCACAGCTGGCATCTCCCCAGTCGCCGCAATCTCATCAGGTGCCACGGTGACTGGCAGAGGGGCGGAGGAGCTGCTGCCTTCATCTGGAGTGCCCCGAGAGGACCTGCAGAGGTGACAGGCAGCTCATGCCGCAACATGAGTTTGCTCTAGACCTCCCTACTCACCATTGATGGACGGGCACCAGGTTGAGTACTGGGTGCCCAATCCATCTCCCACATTGACACTGACCAGATGAGGTCATTGCCGGTGTGATGGCAGGTCCGAGCGCATCCCCAGGAACCCCTGATTGAGTCCCTGGAAGAGGCTTTCCATGAGAGTCGCCACTCTCTCCATGGAGGGGGCATTGCACTCTACCATGAGCGTCAACGCAGTGCTTATGCTCCGCATGGACTCCTCCACAACGGACACCATGGCACGCATTCCCTCAAATATCTCCGCCAAATTCCAGCAGCTGCTGCCTCTTGGACGACTCCAGAGGCCCGTCATCAGTCTTCAACTGAGCATTGTCCTGGTCTCCAGCAGTTTTCCGACTGCCGGTGTCCTGGGCACTATCTGTCTCCGCCTGCACCTCAAGCGAGTGTGAAGCGCCCTCACCAATGTGCACTGAGGTACTAGACGCCAATCTTATGCCCACCTAGGTGTTGATATCTGCACTGGTGCCTGCTTGACAGAGAGGGTTTGACGCAGGTGCATGGTGAGCATGGTGGTTCTCCGGGGTCAGGGATGCGCCTTCAGGCTCCTCATGACGAAGGGTTGCTGGTGAGCCTAAAGGGGAGAAGAAGGACATGTCATTAGTTTAACTCATGAAACTGTCACTATGCATGCCTGGCACCCTGATGAGACAGAGATCGTCTTTCCATTATCAATGGGGATTCCAGGTTCGAGGCTCACATCAATATAGAGACTACACTGGTTTGGTTGCCAAAAGCCACACTCTCACCTCAGTGCACTGCATTCTTACCTCCCTCTGGCATCTCAGCCTCACCGCAGCTACTTGACCGAGGTGCATGACACCTCTCCAGCTCCAGGGCCTCCTGCTCATATTGACTAAGGATTAGGAAGTGTGGGGGTCCCCCGTCGGTCTGTGACCTCTCAGCATTGTTATGGGTTGTTTTCTCCTGAAAGAATAGTGGAGCATTGATTAGTCCACTCTCTACCTGCAGCGCCATTGCAGCCTGGCCAATCCCACCTGAGGCTTAATGTCCACCGGGTCCAATGGTGACCCGGCGGCCGATTCAAATGTGGCCTCGGCAGCCCCTGAAAGCCTGCCACCGAAGGACGTGGAAGTGTTGCGAATGGAGACTGTAACGGGTGGACATAGCAGGCGGGAGGGCAGGTCAGCGGGACAGTCAGCCTTGACCTGCAGGGCTCAGCTGATTCGTGACCCTGGAGCAGCAAGGCACTCAGTCCAAGCAGCCAGGGCTCATTCCCTTGGCCAAATCCTGCCTCACTGACATTTACCACTCACATTCACACCTCTGAAGTCCATGGAGGGCAGGGGGGATGGGCAGCTCTTCTGTTCTGCAAAGTGACCAGTAAAATCGTGGTGTGCTGCTGAGCGTGGGCAGCGGTGTGCCGCCGATTGCGGGCAGATGTCGGTTTCCCGACAGCCTCCACCTACCCCCACCAAGGATAAAATTCTGCCCCACAATAATCTGTTTTGCTCCAATGATAAATTATATTTCAACTCTTCTTATTTCCTCATAACAGACAGCGACCTTGTGAATCTGGGTTGTACCCCTTCTAAAGCCTCAATATTTTTCATATGGTGTGGAGCTCAATACTGTACATATACTCTAACTGCAGTCTTAAGGGTTTATATAAACTCATCAATATGACGACTTTTATATGCTATACAGCCTTGTCAACTTGAGGTTCTGCATTTAATGTTCTGTGAACCCCTACTCCCAAATATCTCTGCTCTTCCACAGCACGTAGCCTACTTCCATATTCGTGGCAGAGAGCTGAAGGTTGCTCTAATTACTTATAATGGCTACTTATAATTATTACTTCCATTTGATCAAAACATATCACCTCACACTTGCATTGAATTCCATTTGACATTTTTGAGCCCATTCTCCTTCCTTATCAATATATTTATGCAATTTCCCTTGGCCTTGTAAAGAATTAACTGTACCTCCTATTTTGGTATCGACTTCAAATATCAACATTATTCCCTGAAGAGCTATAACCAAATCATTGGTATACACATCCTCAAAGAGTTCTATGAAGTTTGTCAGGCACAAAATCTCTGCTGTATACTTTTGTCTCTTTATTTAATATGCGATAATTTCCTCCAAAATTTGCCATAATGCAGATGTTAAGCTAACAGGGTTGTAATTTTTGGGATTAGTTCTGTCCCCCTTTTAAAAAATAGTTACAACATTAATGGCTGTTGAATCCTTTAGCGCAAATAACACTCAATAAAGCCAGAAAACACAATTTCTACAACATCCTTCAACTCCTACAGGATCCTATAGGATGTATCCTGCCAGGTCTGCTGTTTAGTCTTTCCAAACTAACTTATCTAAAACTTTCTTTTTTTGCATCACACATCTGACTCTCAACCATTTCATGACTCACTCCCTCTCCAAAATGCTTCTCTTTAGCAAAGAGTGAATAGCAACCTTTGATTACCATTTATACATGGATATTTCTTGAGGGAGGAATGTGGGAAAATGGTACAAACGAGCCCTGTGATTCCTGGCCAATATTGTACAAAGTTATCATTATATGAGGCAGGAGCCAGTTATGCTGCATCTTCAACCTTTTTGTATGCATTCTTCCAGAAACAGGGGCACTTGCATCCTGCATCCCCTCCATGCAGACCTTCCACAGTATGCAAATATCCTTTTTTAAATCAGTTCATGGGATGTGGATGTTGCTGGCTAGGCCAGCATTTATTGCCCATCCCTAATTGACCTTGAAAAGGTGGTGGTGAGTTGCCTTCTTGAACCCACTGTGCCGTTAGGGAAGGAGTTAAAGAATTTTGACCCAACCACAGTGAAGGAACGGCGTTTTATTTCCACGTCAGGATGATGAGTGTTTTGGAGGGGAACTTGCAGGTGGTGATGTTCCCATATGTCTGCTGCCCTTGTCCTTCTAGATGGTAGCAGTTGTGGGTTTGGAAGGTGCTGTTGAAGGAACCTTGGCGAGTTCCTGCAGTGCATCTTGTAGAAGGTACACACTGCTGCTCCTGTGTACTGGTGATGGAGGGAGTGAATATTTGTGGATGGAGTGCCAATCAAGTGGTCTTCTTTGTCCTGGATGGTGTTGAGTTTCTTGAGTGCTGTTGGAGCTGCATTCATCCAGGCAAGTGGAGAGTATTCTATCACACTCCTGACTTGTGTCTTGTAGATGGTGGACAGCTTTGGGGAGCCAGGAGGTGAGTTACTCACCATGGGATTCCTAGCCTTTCATCTGCTTTTGTAGCTACAGGATCTTGGGATTTCAGATGGGGCTAAAGATGTATCCATGGGACAGGCAGAAGGATCATTCTGCCTCTTAGGTGCCCCAGGACTCTGTGATGCTTTAAGAAATACCAGGAGAAATAGGTGATAACGATGTTAGGAAATTTGTCTTAGACTGCAAGTACATGCCTAAAAGCCAAAGGTTCAAAATGAACAAGCATGAACTAAAGCCAGAGATTTTTGTTTTAATGAAAAATGAAACCCAGTTAGAGTAGAAAAGGCGACAAAGGCCAAATGTTTCATTGTGAGCAACTGGGATTCATCTATACTTTTGTTTTAGTAGTGCTGTAATGGTTTATAACATTTGCTTTTCATTATTTTCTGTGGCTTTATTTGTCTTTTTTATGTTTTTAATTTATGCTCTCTCTTAAAATGGTG
Organism: Cetorhinus maximus; assembly: GCF_964194155.1. Lineage (NCBI taxonomy): Eukaryota > Metazoa > Chordata > Chondrichthyes > Lamniformes > Cetorhinidae > Cetorhinus > Cetorhinus maximus. The sequence continues at coordinate 23,830,689 of NC_135894.1, forward strand.
GAAATGCACAACATCTGAAAAGAAAAGTTTGAAGTTTTGTATGTAAGTTACTTGTTAGAAATGATCAGTTTTAACTTACTTCTTCTTTTACCTTTCTCCTGTTCTATCAGATCAAGGCAACATTATTGACTCAATGGGTGGAATTTTCCCACCCTGCCCGTGGTGGGCAGGAGTGGAGATTCCAGCAGCAGGCAAAAAGTCGGAAACCTGCCAGCGTAAAAGCGGTTTGCAATTCTCCCACCGTTGGTTAATGACAGGTTGGTTATCCCGCCGACTAGTGGCGTGAATGCCATTTGCATTCATTAACATATCATAAATGCTCATTAAAACAGCTGCTCACCAGAATCTTATCATGCCTTCCAATCTTTCATCACGCCAGCAAGAAATTATGTCAGCCTCAAACCCATTTCTAAAGGGATGGCTTGCACAAGTCGGACCTCAGTTCGCTGGTAACTTCGGGGTGAGTGGAACACACATAACCTACCTGCCATAGTGCTGCGCTGGTCTTGTTGTGATGAACGTCACACTGCTGGGGGCTGTAGGGTTGGTCTACTCCTGCTCTTTGCCTACTTTGTCCCAAGCTATGTTGTGCTGTGGTCTCCATTTTCAGACAGTGACCAGTGCTGTGGCCGAGGTTGGGGAGTGCAGGGGGTCTTCTACTCCCGGTGGCTGAAACAGTTGTCCACAAGGACACCCCTGTGCAGTGGTACTCAGGCAGAACTCCACTTTCAGAAACTAGCATTTCGACCAGGGGTGGGCTGTGAGGCGAGGGTGGCGATGACAAACACAAGGTAGGTAATGGGGAGGGAAGGCTGTAGAATAGCAGTGAGGGCGAAGGGCGGAAATGAGTGGGCCTTTCTGGGGTCACCCTCTAACTTGTTGTTGCTGCAACAGAGTAAACAGGAGTCTGTTTAGAAAAAAAGGAGGAAGACTTTTTTTTTGCAAAAATATACTTAATTCATAAAATATCTTCAACCACATTCCAAACCATTTCAAAATCACCATCACAAAGGTACAATCAGGTTCAACTTTTACAACATGTATCACCAGGTGCATCAGTACAAACAATATTACAATCATTTGCAGACAATCCTTTTGAGCTGTACAGCCTGAGGGGATTTAAACAGTTCCCAGTCCCTCGGTGCACTGTGGCAGAAAGGTCTTAGACAGCGACCCTTCCCCATTGCGCCTTTGCGGCAGCTGCCTCAAGCTTTAGTGCGTCCCTCAGCACGTAGTCCTGGACTTTGGAATGTGCCAGTCTGCAACACTCGGTCGGGGACAACTCTTTGCGCTGGAAGACCAACAAATTTCGGGCAGACCAAAGAGCGTCTTTCACCAAGTTTATGATCCTCCAGCTGCAGTTGATGTTTGTCTCAGTGTGTGTCCCTGGGAACAGCCCGTAGAGCACAGAGTCCTATGTCACAGAACTGCTCGGGATGAACCTCGACAGCAACCACTGCATCTCTCTCCAGACCATCTTTGCAAAGGCACAATCTACAAGGAGGTGAACAACGGTCTCTTCCCCACCACAGCCACCTCGAGGGCAACGTGCCGAGGGGGTGAGACTCCTGGTGTGTAGGAAGGATCTGACGGGGAGGGCCTTTCTCACCACCAGCCAAGCTACATCTTGGTGCTTGTTTGAAAGTTCTGGTGATGAGGCATTCTGCCAAATGACTTTGACAGTCTGCTCGGGGTACCATCCCACAGGATCCACCCTCTCCTTTTCCCTCAGGGCCTCTAAGATGTTACTGCGTCCACTGCCTGATGGACTTGTGGTCAAAGGTTTGTTTCTCTGCATAAATTTTTCCATGAGGGACAGGTGGGTACGGCACGGTCCAACTACTTGGAGCGTTCCGCGGCAGCGTGGCCAGACCCATCCTTCGCAACACTGGGGACAGGTAGAACCTCAGCACGTAGTGACACTTGGTGTTTGCGTACTGAGGGTCTACGCACCGCTTGATGCAGCCACACACAAAGGTGGCCATCAGTATGAGGGGGCGATGTTGGGCACGTTTTTTCCCCCTTTAGAGGTTTGTACATCACGTCCCTGCGGACACGATCCATTTTTGACCTCCAGATAAGGAAGATGGCTCGAGTGATTGCCACCACGCAGGAGCGTGGCATGGGCTAGACCTGCGCCACGTACAGCAACAGTGAGAGTGCCTCACACCTGATGACCAGGTTCTTACCTGCAATGGAGAGGGAGCGTCGCTCCCACATGCCCAGTTTCCTTTTCACCATAGACACTCGCTCCTTCCAGTTTCTAACGCATGCCCTGGTCCCTCCGAACCATATCCCCAGCACCTTCAGGGCGTCAGCCCTGACAGTGAAGGGGACAAAGGATCGGTCAGCCCAGCTCCCAAAGAACATGGCCTCGCTCTTCCCACGATTTACCTTGGCTCCCGAGGCCAGTTTGAACTGGTCGCAGATGTGGATCAGTCTGCGCACCGACAGCGGATCTGAGCAGAAGACGGCGACATCATCCACGTACAGGGAGTCTTTGACCTGAGTGCCTCCACTGCCTGGGATCGTCACTCCTCTTATGCCCGGATCCTTCCTGATGTAGGAAGACCTCCTTGCGATGAAAGCCACTGAAAGCCAATGGCATCATTAGCATGGGTAAAGGGCTACTCAGACCTCAGTGGCTTCACATCACAGTCGCTGCATCTCGAGAATAACACACAGGAATGTAGAATTTGGGAATGCAGGCAAGAGTGAAGGAGGCACAGCTGCATCACATATGGCATTCCATCAAAGAAGGCCTGTCACATGTTCACCAGAGTTGACATTCATAACAGACCAAAGGGCATCCACTCATTGACCATGAGCAACTGATTGGTCATTAATGTGCCACATCAGAGATTGGAGCATAGAGCTAGGTTCGGTCACTCATCTCAATTAAACCTCAGCACCAACGCAGGCTCAAGATGTTACATATCTGCAATGCCATCTTGGTCACCTCGATGTGTGCGCTAGTGTCTCAGGGACAAGGCGGCATCAGCCACCATGCAAGTAGGGCATTAAAAAAACTATGGACCCTTACAGTTTCCATATGGTTCACCTTCTGAGCTTCATTTTCTTGCCCCTTGAATCATTAATGTCTTCAATGTTTCCTTTCAGAGAGAAGGCAAAGCAGATGTGGATCCAGGGCTCAATGCTGCCTTTGTCAGGGTCTTAATGTAATGGAGGAGGCGAAGGAGAGAGAGAGACAATGCCTTGCGAAGCTCCAGCAGGAGGTTATGTCTGAGGGATATGGTCAAGCGGAGCCACAGCATGAACAGGAGGGTCAGGAGGAGAGACCCAGACAATGGAGGTGAATCGCCAGACCTAGAGCTTATCATAAAAGAGCCTCTTATTTACAAATGAGTGAGAAGCAATTCTGTGCACATCTGTGCTTGTCCTGAGCTCTGGTACATCACATATGCCACATTCTTCTTGAAGACCTGACGCCACGTGGAGTTGGAGGGTATCCCTTGCCAGTGGTTTTGAAGGTGACCGCAGCACTCATTGCCCCTGGGTCATTCCAAGGATCAACAGGGAACCTCTCAATCCGCAACACATCGATGCCTAAAGAGGGTCACAGACGACCTTTGCAGGAAGGCCCATCATGATGTCAGGTTTGCACAGGATGAAGATAACCAGGCTGTGAGTTTCACAGACTTTGCCATCATCTCAGGCTTCCCAAGAGTGCAGGGTGTAATAGACTGCATCCATATGGCTATACGGGCTCCATGGCAGCAGGCCCTAATGTTTATAAACCACAAGGGCTATCATTCCATCAATGTACAACTGGTCTGTGATCACCAGAAATACATACTGCACATTTGTGCATGGTACACTGGGAGCTTCCATGACCCCAACATCCAGAGTCACTCCCAGGTGCCTGAGATTTTCGAGGGGCCATTACGTCTGCAGGGAAGGCTGCTTGGGGATAAGGGGTATCTACTGAAATGCTGGTTGAGTCATTCCGAGAAGAGGTAAAATGCTGCTCACAGCTCCACATGCTCCCTTGGAGAGCAGACCATAGGATTTCTGAAGATGTGTTTCAGATGCTTGGACCGCTAAGGTGGCTCACTCCGATACACTCCCAACAGTTTCCCACATCATCACAGTGAATGTGCCCTTCACAATCTGGCAATGCAAAGAGGTGAACCCCTGCCAGAGGATGAATTGGAGCAGGATGAGACCTCATTGGAGGATGAAGGTCTGAAGGTCCAAGAACCTCAGGAGGATGCTGAGGGTCAGTATGAGCGCGACCATGCCATGGAGGAAGGAAGACGTGGGAGACATACCCGTGATACTTTAATTGCTGACAGGTTCCAGGAAGAGTAAAGTTAAGTGAGGGCCTATGGCTACATCTCTCCTAGGCTTCAATTCCATTCCCTTTCAACTCAGGGGATGTCCACCCATTTGTGGTGAGAACGAGTCCTGCATTCACATTTACACATTCTGACCTCATGAATCGTCAGGACATGATCTTCGCTTTGGTCCGTGGGGCCTTGTGAGTGAGCTCATTCTGTAAATTGAGAGTCTGCTGAAGAACAAGAGCGATGAGAGAGAAGACTTGAAGCCTTCGCCGCCATCTAATGATGCAAACACTGCTGCGACTAAGATGTGGACATGCCCAGGGATCTCCTCCTCCCGTGCATGTCTTGTCTTTTGCCACCGCCACTGAGGAGACACAAATGCTGCTTGAGGAAGAAGGGTTAGAAACACTCACATCACACACTTCAAATAAAGATTTAGACATCTCCCTGACATCACACAAGGGTGTGGAGACTAGTTCAACTGAGGTTGACATCACAGGAACCTGAACCTCACAGTGGGATACTAGCACTGAGTGGGAGGAAGGCTAAACCTCAAAATAAGAGGATTCCAAAGAACTAAATCACAATGCCTTCTGTTGCCCAAAACATTCACACAACCATCATATGTATTCACAACAGTGCAATTTCTTTACACGTATAGTGACATGAATTTTCCTTAACTTTCCAAACTCTAGTGCTGCACCTGGGTGCAGACCCGACATCTGCAACTGAGGTGAAGGCAGCCTGCTGAATGCTACGTCCTGAAGTCTGTGATGACCTTGGTGGATGTCCTCTGATGACCGAGGCCTGGAGGGCCCCGGCCTGATAAGGGTCACCTGCTCAGGAGCAGAAGTGCCCTCGGCGGCCTGAGCAGCTGGAGTGGATGGGGCCACAGGCAGAGGGGGCTGCGAGCGGCTGCACACTCCTGGAGTGTCCTGAGAGGAGGCCCCCGGGGTGTCCGGCTCACGCTCATCCTCCCTGTGGGAGCCCGAGGGCCCTGCCCTGACTCCTGCAGGAGATGGAGGAGGGTCAAGGTGCCTTTTCCCCATGTTGACTACATCCTGCATCCTGATGGTGCCCACCAAGGTGTGTGGCCATGGAGTGCAGGGCCAAGTGCAAAATCTGGCAAGCTGGACCACGGGTGATTCTGGAGGGAGAAGTGTGTGTGTGGCAGGGCCTTTCAGAGCCTCATGCAAGCACTCTCCCATGCACATGGATCTTTCCTGCATCACACTGATCTCAATGTCCTGAGCATTTTTAATGCTGCTTGCTGGGGTTCGCTTTCAGTTGTCCATCTGAATTGAACTGCATCTTTGCCCACTCACTGATCACACTCCCATGCAGCACCTGTTCTCGCCCACCACAACTCTCATTTCACTTTTGATTTAGCAAGCGTGGCGCATCTAACATTTTTCTTCAGGTCCCCCATCCTTTTCCCTTCCCCAGACACCCATTTTCTTTCCTTCCGTTACTGTCGACCCCCCTGGCATCACCTTCCACCTCCCCACTGTAACCTACCAGCCACAACCCTTTTCTTTTGGGAATGTCCAGGTGAATGTGCATGTTCCCTGTCATGAAACTAACATTTTTTCATTATATTATTGTGGTTTATTGTGAAGCAGGTTTATGGGGGTAAATATAGTTGGGTCTGTGTGTGATTTAATTACATTTGGAATCAAGTAGACTGCAAGTTTTAAATCATCAAAAGAAGCTGGGTACTTGACATACTAATGAGTAAACATGGATGCTGGCTTAGTATGTAAGGTGTGAGGGGAAATTGCATTTTTAGAAAACTGAAGGGATATTTGGATTTCAAAGGGATCTTAGTCTGTTTACAACTAGCCTGATAAGCAAGGTCAAGGAATGTGTTTATTTTTCCCAAAGGTTATTGGCAGTATTTGCCACATGAAAGTTTTTATCTTATGAGGAAGATACAGTTTCAAAGACATATGGAACAATAGCATTTACATATTAAAAGAAATAAACATATATAAAGGAGAATGAAAGGTTATGTGAAAAGGGTAGGCCATGTAAGATCTAACAGGAGTGTTTGAAATGGCCCAATGAAGTCTCCAGCATTTGTGCATAAGTCTGCTGTATAACGAAACTGAAGTTGGGGAAATTTTGGAATTCCACTGTCAAGTGGGTATTGTGTTAATTTGCTGGTTCTGTTTTAAATCTAAAATCTATTTTGGACTATTGTCTTAAAGGGGATGTAATTGGGGGTCAGGTTAATTAGAAATTTTAGGGCCAGAGATTTTCGTCCTGCGGTTGGGAATGCGCCCGACTCGAACGGGAGAAAAATAGTGCGCGATGACGTCGGGTGAGTGCGGGTGTCGGAGCGCCGCCTGCCATTAATTAACAGGCCACTTAAGGCCCTTAACAGTCCAATTGACTATGATTTTACCTTGCCCATGCGATTTTTTACTCATTGTATGGGCAAAACAGGTAGGCAGCCAGCCGACATTTGCACAAACCTCATCCAAGGGCGGGATAATAAGGGTCAGCAGCATTGCCAGTGTGAGTAGTGAGCAGTTTTAGAAATAGTTTGCAGCTGGTTGCTTATTGGTACTTGGCAGCTTCGTCTATGCTTGGGGCTTCATTCTTCGCATTTCTAGGCCTCATTCAGGACTCATTGGTGTCTCCAAGGGCCCCTGAGGATTCAGACCATGTGAATCCTTCCAGGTATCAGACAGCATTCTCTAACCGTGGTAATGGGGATTGTGCTCTCCGCTGGTGGCACCTCCTCTGAGGAGGAAGAGAGAGGCAGAAGTGAGAGGAGGCCACATGTCCCAATGCAGCTTCCAGGGGAGAGACCCGTGGGAAGAGAGGCGCAGGCACAAGGGGTGCAAGGCCAGCAGGAAATTCAAGGCGGAAGGGGCCACAGAAGACACCACTATGCTGCTGCAAAGGTTTTAGGCGATGATGCAGCTACCTCAATATGTCTGAGGTGCAATGCCGAAGGAGGCTCCGCCTTTCAAGGGAGACCGTGACTCCATTTGCCAGATGATTGGGCCTGAGATTAGCTCCGACTGTATGGGTGGACACCCCATGCCAGTGGCCCTGAATGTCACAGCGGCCCTCAACTTCTATGCCTCAGGCTCTTTCCAGGACTCAGTAGGTGATCTGTGTGAAGTCTCCCAATCAGCTGTCCACAGTTACGTCAGGCTGGTGACAGAAGCTCTGTTCGGGTGGGTACTGACCTTTATTCTTTATTGTACAGACGAGGCCAGCCAGGCTGAGCGAGCCAGAGACTTTGCAGTAATTTCTGGGTTCCCCCACTTCCAGGGTGCCATCGGCTGCACCCATGTAGCCATCAAGGCAACAGCGGATCAGCTGGGTGCCTTCGTCAACAGGAAGGGATTCCACTCCATGAACATGCAGACCACAGGATGCAGATTCTGCAAGTCTGTGCAAGGTACCCTGGCAGCTCCCATGACGTGTACATCCTGAGACATTCCCAGGAGTCGAGGCTCCTCAGTGCTCCAGCCCGACTGGATGGATGGCTGCTGGGTGACAAGGGCTATCAGTTGAAGAGGTGACTCATGACACCTCTCCACCACCCAAGAACAAAGGCAGAGAAATGTTACAATATAAGTCATGCCTCCACAAGGACGGTGGTAGAGAGGACCATAGGTCTTCTCAAGATGCAGTTCCAATGCCTGGACTGTTCAGGGGAAGCACTACGATACCCCCAGAGTGGGTGTCACTGATTGTGGTTGCATGCTGTGCTCACCAGAATCTGGAACTGGCAAGGGGCACCCACTGGAGGAAGGGGATCTTGACGCAGCTGCACAGGCCACAGATAGTGAGTCTGAAGATGAGCACGATGAGGAGAATGCTGAGGGCATGGAGCCAGACATCAGTAACCTCCAGGATAGCAGGGACACCAGGACACCTTGAACCAACACTTCTCCAGCCAGGCTACCAAAGATCAGCTTCAAAAGCATGCCAGGGCTGCCTCCTCCATCCATGATATCTAAAAGGACCCTTTCATTTGAACTCAAAGAACACTCTGTGCCTATGCAATAAAGTTCAGAGCCACTTACGTCCAGCATTACATATTGGCATACCCTACACCAATTAAAAAAAAGGTGAAGCATACTCAGGCCATGATGACAAAAACAAAATTTATCTCATTTGGACAATTCCAAACTATTTACATAAACTTCTCTGGTCTTCATTTCCAGACCAGTATAGATAAAGTAAACATAAATGAAAATAAAGTCACTCATAACCTATCCCTCTAATGCCCATGGTGCCTTTAACTTACGTTTGCAAGTGCTACATCTTGGTGCATCCCCTCGCTGGCACCGGCATTAGAGTCAGCCTGCTGACTCTGCTGTCTTGTTGGCCTTGATGACCTTGGCGGTCATTCTCTGGCCAGTGGACCCTGTGCTGGCCCCACCTGGGAGTGAGTGGCCAGTGCCATGCCTGGCATCTCCCCAGTCATCGCAGGCTCATCAGATGTGACGGTCACTGGAGGAGGGGCGGAGAAGCTGTTGCCTTCATCTGGAGTGCCTTGAGAGGAGCACGCAGAGATGACAGGCAGCTCGTGTGCCAATGTGAGGCCACTCTGGACCTCCCTGCACACCATTGATGGACGGGCACCTAGCTGGGATACTGGGTGTCTCATTCATCTCCCACACTGACACTAACCACCTGAGGTCAGTGCCTGTGTGAGGGCTTGCAGGTCCGAGCGCAACTCCAGGAACCCCTCCTGCTGTACATGCCCTCTCTGATTGGTTATGGCTTGTCTTCTCCTGAAAGGACAGAGGAGCATTGATTAGTCCACTCTCTACGTGCAGCACCATTGCAGCCTGGCCACCGCCAGCGGAGGACCACCTCGCAGGGCACATCCGAGTCATGGCTCTCGAGCCTCAAGGTATCAGCCCAAGCAGCCTGGGCTCACCCCCTTGGCCAGCTCAGTTGTGATTGACAGTTGGGACTCAGATCCAGCACCCCTGAGGTCCATGGGGGGACATTTACACTTCTGCACACTGATCCATGCCAACACAGTACTCACCCTTCCTGAGTGCAGCAGGTCATTGAAGCGCACTCATGTGCGCCGCTCCACGTGTTGGCTGCTCACCAGTACTGCCACCTCCTCCATGCCTTCTTTCGCCTTCTCCTCCCATCTCTGGAGACAAGGGTGTCCTTCCTGGCAGCCACCTCCTCCAGGAGGACAGCAAGCCACTCATCAGAAAAGCCAGGTGGGGGGGGCCCGAGTATCCACCCGACCTGCCCCCCCTCCTGGCGTTTGCAGCCGCACTCGACTCCATCATTACAACAGACAGATGTCCTTCCCTGGCAGCCTTTCTTGGGCTGCCTGGGCTGTTTTTAAACCGGCCGCCGGGTCGCCATTGGTCGTGACAGCTGACAGGCCCTTGTCCCTGCTTGGCATTTCCCGGCCAGGAGCCATGTTTCACGCTGCGTGGGCATTAATTGTCCCGCCAGCGCCAGCGTGAAACCACGGTCGGGGCCCAATCAGTTTCTCGGCCACTCTCGGGCCCGCCTGCCGCACCCACCCGACGAGAGAAAAATTATGCCCTAGGAGTTATTATTGTTGTAAGTAATTGTACTCTTATGTATATGCTTGAAATCTTATATATTTTGTCAATAAATATTTTACTTTAATTTTAAAATCTCTAAAGGTCTTTGTGGACTTATTACTTCTAAATTCAGTGCACACATCTCGTAATAAGTACAAATTGTAAACCCAGTTTCTCTTGTGGATTTGGTCCACCTGGCACATGTCATCAGCCACATCATAACACCCGTTCCTTCCTAAAAATCCCACCCCCATCCACATTAACCTCCTCGACCTACTCCTTCCCACCCCCAGGGTCTGTGTCTGTCTCCGAGTCCCCACCAACCACCCTAGCTGTCCCTTCTACCGATACCATTGCACCCTCACCCTCCCACCCTACTGACTCACTCTGCTCTCGGTCATTCTCAGCATTCCCTCCTGCCATGCCCAGCCTCAGTTCGCTCCCCAGGAGGCAACCATGGAGTCAACAGAGCCCATCCCTTGCACGTTCATCTGGACATCCCCCACTCCGGACACCTTACCCTCTTAGAGCTCCTTCCCCTCTTGGAACTCCTTCTCCCCCACTGGACTCTCCCTCCCCCCACCTCCTCAGAACTCCTTCCCCACCCCCACCCCTCGAGCCCCCGACTTTACCCTCCACCTTGGAACTCATTCCCCACTCTCCCTGTTAGTCCTTCCCTCTTCCTGTCTCCTTCTTCCACCCTTACTTCTTCGCCACCCTTACTCCTTCCCCTCTCCGGACTCCTTCCTCTCCCTGGACTCTTTCCACTCTCTGGACTCCTTCCCCCCCCTCTGAACTCCTTCCCTTGCACCTTCCTCCCACAAAACCTACCTCCTCATTTGCCATCTTCTCCCCATTACCTCCTCCTTCCCCGTACCCCCTCCCAATCTCAATCTCACCCCCTCAACATCTTCATTCCCCCCTCCCAACTTCACCCTCCCGACACCTTTGTTTCCCCCCCACCAACCTCACACCCCTCTGATACCTTCGTTCCCCCCTCCCCTTGACACACATTCCTTTCCCGGTTGGACATAGACCTTCCTCTCCCACCCCCACCCCAGTACATCTTCCTCTCCCAAACACAGCTGGACCTTTCTCTCCACCCCTTTGATGATCACCTCAATGGTGACGTTCCAGCTTCTGTCAACTGCTTCGCAGCAGAGCCATGCCCATGAGAATCCACCCAGCATGCCATGGACGTTCCTCCAGCCCATTGCTGTCGGGCTCCAGCATCTTCTGCTCCTCCGATGCCCGTGATGTGAACAGGGACCTGACGGTAAATCTTGACTTCTGCACGTTACACTTGTCAAGATGTGTTCTGCACAGGCGCGTTTTCCCACCGACATGGGTGGATGATCCAGCGTTGGGGGATGATTCTGGCGGGATGGGCTTATAATGATATGCAGATTTATTACAATGAGGTTCCCGACGTCCAACGGCAGGAAACGCAGCCCGCCATTGATGGGCAGAGCGGACGATGGCAAACTGGTCTCATGACCTCATGAAACCGATTTTTGGCCTTCTCGCCATATTGTCTGCTCACACCACCAAACATTCCCGACACCAATGGGCATGGAAAATTCCACCCTGTGTGTTGGATTTAAATGTGGTATCTGGACCTTCGATTCTACCAGCTGGCGGCGAGTGGATGAATCGGCTCCCCACCCGCCAGCTGATTCAGCCCAATACTTGCATGTGCACAACTCATGAGCTTCCAAGCGTGGAATTGGGCGCAAATTCCCGCCAATCCGGCCAGCGGGGTGGGCGCCGCCAAAACCACCACCGCACTTAGTCTGGTTAATGGAAAATTCTGCCCAATATTTTCAATGGTAATATGCACAGATGGAAAATTCTTACACTTTATATGCCCTTAACTAATCTAATCAATATGTAACCTGATATTTTATTTGATATAGATCCAGCTAATTGTGCATATAAAAGCATATATGGTTGTACCTACATTAAGGAACATTTGTCAGAATATTCACAAGCTTGGAGTAGGGGAGACCCAATATTTTCTTGTTGGACCAAGAGGAGCCCACTTGTTCCTCCCGTGCCACAGGGTATCTTTAAAAACAAAGGTCCTGCTTATCTGGGCTCTTCTGACCCAATGCTGTTTGCATCTATCTCACAGTTAAAATTTATTTTGGGCCTGACTTGTGTCATCAGACCCCAACCTTCTAATATTTTTGCTCCTGAAGTGAAATAGCTGGAGGTCTGTGGCAGGCAGCATTAAATTCAGGACCCTAGACTTTATTAAAGTTAAAGTTAAGTAATTCATATATAATGCTACAGAGTGTCGCATCCTATCCTTTAGAACTGCCTCAAAGGTCTGGTTTAACCAAAGGTATCACACAGAATTGGCCAGGATACAGAAGTTCAGCCATTGCCAGCTTTTCCCCCTCTGCCAATCAATATGATAAGATCACACTATTGACCTAGATATTGGACCACTCCTGCATCTAGTCAAACAACATAGTTTTCAGACAAACTACAAGGACGAGTGAAACTCTGTCCCTTCTCACTATCCTCTCAAGGAATACAATCAGTTGTCCCTCAATACAGATGAGGGAGTTATTGAGTCTATTGTTTGACTATAATATATTTGAAATCACAAGACTAGATTTCAAGCTTTTAACAAATTGCAGCAACAAATTCACCAAAAATTAAAATCAGTTACAAAATAGGTTATGTAGCATTTTCAAGAAGGCGTCTAAGTCAGTTTAGAACAAGTCCCCTGTCCCTGCCACTGCCCTCCCCCTTTCCCTACCAATAATATCAAAGCTCATAGGGTGAGTATAATGAATAAGCAAGGCAACAGCAGGCACTCAGGCCTCATTGAGAATCTCTCTTATAAAGCTCATCTAATCGATTAGGGAATTGTAACTTTGACTTCTTTGAAGGTTAAAAACTTGGCTTCATCAGCGAAGCATGCATGACCTCAATCTTCAAAAATGTCCTGTCCTCCTTGTCAGTTGGCTGTATCTGTGTTCAGGGTCTTTAATCTGCCTTTGATGGAAGGTACATCAGTTACCTGACAATTGAACGTCCATACAGCAGCCTAGCTGATATAGAGATCCCCACATATACCTAACATGAGCCCGTGCCATAAAAATTGAGTGGAACTATGACCTTCATAGCCAAAATCACAGCTTTACCAGCAGATTAACTTGGCTGCAAATCCTCCTTTGGTAGTTTTCGTGTGTACTGTTCTCTTATTTTCACCTTGGTGTACTGTCCTTCTTGAATTCACATTATCCCAAAGACCTGTGTTGCTCATATATGCTTTGGAGACTTAATATTTTTTGGGTTTCTTCCTTTTAAATGTTGCCTTACCCTCGTTTCAGCTATTCTCTTCTGATAATTCTCTTCAAGTATTCCTGCATTTGATGGGCATACCTGCAACTGAAAGTCCCTCCCTGTTTGTGGGTGAGTTGGGGGACAAAATCTCCCAATAATCTCACAATCTCACAGGCAGTCAGAAGAAAATCCAAGGCTCTATGCTCTAGAATGCCCTCACTAATCTTCTCTATTTCCAAAAGATATATTTGCTCTAGAGAGAACGCAACAAAGGTTCACTAGACTGATTCCTGGGATGTGCAGAAATTGAGTGAACAAGCCCTATATTTCCTGGAGTTTAGAAGAATGACAGGTGATCTAATTGAAACATATAAAATTCTTAAGGAGCTTGACAGGGTAGATGCTAAGAAAATGTTTCCCCTGGCTGAGAAGTCGAAAACGTGGGGTTATAGTCTCAGAATGAAGGGTTGTCCATTTGGAAATGAGATAAAGAGAAACTTCTTCACTCAAAAGGTTATGAACCTTTGTAATCGTCTTCCTCAGGGAGCTGTAGGTACTCAGTCGTTGAGCATATTCAAGACAGAGATTATTAGATTTTTGGATACTAAGGTGGCTAAAGGATATAGGGATAATGCAGGAAGGTGGAGTTGAGGTAGACGGTTTACCATGATCTTGTTGAATGGTGGTGCAGGCTTGAAGGACAAATGGTCAACTCCAGCTCCTAATTCTTATGTCCTTATGTCTCTCTATCTGGCTGTCCTCCTTGAAAATCTTCCTTAAAAACCACCACTTTCAGCAAAGCTTTTAAGCCCTCCTCCTAATATCCTCTTTCTTCATTTTTTGATTGCACCCTTAGAAAGTGTCTTAGGATATAATTCTATTTTAATGTTGATGCATAAATGCAAGTTTCTATTATGGCAGTAGTGATGTTGGTTATGTTGATGGTGGCAGTGATAGCAGTACAGGTACAGTACCTCAAATCCGGCAGCCTCAGGACCTGGCTGGGCTAGATTTCGGATATTGCTGGATTTCGGGTCAGGCAGTTCAGGCCATGAGCAGTTCGGGTCATGCTGGGTTGAGTGGGGTCAAGGATCACTTGGAGCACGGGATAGAGTGGTACATAAAGCGGGTATCTAGTCTGGAGCCACACTGCACCAATGCAGCACCTAGCCGAATTGTCCAGGTAAGTTATTTTCAATTTTGCTCAGTTAAAATTAATGCATGGAGCATTATACAAATGTTCAATTTTCGGACACTGTCAGTTTTTGAGTAGCTGGATTTGAGATACTCTACCTGTAATGGTGATGGTTGTAGTGGTGATGATGGTCACGGCAACAGTGGTGATAGCGTCAATGGTGTTGACACTGGCAGAGCTGAGACCCAATGCTCCTTTTAAAATTTAGATGTTGTGTGTGGCCCATTTTTTTCAGTGTGCAGTCATTTCAAATGTTTTTGTGTATCTACGTACCTGCAGTATATCACGTAGAATAAGGCATGGGCAGTTGTGGTGGTAGTGGTGATCATGGTGACATTTGTGTGGTGGCGATGGTAGAGACAGTCATGGTGGTGTAAGTGGTGGGGATAGTGACAGTTGTGATGGTGATGGCAGTGACAATGGTGGTGGCGATTGCGGTGACCATCATGGTGGTGACGGTTGCGGTGCTGGTGATGGCGGCAGTCATGCTAGTGGTGGTGTAGATGATGGGTGGTGGTACATATTTTAATTAGGAGCACAGGGACCATCTGCCCCAATCTGATGGCCAGGGAAAGTTCTTGCCTCAATATAAAAACAGCAAGGAAATCTGGGCCATACTTTATTACCTCCAAATTTTTTCCCCCTTCACTTGGCCCTCACTCTTACCAAGGGTGCAGTTACATGAATGGCATCAACCACCAGTATGCCTAAATGGCAATCATGCATGGAGGAACATATAGCATGCCTATTGCTTAGTTATTTGTTTACGGAGGACATTATAGCCAAAATCAGTTCTGTTCTAATCGGGTGTGGTCAAGAGTCACTTGGAGCGCAGGATAAAGCAGTACACAAAGCAGTGTTAGAAACTAGATATAGTTTAAGTAAGTTGTACTTGTATTTGTAGGTGTTAGGAATAAGCTATAGCTTTAAGTTTAAGTTTTAGCTTTAAGCTTAAATTTAATCTATATTTCTGTATTTGTGTGTTAAGGGAACCTGAGTTTTAGTTTCACTTTAAACTGATGCCTGCAATTTTGCAGGGATTTGTTTGTATACCTGCATTCTAATGAGCTTTTATGATTCTTGAGGTTAAAAAAAACTATGGGGCTGAATTTTTCCATCGGTGAGTTAGGGGCGGGGCCTGCTGGGCAACATGAAAATGACGTGGGATGACGTTGGGCGGAACCCCCAATGTCACCCCGCCCCATTTAAATATTCAGGAAGGCGGGGGGACAGTGCGATCAGCTGTCCACTCGCCGACCTGTCAATGGCCAATTGAGGCCATTGACAGGGTAGTTACAACAATTAAAGGCCCTGCCCGTCCAACCTTAAGGCTGGCGGTCAGGCCAAGAGCCCCAGTGGGCTTCTGAAAAAACATGAAATCTCATCCACTGGCGGGATGAGGTTTCATGTCGGTTTTAAAAAAGTTTACTAAAGTTTTTGTGCACTTTATTAACATGTCCCATCTCGTGTGACATTGTCACATGAGGGGGACACGTTAATGACTTTTTTATTTTTCTATTTTTAAATGTTGACAGCCTTTCAGCAATCTCCCTGAGGCACCACTTAGCCTCAGGGAGATGTGCGCGCTTGCGTGCACATGCACGAAAGAGCGCACTCTCACTTTTGGGGAATACCCCCCCGCCCGCACAGGAAGTGCATAGTGTGACGCTGGGCGGGCCTTAATTGGCCCACCCACTTAAAATGGCGGCAGGGCCCGTTTCAGCGGCGGCAATTGACTGCCCGCCCGCCGCAGTGTTGGTTGGGCCCACCCGGCCGTCAATGGCAAAATTGAGCCCATGCTGTTGCCTAGCAATGGAGTGTTTAATAGGTGGATATCCATTTACAGAATCAGACAACAGAAGGCATTCTGTGAATCACAACTGTTTTATTGTTAAACTGTGGCTCAGGACAAATACCAGTTTCTACTTTTACCTTATAGATTTTCTCCTTGTCCAGAAGCAAAACCCACCTCCTGGGGAAAAACCCTGCTCTTAAGTATAGGCTTCAATGAGCATCACCTGCTCTCAATTCACTCTGAAGCTTGTCCTGGTTTACTCTTGAAGTGACCTGCATTGTCACAGGGAGCCCACAGATACAGAGAAACAGAAAGCAGTTTGAGTTCAGTTGGCGATTATGCTCTAAGGTGAAGGGAGCAGTTTAAGTGATGGTAATGCTTTGACGTTCAATGGCATCACCATCATTGAATAACCCACTATCAACATCCTGAGGGTTACCATTGACCAGAAACTGAACTGGACTAGCCATATAAATACTGTGACTACAAGAGCAGGTCAGAGGCTAGTAACCCTGCAACAAGTAACTCACCTCCTGACTCCCCAAAGACTGCCCACCATCTACAAGACACGAGTCAGGAGTGTGATGGAATACTCTCCACTTGCCTGGATGAGTGCAGTTCCCCCAACACTCAAGAAGCTTGACAACATCCAGAACAAAGCAGCCTGCTTGATTGACACCACATCCACAAACATTGCAGGAGAGTGTGAGGAGGACCCTAGGACAGGCAGTCAGCAGCACCTAGAGGATCTAGTATCTAGTCTATACTCAAGTAGGAGTAAGGATAAAATAAAAGCAAGTGTTCATATCCTACTTAGTTAAGATATGTCTTGAGAGCTCAATCCCAGGATTTGCACATGTGGGAAATCCTAGACGCTCCTAGTGGTATAGATGACCATGTATACAGGAGGTGCCTCAATTGGGGCAACTCAAGCTCCGGGTTTTGGAGCTTGAGCGGCAGCTGGGGGCACTACAGTGCATTCACGAGGCTTAGAGGTTCATGGATAGCACGTTTCAGGATGTGGTCACCTCGCAGCTTAAGGAAGTGCAAGCAGAGAGAGAATGGGTGATAGCCACACAGAAGAAGGTGATCAGGCAGGTAGCGAGGGAATCCCCCAATTGTATCTCTCTCGCAATTCGTTTTTCAGCTTTGGAAAACAGTGAGAGGGACGATTCCTCTGTGGGGGTCAACCAGAGTCAATGCCATGGCACTGTGGGTGGTCCAGCTGCTCGGGGGGGGGCAGGGGGGAGGAAGAAGTGTGAAAGGGCAACAGTGGGATGGGATTCATTAGTGAGGGGAGTAGACAGGTGCTTCTGTGGCCGTAGATGTAACTCCAGGATGATATGTTGCCTACCAGGGCCAGGGTCAAGGATGTCACGGAACGGCTGCAAGACATTCTAAAGGGGGAGGGTGAACAGCTAGAGGTCCTGGTCCATGTTGGGAGCAATGACATTGGAAGAAAGAGAAATGAGGTTCTGCAAGTAGACCTTAGGGAGTTAGCAAGGAAATTGAAAAGCAGTACTTCAAAGGTGGTAATCTCCAGATTACTCCCAGTGCCAGCAATAGTGAGTATAGGAACAGAAGGAGAGAGCAGATGAATGTGTGGCTGGAGAGATGGTGCAGGAAGGAGAGCTTTAAATTCCTGGGGCATTGGGACCATTTCTGGGGGAGGTGGGACCTGTACAAGTTGGATGGATTACATCTGAACAGGAACGGGACCAACATCTTCGCGGGGAGGTTTGCTAATGCTGTTGGGGCGGATTTAAACTAAATTGGCAGGGGGATGGGATCCTGAAAAGTAGTTCAGAGGGGAGAGAAGCTGAGATGGAATTAGAAGTTAAAACACTAGTAAGTAAGTATGGAAGGCAGAAGAAACATAGGCTAGATTGGAAGGAGTGAGTTTAGCAAGGCTAAATGGAAAATATTTTAACACAAGGTGACTGAGGAATAAGACAGATGAGCTGAGGGCACAGATAGGCATGTGGGAGTATGATATCATAGCTATGACGGAGACTTGGCTAAAAGAAGGGCAGGATTGGCATCTCAACGTTCCTGGTTATAGGGTATTTAGACAAGATAGTGGGGGGATAGAAGAGGAGGGGGGGTCACAATATTGATTAAGGAATCAATTATAGCAGTGAGGAGGGTCGATATCTTGGAAGGATCTTCAAATGAGGTCATATGGGTAGAAGTAAAAAACACAAAAGGGGAAAACACACTGTTGGGTGTGTATTATAGGCCCCCAAACAGTCAAGGAGAGATAGAGGATCAAATATGTAATCAAATTTTAGAGAAGTGTAAGAATAATAAGGCAGTAATAATAGGGGATTTTAGCTACACAAATATTAACTGGGATAGTTTTAGTTGCAAGATAGGGAGGGAGCAAAATTCTTGAGTTGCATCCAGGAGAATCTTTGCAGCCAGTACGTGGAAAACCCAGCAGGGGAGGCGCAGTTCTGGGCCTAATGTTCGGAAATGATCCCAGGCAGGTGGAAGGCATATCAGTAAGGGAGCATTTTGGAAATCGTGACAATAGCTCAGTTAGATTTAGGATAGTTATGGAAAAGGATAAGGTTGGGCCTGGAATAAAAGTTCTAAACTGGGGAAAGGCTAATTTTACTAAGATGAGATATGATTTGGCCCAAGTAGACTGGGACCAGCCACTTGCAGATAAAACTGTGTCTGAGCAGTGGGAGGTATTCAAGGAGGAAATAGCGAGAGTACAGGCAAATATGTTCCCGTAAAGACAAAGCAGGCGACCAAGCCTGTAGGGACACAAAGGTTAGGATTAAGAAAAAAAGAGAAGCCTATGTCAGATACCGAGGGCTCAGTATGGCAGAGTCCCTAGAGGCGTATAAAAAGTGCAGGGGGGAACTTATAAAGAAAATTAGGAAAGCTGAGAGAGTGCATGAGAAAGCATTGGTGGGTAGAATAAAGGAAAACCCAAAGGGGTTTTTTAAATATATAAAGAGCAAAAGAATATCTAGGGAAAGAGTAGAGCCAATTAGGGACCATAGCGGTAATCTTTGCGTGGATGAGGAAGACGTGGGTACAGTCCTCAATGAATACTTTGCATCGGTCTTCACAGTGGAAAAGGACGACGCAGGTATAGACATCAGGGTGAAGGACTGTGAAGTATTAGAGGAAATTAACGTAGAGAGAGGAGGTACTAGTGGGTTTAGCAGCCTTAAAAGCAGATAAATCTGCTGGCCCGGATGAGATGTATCCCAGGCTGTTGAGGGAGGCAAGGGAAGTGATGTCAGGGGCCCTGGCAGTAATTTTCAAATCCTCTCTGGCCACAGATGAGGCGCCAGAGGACTGGAGGATTACTAATGTTGTCCCGTTATTAAAAAAGGGAGGAAGGGATAGACCAGGAAATTATAGGCCAGTCAGTCTAACCTCAGTGTTGGGGAAGTTACTAGAAAGAATTCTGAGGGATAAAATACACCTGCACTTGGAGAGACATGGATTAATCAGGGATAGTCAGCATGGATTTGTTAAGGGAAGGTTGTTTGACAAATCTGATCAAATTTTTTGAGGAGGTAACTAGGGTTGTTGATGAGGGTAATGCATTTGATATGGTCTACATGGACTTCAGCAAGGCTTTTAATAAGGTCCCTCATGGCAGACTGGTCAAGAAAGTAAGAGTTCATGGGATCCAAGGCAAAGTGGCACCTTGGATCCAGAATTGGCTGAGAGACAGGAAGCAGAGGATGATGGTAGAGGGGTGTTTCTGTGACTGGAAGTCTGTTCCAGTGGGGTTCCGCAGGGCTCAGTGCTGGGGCCCTTGCTGTTTGTGGTGTACATAAATGATTTAGACTTAAATGTAGAGGGTATGATCAAGAAGTTTGTGGATGGCATGAAAATTTGTAGAGTGGTAAATAGTGAAGAGGATAGTCATAAACTGCAGGATATCAATGGACTGGTCAGGTGGGCAGAGCAGTGGCAAATGGAATTCAACCAGGAAAAGGGTGAGGTAATGCACTTGGGGAGGGCTAACAAGGCAAGGGATTACACTATGAATGGTAGGATCCTGGAAAGTACTGAAGATCAGAAGGACCTTGGTGTGCATATCCACAGTTCCCCAAAGGTAGCAGGGCAGGTAGATAAGGTGATTAAGAAGGCATATGGGACATTTACCTTTACTAGCCGAGGCATAAAATACAAGAGCAGGGAGATTATGCTGGAACTGTATAAAATGCTGGTTAGGCAACAACTGGAGTACTGCGTGCAGTTCTGGTCACCACATTATGGGACGAATGTGATTGCACTGGAGAGGGTGCAGAGGAGATTTACCAAAATGCTGCCTGGGCTGGAGGGCCTGAGCTATGAGGAAAGATTGGATAGGCTGGGGTTGTTTTTCTTGGAGCAGAAGTGGATAAAATTATGAAGGGAATAGATGGGGTGGATAGAAAGGCACTTTTCCCATTAGTAGAGGGGTCAATAACCAGGGGGCATATATTTAAGGTAAGAGGTAGAAGGCTAAAGAGGGGAGTTGAGGAGAAATGTTTTCACCCAGAGGATGGTGGAAGTCTGGAATTCACTGCCTGAAAGGGTAGTTGAGTCAGGAACCCTCGTAACATTTAAGAAGTATTTAGATATTTACTTGCATTGCCATAGCCTCCAGGGCTATGGGCCAAGTGCTGGAAAATGGGATTAGTGTAGTCAGATCTTTGTTGACCGGCACAGACATGATGGGCCACATGGTCTCCTTCTGTGCTGTAAACATCTATGAGTCTATGAGTCTATTCTCTCCCTCCACAACCGATGCACAGAACCAGCAGCGTGTACCATCTACAAGATGCATTGCAGGGATTCACCAAGGCTCCTTAGACAGCACCTTCCAAACCCACGACCACTACCATCTAGAAGGACAAGGGCAGCAGATAGATGGGAACATCACCACCTGGAAGCTCCCCTCCAAGTCACTCACCATCCTGACTTGGAAATATATTGCCATTCCTTCGCTGGGTCAAAATCCTGGAACTCCCTTCCTAACAGCACTGTGGGTGTACCTACATCACATGGACTGCAGCGGTTCAAGAAGGCAGCTCACCACCACCTTCTCAAGGGCAACCAGGGATGGGCAATAAATGCTGGTCCAGCCAGTGAAGCCTATATCCCATGAATGAATTTTTAAGAAGTCTTTCTAACAGGGCATACTAGCAAATTGCTGAGGAAAATAACTCTAAGAATCTTAGACGAGTTGTTGTAAAAAAGTAACAGTGAATGTAGAGTGAGTTCTGGATCTTAAGGGAGATGCCAAGTTGTCAGCAGTCTACTGGGAGAGAAAACTGCAGGGAGCAGGTCCTATAGGAAAAGGAAAAAAAAATCTCAAGAAGCCCTTTAAGTTAAGTCAAAGGACAAGGACTGGAATCTGGAACAAGATCCTTTTATTGGAAGTGAAAGCAAGGAACAAAGGAAAAGGCTCAGAATTAAAGAGAGAAAGCTGCAGGAAGCAGACTCAAGGCAAAGTGGACTTGTGAGAAGCCAAAAGATCCGTGGAGACAGCCAATGGTTGGTGAATCCTTATTATGGGCACTTGAAGCAGTGGTGTTCTGTTGGCACGGCTGAGCATCTGAGAGAAAGTGTGTGGAAGGCAAAGCTTGAATGCGCGTGACAATCCAGGGGAGAGGAACATCAAAAGGAGAGATCAAAATCCTGGAGGTGGGCCATTGTGGAAGGCTCCTGAGAGAAAGTGTCATTTGGGAAAAGATTCCAAAGTGAGTTTTTCGAGAGTGGAGATTGGAAACCCTCATCTGAAAGATGGAGTTCAGTGAGAACTGTGGCTCATGGTGTGACAATCGTCTGAGGGGAGTTGATGAGGGATCCATAGCATCTATCCAGGGTGGCATCTGTCACTTGGTTTCAGAGTGTAGTGTGTCTGACCACAGGTTGCTTATTGGTTTACATGGACTTACTGTGAACATTAGAGTATAAAATAATTTCTGTAACTTGTGTTATCCTTACAAATCTGTACTGTAAAGGTATAGTTGTGGGTGAAGGAGTATTGTAATATAGTTCATCTTTTCATGTCTAAGATATGTTTTATTATTTTGTTAAAAGTTCCTCAGCTGACTCCTGTGACTCTGTTCAGTAGCCACCCTCCATGTTTCTAAAGAAAAAATAAGAGTTAGGATCTATTAAGCCAGGTTCTACCCAGGGATCTGACTTGTCCACTAGTAACATCAGCTGGCTCATTAATAGTGGGTAGCTGGTCTGGAGCCGCACAGCACCAATGTATCACCCAGCAGAATTGTCCAGGTAAGGCTTTTTTAATTACTCAATAAAAATTAGCGCATGGAATATTATAAAAATGTCTGCTTTGCGGACACCGATGGTTTTTGAATAGCTGGATTTGAGGTACTCTACCTGTAATGGTGATGGTTGTAGTCGTGATGATGGTCATGGCAACACTGGTGAAAGCATCATAGGGGGAGGAATCTGATTGATTCTTACCCCCTCCTTGCCTAGGGATACTGAGAAAATCTTGCATTTATGTAAAGCCTTATCACACTCAGAAACATCTCAAAACACCACCCACCATAAATTAATTTTTGATGGCAGTTTTTATTATATGTGCTAGCCATTTTACACACATTGAGTTCTCACAAACAGCAATGTGATGTATAATGAATTACTTTTGGTGATGTTATTTGAGAGGGATTTGTTGGCTAAGACAACAGGAAAGCTCCTATTACTTCTACAAGTCATGTCATGGGATCTTTAATGTCCACCTTAACCAACAGAATTAGTCAGACAGGACTTCATCTTAATATTTCATCCAAATGCCAGCATCTCTAACAATGCAGCACTCCCTCTTAATTGCACTGTAGAAGTCACCCTAGATGATGCGCTCATATCTTGATATGGAGCTTGAACCCTGTTAATCTTTTGATCAGTGTAACCAACTGAGCCAAACTGACAATTTACCATTGAGGCCTATTGCAGCAATCCAGCTGCAATTTTGATTAATATGAGATAACTCTCCAAGGCTATAAATTGAACCTGGAACCTTCTGTATAACTTAATACTTCGTTCAGCGACTCTTTTACCAAATTGGCCTTCAGAGGTGCTGTTATGCAGTCTTACAGTGCTATCCAGATGTCCTGGCCTACACATGTTCCCTTTATTTTTAATTAACCTCCACGTGTGTTTAGAAATGTTAAAATGTTCACATAGTGACTATTGTGGTAATTTCTGATGCTCAATCCTAAATGTTTCCAGCCATCTTAATGTTCATTTAAAAAGAGTTCTGCCAAAATTTGAAGCAAAAGGTTTCTGTAAAGCCAGTACTGCAACTTAGCACAAAGAGAATTTGAAATACAACAGAGCCGATTTTGACCTTTGCATGGCCAAATGGGGAGCAGACTGGCCAGCTGCCTGCTCAAGCAGCATGGAGGCCCCCGGTGTTTTGAGGCCCTGGCTTCATTTAAATTTGGTAGATGAACTGCAGCCTGCCAGGCACTTTGACACAGCTCACTGGATTGCGTTCCTCAAGCCTGTGCCAGGGCAAACTTCCATCAAAGGAGATGGAGGGGTGGTGGTCGCGAACATGGTGAGCGTCCATCCTAGGTCGGCAGTGGCCCAGATTACTTTTGTGGACTCCAGAGGTGCACTCCTGCTCCTCCAGAGCCCACAAAATAAATTTGACACTTACAGTCGACTGGGCCTCTTTGGTTCCATTGCCCGTGGAACTCACATTGGGTGTGCAGAGCAAGCTCTGGCCAATTCTAACAACAATATGTCATTCAAGGTCCTACTTACATCTTAGAACCCTGAATTCCATATTAAAAGAGGCCTATCAACTGATACAGGTGGGCGCTTTGGATACCTGGTAGTGGGCCCCTTTGAAAGATGGAGCCGGCCGCACCTACGCATCCCATTTTGAGGCTACCACTTTCCCATTCACACGAGGCAGTCAAAATCAACCCCAACTTGTTTATTTTGCTCCTTTTGAAAATTTTGACAACAGCATGTTTCAACAAAAAGGTCAGCACTGATGAGTAAGAAATGGAGGAATACTTATTGTGCATAGTTTAATCATGTTGTAAGTTTGCACCTTAATTTTGTTCTCAAGGTTAATTTTGCTAACTCATGTGAAAAGGTTTTTAATAAGGTACTTAATCTACTGGCCAGGGGTGAAAGAAACTACAGAATTCTCTTCTTACCCTCACTGTCTTCTGTAAAGTTAATAAACATGTTCAAACTAATTTATTATATTCCAGACACATTAAGGTCATTAGATAATTCTATTGTATGTCTACATTAATTACCAGTGCAGCGTTTATATTTGGAATTTACTATATGGCCTTTGGGAAAAAGATTTGTTTCAAGTCACTGGGTATTATTATGTATTCAGACTGGTTATTTGCGCTGATCAGTATATTCTTGGCACCACCCACCATGTTTCATCCGTAATAAAAAAGAGAATACATAATATTTTTCTTGACTGCATCCCTAGGAACACAGCAACATAAGTAGACCATTCAGCCCCTTGAGCCTATACTATCACTTAAGTGGGACATGGCTGATCTATATCTTTTTGCCTTGGGCTGGTCTAGTTTAGTATAACCTTTAATGCAAAATTAATGTTATTGGAATTCATAGAGAATTGTTGTTTATTTGCATTAAGTATTTATGTACATTTGGATTTAATGTCCAACTTTAGATCTGTGCATTTTTGTATTGTCATTTCACTTTGCCAGGTTAGACTTTTCAGTTTTTTCAATTGCTGCAGCATTACAGGTTGCAATAAGAATGTTTGAAAACATAAAAAAGCATGGAAAATAGGAACCAGAGTAGGTCATTCAGCCCTTCAAGCCTGCTGCGCCATTCAATATGATCATGGCTGATCCTCTATCTCAATGCCATACTTTCACTCTCTCCCCATACCCCTTGATGTCTTGAGAGTCTAGAAATTATCTGTGTCCTTCTTAAATATATTCATAAATATAATTAGAAAATTGGAATCCCTTCGGTATCCCAATTGTGGTATAAAAATTGGATGAGGAAGATGATTTCATCCTTCAGGCCCAACAACAGTTTTGATATCAATAAAGGATAAACATGTGGTAGGACAAGAGGGGGTCCACAAGGACTGCATGTCCACAGGTAGAGCACATGGAATGGGGAAGAGGAGGATGCCAATGTGGAGGGATTTGATGTGCAGGGCGGGAGATTTGTGATCAAGAACTGTTCCCGGTAGTGGACGCATCTGGCCTGTCAGCAACATTGCTGTTCCAGTGAAAGTGCTCAAGCTGTCCTCGCAAAGATCATGAAGCACATTACGCTACTGGCACTGAACAGCCATCTTTCAGTCTCCAACCATCACCTTGTTATCGTTCCATAACATACGTTGTCTACCCTAAAGAGAGATAATATTTTTGTGGAGGCAGGTGGGTGTGGGGAATGGAGGGCATGCTCCTGGTATGTACATCTGTTTTGAAGGAGATTTGCACCAATAGCCGCACATTAGATTTCATTAGTTTGAATGAGGGCCCAGAAACAGTGCTAACATCATCCACAAAAGCTAAATAGGAGAAGTCCGTTGTGCAGTGCTTTTTGAGCAGAGACCACAGCTTTTTGGGCTACATTTCCAATTTTTGTAGCAGGGACCTTTTATAGGCTTGGTTACTGACTATCTTGTTTTTTTCCCCTTCCGTAGTACTGCTATGCAGCAGCTTTAAGTGTGCTGTACAGCACCTGGGGCAGAATTTTCACCTTGGTGGGTGGGCACACGCCTGACCCACTCAACCATGAAATGACGCACGATGACGTCAGGCGAGCATCCCAACGTCAATGCGCAGCCGGGCGATAGTTCGGTTGGCGGGCGTGAGTGGGAATTGGTAGCGTACCCGCTGACAATTAGAAGGCCAGTTAAGGCCATTAAAGTATTAATTAATCTAAGTTTTTCGCTGCCTGTCCAACCTTACGGTTGGCGGGCAGATGAAAAGGCCAACCGGCCTTTGCACTTTTTAAGAAACCTCACCCATGGGCGGGATGAGGTTTCCAAGAGCAAATAAAAATAAAACAAAAAATTTTACATCTCATTCATAACATGTCCCTGCTCATGTGACAGAGTCACATGAGGGGACATTTTTTTAACATTTAAGAATTCTTTATTTTTGTTTTTCAGAACTATTCATCTCCCTGAGGCAGCTCTAGCACACAGCTGCATGCGTGCGTGAAGTTCCCCACTCGCCCCACTCACCCTCAACCCCACCCCCCCTCCCCGCACAGGCAGAGCTGCAGCATGCTTTTCACGCTGGGTGGGCCTTAACTGGCCCACCAGCATGAAATCACGCTCCGGCCCCGATCGCAGGTGGCAGTCAGCTTCCCGAATGTCCCCACCCGCCTCCACCCACCCCTGCCGAGCCCACCCAACAAGGGCAAAAATTCTGCCCCTGGTTTATTGTATGCTGTCATTTTATCTTAATTGCCAGGGCAGGAATCTGGACAGGAATGCCACCCAGTGTAGAATCTGCATGATTTTCATCAATAAGGAACAAGCCCATACCAGCCTATGGCAGAATCCGGACAACATTTAGGCTTGGGATGACAAATGGTAGATAGCACTTGTGCCACATAATTGCAATGACTATTTCCAACACAAAAAGGCCAAACCATTTACCGGAAGACTTCAGTAGCATCACGATTGCCCATTTCCCCATCATCAACAAGTTAGAGTCACCATTGACCAGCTGAACTGTCATACCAGACTGAATTTTACAGGGTGGGGTGAACGTACCTGGAAGAAAAGTCAGTTGGAAACTGACTAACTTTGCAAAAGGCTGCCCTGTGGTGAAATTATGCTGCGGGTGGCCTTAACAAGCTAAGGGCCAGACTTCCGCCCCTCAGTGCCTCAGTGAAAGGAAATCCCACCCTCAAAGCTGTCAAATAACTTGATTGGCTCGCAGCTCTTGCAATCCCAGTAGCACTAGAAAATTGGACGCTGCTGGGGCTGCAAGGATACTATGGAAAGAAGTGTCAGCCAGGGACAGGAAAGTTGGGCCTTTTTGGTTTAAGCACCTTAGAGAGGAGGAGGGTGGGGGTATGGGGTGGGCTTTGGAGGCCAGGCAGGGAGGCACAAAGGAGGTGGGGGGGGGGTGTACAATCTGAGGAAGAATTCCCTGATGCGCATAGGGCACCACCAAAAGATGCACCACACCTCCATTGCCCCCTTCCTGCCTTTTCCCCAACTTTGGAGAAAAAATGGCCTCCCAACTCTTGTCCACCTTCCACTGCCATTAATTGGCCACTTAATAGACCTCAATAGGCCTAAGGGTTAGCAAGATAGTAGGCATCTTACCAACCCCCCCATTTTATGGGGGCCAGGTCGGGGGGTGAACTGGAAGGCGGCCGGCTTCTTACCCGACATATTATATGTGCCCCCCACCAAGAATGTGCCCGGTGTTGTAGGGGTGTGGGTGGCAGCTGCATAAAACCTAGCCCATCAAAACTGTGGGGCAACAAAGCAGAGGAGCAGCTGGATACATTGTAGCTCACCTTCTGACCCCTCAGTGTCTCCCCATTATCTGCAACACCACGGTTAACAGTGTGATTGAAAGCTTACCATTCATCTGAATAAGTATAACTCCAAGACAAATTAGTTTGCTCTCTTGGTGCATCCACTACTGAGCTCAATATCGCCGCCCTCCATCATCAGTGTGGCTGTTGTATACTGTCCATAAAATATACTGCCACTACCTGTCAAACTTTCCTTTGCAGCACTTCCAGTCTCACAAACTCAGCCACTGAAGAGGACAACAACATCAGTGTCATTGGGATACCATCAACTGCAAGTTTTCCTCTCAGCCCCATCATCCTGAATAGGCTACACATACTCACTATATGTGTGCCACTGGGTCAATATCCTGGAATATCAGTGCTGTGTGAGCAAAACCAGCATGGGGATGGCAGTTCAAGGACAAGGTTCGCCAACACCTTCTCAGAACATCTTGAGGGATAAATGTGGCCTTGCCAGCATTACTCACATCCCAGGGACAAGATAAAGAAAAAGTGAAAAGGATAACCAGTTACAATACATTACCAAGGCAATACCTTCAAAGAGAGGTAAGAACATATGACAAACTGCATGAACTACAGCTACTTAGCAAGTATAGTCACAGGAAGGGGGACAACTGGAAATGCGAAAAGAGGCTAGAAAGAAAGGATTCTTGATAGGTATTGGCTCCATACTACTGAACCTAGGCATGTCAATGACTCCAATCATTCTCTCTGGAAGTAGAGTAGTGGCCATTCCCCATGTGAAGTGAGCTACTTCAGGGTTGCAGGGCCAACATTTATTGTGGTATCCTGATATTTATTGGTGACCTTAGCCTACAAGCAGAATGTATTGAAGAAATTTAGATGAACTTATACACCACTCCAGGCAGCATCCATGAACCACACTTTCTTGTGAGGGCCAACACTTTGGAAAGGGGATACCAAAGTCTTTGTGGAGGCTGTACTGAGTTGAACATTTGTGAGTCTTCAGGGAATCATGTCAATGTTCCCCATTACAAATATGCTCGGTGTCTTATATTTCATACAAAATTGCTGTGGAAAGGAACATATTCTAATCGCTGTGTATCTATGTGGCTTACTTGGAGAAAGAAACACCCTAAATGAAAAATTGCACTTCTGAAGATGCCTGACAATTTCTTCTGCCTTTGCTAGGTCTGCTGGAGCTGCTCTGGATCACCTTTCAAACAGCTTGAGTCGTTGCCTTTGCATGACTACCCTACGTTACAGCTGTTCCCCCAGCAGGATGTGCAGACTTTCATGAGAATATGAAATAAGCTAATAGGCCATTCAGACCCTTGAACTTGTATTGCTTTTCACTTAGTTCATGATCGATCTGTATCTCAACTCCATTTACCCTTTTGTTCCATATCCCTTGATAGCAATGCCTAACAAAAATCTTTTTACCTCAGTCTTGAAAACCAATTTCCCGAACATCCACAGCCTCTCGGGGAGAGAATTTCAGATTTCTACTGCCCTTTGTGTGAAAAAATGCTTCCTAGTTTTCCTTTTCAATCACATATCAATAATTCTAAGGTAATGTCCCCTCATTCATGATACCCCCACAGAGGAAATAGCCATCAATGGGCAGAATTTTCAGGTTGGCAGGCGGCCGCGATCGGCGGGCACAGGAGTGGCCGGGGAACGGACCACCGACCACGATCGGCCCCCCGATCGGGATTTCATGCTGGCTGGCCAATGAACAGGCAGCCAGTGTGAAAGGCACACTGAAAGGCTCAGGGCTGCTGGGGTGGGGGGTGGGAGGAGGGCGAGCGCTGAAGACAGCGTGGGCGCAGGGGGAGCGCGGAAGGAAAGCTTCCTGAAGGCAGAGAGCTGCCTCAGGGAGCTGACACATTTAAAATCAATAAAGACAAAATTTAAAACCCAGAAAAAATATCTACATGTCAGAATGAGGCACCTCAACATACAGATGATGGAAATTTTCTCAAAACATTTTGATTTTTAAAAAATTAATCAAGCAAACCTCATCCCGCCCTTGGATAAGGTTTTCTCAAAAATGCAAAGGCTGCCAGGCTGATTCACCCAACCGCAATGTTGGACGGGCAGTGAAAAATCGGCGTCAATTGCTACTTTAATGGCCTTAATAGGCCTCTTAATTGTCAGTGGGCGCGCTGCTGACTCTTGTACGTGCCCACTGACTGAAATATCATGCGAGTGCCCGATGCCGTCGGGACGCCCGCCCGACTTCGTCGTGCGCTATTTTATGCTCGAGTGTGTAGGGTGCGTGCCTGCACGCCGAGCGGAAAATTCTACCCTATGCCTGCTCTATTGAATGCTTTTACCATTTTAAACACCTTGATCTAATCTTCATCCATCAGATCTTCTCATGTTGCACTTTTCGTTCAGAATTCAACTGGTGCTTTTCTCTGAAAAATAGTATTGCTCCACTAAGGAGAAGCATGCATGGCAACAGTTTGTGACTGGCAGCCAGTCAGTTGGCAGACTTGACTCGAGGCAAATGAAGAGGTTGGGCCCTCTTTGCAAAACTCAGTATTCCATTCCCAGCATTGGTTATGCCTTTACCTCAAACCTGCATAGCTTCGATCAAAAACTTGGCATTGGTAACTGGATTTAGTGGTCTGTCAGTAATCCAAAGTGCTGCGTGGCCTGTCACTGTCATCTCCAGTCATTTGTACTCTGGGTTTTTAAAACTGTTAGATGATTGTGGCTTTGCTTATTTCTGTTTATAAATGGAAAACAAATGATAGTTTAAATCTCTCAGCATACCAGTGCCTGTCATAGTTTGCCTTTTTAACTTTTGCCAGCTTCAGAAGTTTTTCCAGATGACAGTAATTTTCAACATAAACTTAAAATGAGTAAAGCTTATTTCATGCTGGAATCACCATTTATAGCAGTAATGGCATTAAGGGGTATCATGTGTCGGAATTCATGATTTGTTTAAAGAAAGAGAATCTGCAACAAATGGTGCAACACTCAGCATGCCAGGCAGTATCTGCGCAGAGGCAAGTTATTGGCACAAAGGTTGATCGGGCAGGGCCAATGAACAATACCTGCTTGCCCCTGCCCATTTAAATTTGAGGATATTTTGCTCTGCAAGTAGCTGGAGGTGGAGCTGCAAGCTAGATGTGCCTTCTATTCCTGGTACTGGAGTGAGCAGGACAAGCAATTGTGTATGCCCATAACCAATCAGATTGAAGGATTTTAACATAAACATTGTGAAGCCTGAGAAGGAATTGTAATTCTTAAGAGAGAATTCAATGTCAAATCAGGTACAGGTAGGGAAATAAAGAGGAGGAATGAAAGATTAGATTAGGCAAGAGAAAAAGACGACGGAAAGGGTAAGTTAAAAAATATAGTTTTTTAAAGGAAGTCTCGAACATCAGTTGAAAGCTGAGGGAATTAAACTATGATAGTTAATTTTCAGTGACAGAGAGGTTGACAGCAATAATTAACCTTTATCACATCATTAAAACAGTAAGTGGACTTGAAATAATTTGATTTAGCTTGCTGAGGCGCATTTACTTCGCATCGACTATGCAATTACAGGAACTTGACATCATTCAATACATTTGAATGGGGAGCCAAACAATGAAATGTTTTTGTGAAGCTCATGGCGGAGCATTGCATTTCAGACAGGGACTTTTCAATTTTAAAGTTTCATTGAACATCTGCCCTAGCCTGAACTTGGTGTCGCATTTGCACCTAAATAACAACGAATGCTATGATCGCAGCCAATATTTTGATGCAGGGTTCGGCCCAGTGTTTTGGATCTACAGACTGTCAGAATTGGAACATAATACTGATGAACAGCATTTAAAAAAGAACAGAGCAATTGAGATGGAAAAAGACACAAACACACACACTGGAAAATAATTGTAATTTGTAATCTGTTTATGTAGAGGATGGTTAAATGGGAGAAGTAATTAGTATGAGACAGTAGGGGGCATAATGAGAGAAATTAAAGAAATAAAGGACAAGACACAGGGGGCTGCATTTTCACGCCATTGTTGTGTTGGAACAAATGCAGGCAAGAAAAGATACAGCAGATGTGACCCAATTCTGGGATTCCAGCCCCCTTTCCTATTTCTAGTGGCACAGGATAAGGGTGCGGATAGGAAGCCTGCACACAGCAGTTCCGACCTTGCTAGTTCTGTTGCAGGCATGGGCATTTCAGACTGCACACAATATTGATGGAGTTGTACTGATTTCTGAAGGTGATGTGGTTCACACCAGCTCAGATGTCATGAACCCTGTTCCGGAGTTGGGAACCTCTCGACAGGTAAGTTCAAAAGGGTTTGCCAACTTCACATGTGAAAATGAAATGATCCATGATAAGTTAAATATGTTTTTATTGTTGTGATTGATAATAGGATTTTGTTCTTAAAAGGTAAGTGACCATTAAATTGATCAGCATTATGAAAGTGGAAACATCTTCAGGTGCATTAAAGAACATTAATCACTGGATAAAGGACACTTCTGCATTAAAGAACAATATTGATATTCGATTTGACAGTGTCAGTTGACCCTCTGTGATTTAATCTCTTCATTCGATGGACAGTTCAGACATTTGTTTCCCTGCTTCAAAACTTGAGCTGATGGCTGAGCTCTTTCAATGACTTCAAATGCTTCAATGTATCCAGCTCTGGAGGGTTTGTTTATACAGCTGTGCAATGAAATTTCATTATGAATGTTTGGCTGAGTTCCAACTCCGACTAATGGATTCAGCTCAGGACAGGCTGTTGATAGATCTGTCAAGAGGACTGTGAGTTTGTTTATCTTGACAATTATATGACCAATTAATATGATAATGCTTTTTGAAGTTGTTTTTGAAAGAACTGTTTGTTTATTTTAACAGTTTATGAGCACCTCAAAGACTTCCCAATATTATTATTGGGTTCAAGAGTTCTGTACACAGTGGATACTGTGTGAGTGGGTAAGGGAGAGGTGGTTGTGTGAACATGGGGGGTTGGGGGGCATTTCAGTGCATGGAAGGTGAAAGGGTAATGGTTAGGGGCCCTCATACTCATCTACCACACGTGGCTGGTGTCCCAGCGAATGGAGGTAGGCCTTCTAACCTGCCCACCTTAGCATAGCATCTGCCCGCCTCTATTTCCATCTCAAGCTTGCTTCCAGAGGTGGCGGCCCTGCTCCTGGCTGTCCCTGCCACCCACCAGGAAAATGCCATGGGCGGACACTGCCAGGCAGGAGGCAGGATTGTGATGTTGGGAAATAGCTTGAACTGTGATTCCTGCCTCCAAGTTGAAGATCTTGTTAGGAGTGTGTGTGAATAGATAAAGATGTAAGGATAGGCAAGCAGATATAGGATGCATGAAAATCTATGTGCGCTTGCTTCTCCCACAATCTTTGTCCTCTTGTTCTGTTCCTCTTCAATGCTGTTCATAATTAATGTTATATGGCGGCACGATGGTCAGGACTGCAAACTAAAAATAGTAGCTTTAATGATTAAGGATGAAATCACTTCAATGATAAGAATCGAATAAGAGCTAAACAGGCAGTAGGGACTTTATGGGTAAAATTAAGAAATAAGAGGATTTAAGACTTTAGTGTGAGTATGTGTAAGCCCCTGGTAGCAACCATGAAGTTGCAGACAGTATAAATGCAGAGATTAATCCATCAAGTTGTAAAGGCATTGTGACTTTAATGGAGAACTTTAACTTTTATATGGAATACAGCAAGCACACTAGCTGATGTCAGAAAGGAAGTGAATTTTTTGAGTGCGTCCAGGGTAGTTTTCTGAAGAAATATGTTCTTGAATCAACAAGGAAGTATGCCATATTAATTGTTATTGCCGAAATGACAGAAGATCCATGAGGGATATTCAAATAAGAACTTAAGAACAGAACAAATTATTCCCATAAGGGCAAGCGCTCGTCTTGCCAAAAAAAAATTGATGCCTAAAGAGGTGCTTACCTTAAAACTAAAAGGAAAATCATTAAAAAAAGCACATATCCTGGTGATTGGGAAGGTGCAAAGAACAAAGAGTGACAAAACAAATATGAAGAGCTACAAGAAGTGAATGTGAAAAGGAATCTGCAAGGGATATCAATATCAATTCAAACAACATATATTGTTACTTTAGGAAGAAAAGGGTGGCCAGAAGTAATGTGGACCCCTTGAAAACTGATAATAGTGATACTGGGGGAATGTTATGAACCTGCAAGAACAGGAAACGTGGTGTATGGTATACTTAATTAGGTAGGAAGTGAAATCTTGATTTCTCAATGGCAGGTTGAGGTGCAGAGACAAAGTCAGCCAAGTGTTTGCAGTGTGTCAGGCCTCATGCTGGCCTGTGGTGGGTTCATACTTGGCATGAATACTCAGTAGTGTAAAACCTTTTTAAAATACATCCTACCTTCAAGTTAAAGTCAGTGGCGCACGAGAATCTTGTGGCACCCAGTGCACATTTGTTTAAAAGTGGCATGCACCAGCCAGCTTTGTGCAGTTGTGTGTAAGATCAGTGGTTTTCCTTGTTGAACTCTATTGTATTGAGGGAAGGGAACAGGAAAATGGCAGCTTTCATGGAAGCTCAGGCTCACAAGGGTCAGTGAGTGGTGAGAGGGGGTTGCAGTGTAGATGGGGTGGAGGGCATGGGGAAGTGGAAGAAGGGTTGTAGGGAGGACAGAGCATAGGTCAGGGCATGGAGGAGTGAAGTGGGAATGGCCTGGCATTTTCGGTGTAGCGGATGGGTGGTGGTGGACAAAGTCAGTCAAGGTAAGAAAATGAATGACTTGAAGGGCAGTGTCAGTACTGTCCCCAAATGCGTGTCAATCTCAAGGCGTTGCTTGGCAGAGTCCTTACAGAGCTTTGAGTTCACCTAAAACATTTCAATTATCCCTGCTGAGAGTGATCTCGGACAATGTCCTTTACAATGCGTTGGAGGGAGGGCCAACTGAGCCCACAAGTTCAGCCATGTCCCACAGGAGTACAACACTAACATGAAAAATCAATAAAGAGTGAACAAAAAATCACAACATTGTTCCTTCCACAATTAAGAACATGTCCCCTGTAACCATCAATGAAAAACACCGGTGCCACCTTGGTGACCTCAAGTATTATGTTAATGGCAATGGAGTTGGGCAGGAAAGTTTTGGCCATGATGCAAAGCCTCCCTGTTTACCAGGAGGCCCTTTTCATAGCCCATTCGTAGCTGCAGCATTGTCAGCTTATGGCAGTTTTCACCAATGAGAAGCTTCCCCTGCTGTGTGATTGCACGTGTCTCCTGTGCACACGGCCAGCACTGTAAATTTTCATTGTGGTAGGAAATGGGAAAAAGCAGGAGAGGAAGTGACGCATACTTCTGGTTATGCCATCGGGAATGGCATGCTGTTGATAAAATCCAACCCACCACCCCGTCAAAAAAAATAAAGAAATGGTAGATATGTTGAATAGTTACTTTGCATCAGTGTGTACAGTTAACATTAACAAAATAACAGTAATGAAGAAAATAATGGCACCGAAGAGTGACTAATTGTCAGGACCAGACTGCTTCCACCCCTAATAGTTGAGAACATTGTAGGTGTCCTAATTTTGTCCTCTAGATTTGGGAAGCTTAAGATTGGAAAATTGCATATGCTGCTCCACTATTTAAGTAATTGCGAGAGGGAAATCAGAAAATTATAGACCATTTAACTTAACACCTGTTTTCAGGAAATTAAGGATAGGATGAGTGAACACCTTGAAAATTTTCAGCTGATCAGAGAAAGCCAGAATGGATTTGTAAAGGGTAGATCATGTCTGATGAACCTGATTGAATTTTTTGAAGAGGTGACTAAAGTAGTGGACATGGGAATGTCTATGGATGTTATTTACATGGACTTCCAGAGGGATTTGATATAAAATCCTCATGAGAGACAGTTAGGTAAGGTTGAAACCCGAGGAAGTGAAGACAAATTTTTCACCTTGTTAGGAAATTGATTGAGCAGTAGGAGCCAGAAAAGGATAATGGGGAGGATCTCTAATTGGTAGGCAGTGACTAATGATGTCTCACAAGGATCTCTATTAGGACCTTAACTATTTAAGATATTAATAACTTGGGTGATGGGATAGAAAGTCACACATCCAAATTTATTGATAGAGCAAAGATAAGGGGCATTGTAGAGCAGTGTAATGAAAGCATAAACTTACAGAGATATTGATAGATTAATGAATGGGCAAAACTGAGGCAAATGGATTTCAGTGTAAGCAAGAATGAGGTCACCCACTCTGGACCGAAACTGGATAGAACAGGGTACTTTCTGAATGGTGGAAAGCCAGAAACAGTGGAGATCCGAAGAGATTTAGAAATCCAGATACTTTGATCATTAAAAAGTCATGGACAGGTAGAGAAAATAATCAAGAAGGTATTATGACACAGCCAATGGTAATGGCAGAGTTGTTCAAATCCCAGAGGGAAACTTGGAAACAACTGTCATAATCCATTTTTGCAATTTATATGTTTCGAGATGCAGGCTTTGAATTCAGTAGTAATAAGACCACCGAGTCTCAAGAGGTTTTTTTTATAAAACTAAATCAAACATTTATTAATACAAGAAAGAATGTAAGCACATACATATGTCTACAAAATTAGTGCTATAATAACTACAAAAATCCCTTAATTAATTTGGTGTCAAGATTCTTCCTCAGAACACACGGCACCGGCCTTGTTTTAAAGAAAAGAGGAGTTGCTTCTGAGTCAACGTAGATCTTAGCCTGTAAGCCTTTGATTCTCCCCAGTTTGTCTTGAAAAACCTTGTCATGTTTCTTTAGCAGCTCTGGCAGTCCTCCTACTTGTAGCTGGAAAATTTCAGACCAATTTAGCTTAATTTCTTTCAACCAATCACGACCTAGAAGGCTTGGTCCCCCGCCTTCTATTATCATCACTGGGAGCTGTGCTGTTTGGTGCTTATAATAAACAGGTACAGTGGTAATACCCTTCACATGGATAGCTTCGCTATTATAAGTCTTCAATTTGGCAGAAGTCTGCTCCAAATTCAATTGTTGAGTTCCCTTGTTTAAATATTTGAAGGTGTGGTCTCCCACTACAGTGGTTGAAGCACCAGTGTCCACTACCATCATTAAAGGTTTTCCATTTACCTTCAGAATAACAGTAATTGGCTCTGTCTTCCCTACGTGTACGTTAAATAGAGAGCAAATATCAGAATTGGCTGTTTCTGGTTCTTCCACATTATGTACTTCATAACTTAGTTTGCTGCCTGGGAGTCTGTCTCAATCTTACTTTACAATGCCTTACTTTACAGTATGTGCCCTTTTTGATGGCAAAAATAGCACTCCACCTCTTTATAACGGCAAGTTTCAGGAGTATGATTGCTTCCAGATCAGTATAGCCTGCACATCCCATTCAGCGCTTTCCATTGTGAGCACTATTTCCAATGTTTTTTTTAAAATCAAGATTTACTTCAGCTAATAATCATTGTTGAATGGCATTATCTTGCCCACCGCAGACCAAATGATCCCTGAGCATATCATTTAGGGTCTCCCCAAAATCACAGTGTTCAGTCAGTTGTTTCATTTTGCCATGTATGTAGCAATGGTCTCCCTGGGCGCTCTAACCCTCGAATTAAACCTGAACCTCTGGTGACTGAGGGTTTGGGTTGAAAGTGTTTCTGAAAGAGGTCAACCAATTTACCAAATTCGAATTGGGGGCGTTCGGGGCCGTCAGACTTTGGATTAAGTTATAGGTTTTACTCCCGCAAAGGCTTAGGACTTTTGCTGTACTCTTTTCCTCCCCCATTATTTCATTTGCCTCAAAATAGAACCCAAGGTGTTCTATATATTCACATCAATTCTCTGTGGATGGTTTGAAGGGGTCAATCCTGCCAAAATGTGGCATATCTGATGAGTATATCTTCCTTTTCTTTTGTTTAAACAAGATACTCACAGTCACTGGGCAAGGGTCAATGTCAGTCCCAATTTATCCTCATCGCCAGTTTGTTATGGACTTGATTTTCCAGACAGGTTTCTCATTAAAAACATCAAACTTTATTTACAGGCTGCAGCAGCAGTTACATGTTCCCTCAAGCTCCACAACTAAAATAAGAGCTCCCACTCTAAGGTTCCCTATGCTTAGAGCTGATTTGTTCACACTGTCAAGTGATACTATGCAAAACAATAAGCCTTAAAGCTAGTCACTACATTCCTTAAAGCTACAATTATGAGAGGTAGATAGAGAGATACTGTTTCCACCGTTTTGGAGAGTTTAGGATCAGGGGGCAGAGTATAAAAATTAGATCCAGACTTCTCAGGAGTGAAATTAGGAAACACTTCTGTATACAAAGGGTGGTAGAAGTTTTGAACTCTTTTCTGCAAATGGATGTTAGGAAATTGATGTTAGGTCAGTTGTTGTTTTTAACTCTGAGATTGATGGATTTTTGTTAGGATAGGATAATAAGGATTGTGGTGCAAAGCCAGGCATATGGAATTAGGTTCCAGATCAGTCATGATCTCATTGAATGGGAGAACAGGCTCAAGTGACTAAATGGGCTACTGCTGTTGCTTTGTTCTTAATGCTTTCAGTTCTGACCAAGTGCCCATAAATCTCAAACTTTGACTTAAGTCCTTTGCACAGATATTGCTAGGCCGGTTGAGTGCTTCCACTATTTTCTGTTTTCAGATTTCGAGCATCTATAGTATTTGTAGTATTTGTGTTCTATGTTAATTACATTCCAAAGAGAATGAACAGAAATAAGGGATGACGTAAAATGACATGACTGAGGCAAGTCCCTCATGGAATGACACAGGGCAATATTGTTTTGAAATCTGGGACACAGATATTTGAACTTGATTTTTTTTTTCCTTCAGTGACATTAACAATTGATTTACCAGCATAGAACAGTCTCATGTCACCATTGTAAGCTCCTTGAGAGTGGCTGTATTCTTATATTTCTAGCTGTTGTTCAGAGTCCAACAAAATCTTGATTTGTCTTTACTTTGTATAAAGTTTAACAAACAAAATGTGTACATCCAGCATCCCCTGAAATGTTCCATATTGGTGTAGATTAATTAAATGGATGATTACTGGTGTAATACTTATTTCAGAACACAGGGGGCAGAATTTTATGGCTGACGCGCAGGTGGCGGAGCCCGCATGTCAGCGCTTAAAATGTCGTGCGAGCGTCCCGACGTCAGTGTGCAGCATCGTGATATTTAGGTGGGCAGGCGCTATGAAGCACGACGCGCACTCGCCATTAATTAAAGGCCTCATTAAGGCCCTTAATTCGGCAATTGAAGCCGATTTTAAGGAGCCCGTGCGATCTTCGGATCA
Organism: Cetorhinus maximus; assembly: GCF_964194155.1. Lineage (NCBI taxonomy): Eukaryota > Metazoa > Chordata > Chondrichthyes > Lamniformes > Cetorhinidae > Cetorhinus > Cetorhinus maximus. The sequence continues at coordinate 23,869,627 of NC_135894.1, forward strand.
GCGCACGGGCCCAACGGGCAGGCGGGTAAGTGATTTTTTAACAAACCTCATCCACAGGTGGGATATGTGGGCTCAGAGGGGTTGTTCATGTTTTTTCTGAAGTATTTATTGCAGAAAGTGTTTCAAACTTGCCTGTTTGATTGTTACCAGTTCAGATCGATTTCCAATAGCTTTCTCTGTACTTTGAAGCTTCAGCTCAGCAGTCTGCAGACAGTAATCTTTATCAGGCCTGCAGCTTTCCGGAGGCCTCCATTTAGCCTGGGTATGGGTTCTGACATCTTCACTGGAGGCAGCTCCTCTGAGGAGGAAGGGAGGAATAGAATAAGGAGGAGGCCAGGAGTGGACAATCTGCCTCCAGGGGAGCCACCTTTGGGAGGCCAGGCGTAGGCACAAGGGGCACAGGGCCAAGAGGTTGTCCAAGGTGGAAGGGGCTGCAGAAGACGCCACTATCATGCTGAAAGGGTTTACAGGCGGCGAAGCAGCTATGTCAATATGACTGAGGTGCAGTGCCGAAGGAGGCTCCATCTGTCAAGGGAGACAGTCAACTATATCTGTCAGATGATTGGCCCTGAGATCTCCCCTAACTGTGTGGGTGGACACCCCATGCCAGCGGCTCTGAAGGTCACAGTTGCCCTCCACTTCTATGCACGTGGCTCCTTCCAGGGGTTGGTGGGTGATCTTTGCGGTGTCTCCCAATCAGCTGTCCACACTTGTGTCAAGCAGGTTATAGACGCTCTGTTCAGATGGGCATTGACATTCATCCATTTCTGCTGTGACCAGGCAAGTCAGACACAGCGAGCCAGTGAGTTCGCGGCCATTGCTGGCTTCCGCTGCATCCACGGTGCTATAGACTGCACACATGTGGCCATCAAGGCGCCAGCAGGTGAGCCCGGTGCCTTCATCAACAGGAAGGGCTTCCACTCCATGAACGTGCAGACAGTGTGTGACTACAGGATGCTGATTCTACAAGTCTGTGCAAGGTACCCAGGCAGCTCCCATGATGCCTACATCCTCAGACACTCCCAGGTGCCGGGGCTCTTCAGTGCTCCGGCTTGGCTGGATGGTTGGCTGGTGGGTGACAAGGTCTATCCCCTGCGAAGGTGGCTCATGATGCCTCTCCACCATCCAAGAACAGAAGCTGAGGAGCGCTACAATAGGAGCCATGGCACCACAAGGGCTGTGGTGGAGAGAACCATTGGTCTTCTCAAGATGCACTTCCGTTGCCTGGACCGCTCAGGGGGCGCACTCCAGTACCCCCCCAGGTCGCATCTCTGTGATAGTGGTAGCACGTTGCGCTCTGCACAATCTTGCGCTGGAAAGAGGGGATGCAGTTGACGATGAAGACCTTGACGCAGTGGATGAGGCTGCACATGATGAATCCAGCAGTGGTTCAGAGGATGAGGAAGCACAGGGCAATGATGAGGAGCAGCACACCGACCCGCTACTACACCAAGGAGGCAGGGACACTTTAATCCAACAAACCTTCAGCTAGCTCCACGGACATGGATCTGCAGGACCAGCATTGCCTGGCGCTGTCACATGTAGCACTTAGGTGCTACATCTTCCACCTGTTCAGCTGCAACTAAGGGCTTAGTACAGAAATATCAATGTTCACTCAAACACTCATGAGATGTCTGTGAAACATACAAATGCAGCACAAAGGAAACACCCTCAGCCATGGTCCAAAAAGTGCATTTTATTCCGTCCAAAATAAAGCACAAACGTCGCTCAGACGTACCTAATTATATTTTCCCTAATCGAGGCCAACACAAAATCACCAGTGACAAACCCATGGAGTACCTAACGTGCCTTTTGCTTACATTTGCGGGTGCTACATCTAGGTGCCGCCCCATCACTCAGAGTGGCTTTTGAGACAGCCTGCTGACTCTGCTGTCCTGTTGGCCTCGATGACCTTGACGGGCGTCCTCTGGCCTGTGGAGCCTGTGATGGCCCCACCTGGGAGGGAGTGGCCAGTTCCAGAACTGGCACCTCCCCAGTTGTCGCAGTCTCAATGAATGCAACGGTCACTGGCAGAGGGGCGGAGGAGCTGCTGCCCTCATCTGGAGCGCCCTGAGAGGAGCTATGCCGATGTGAGGTCACATTGGACCTCCCCGCTCACTGCAGATGGATGGGCACCGAGCAGCAACACTTGGTGCCCAGAACATCTCCCACATTGGGAATGACCACCTGTGACCTTTAGTGCTGTGAGGGATTGCAGGTCAGAGCGTAACCCAATCAGAAGAGTCTGAATCCGATGGAAGCCCCTCTCCATGAGAGTCGCCAATCTCTCAATGGAGGAAGCCGGAAGCTCTGCCCTGAGGTTCATGCCATCACTGACACTCTGCCTGGACTCCTCCACCACAGAGACCAAGTGAAGCAACCAACCCTCAAGCAACTCTGCCAGATGCTCCCGCACACCCTGCCGCTTGTCCTGCAGCTGCTGCATTGTTGTCATCTCCAGAGGCACATCATCACTGCCGCACTCAGCATGTGCCTGGTCCCCTGCAGTCCTCCGGCTGCTAGCGCCATCGGCACTCTCTGTTTGTGCCATCTCCTCCAGCGATTGTGAAGTGCCCTCTCCACTGTGCCCCGGGACACTAGCCGACGTTATATTCCCCATCAAAGTGTTTGTCGCTGCGCTGGTGCCAGGCTGGCTGAAATGATGTGACGCAAGTTGCAAGTCTTGGCCCTCAGGTGTGGAGGAGATGCTCTGGATGTGTTGGTGGTGGCCATGCGGTGGTGATGTTGAAATTAACAACAAGGACAGTGCATCAGTTAGTGTACAGCCAGTAACACCTTTCATCCCTTCCCCCCCCAGCCTCATAAGTCTCTCACCCTTCAAGAACATAAGGAGATGAATATTGGTGGGGTGGTAAATAGTCCCAAACATTACACATGCATACAAACAGGCTGGTCAGATGGCCTAAGGAATGCTACATGGAATGTTATGTGGATACGTGTTCGGTTAAGCACTTGGGCAAGACAAGCAAGGTACGGGAATACATGAGTAATGGTAGGACCGTGGGAAGTCACGACGATTACAGGGACCTTGCTGGGCAGACCCGTTAAGGTAGCAGAACAGGAACATAAGGCGTTTAACAAGGTCAAAGCTAGACGTGCCTTCAATCACCGAGGAATAGAATGTAGGAAAAGGGAGGTCATGTTGCAAGTGCAGAAAACGCTGTCGAGGCCACATCTACACTTCTGCGTTCAGTCGTGACCTGCGCTTCATGGGAGGGATGGCATTGGAGTGGGGAGACTGCAGAGGTTCCTGACCTGGATGCATGCTGGCCTGGAGAGTTGGAGTTATGAGGAAACATTGCATACACTTGTGACATTTGCCATGGAGCACAGGAGATTGACAGGTCACTGTTATGAGGGGCATAGAACGGGTGGACAGAAGGCAACTTTTCCCCTTTGCGCACGGATGACTAACGTGGTGGCATTTATTTAAGTTGAGTGCCATGAGGTTGATAGGTGAGGTACTGAAGACCTTTTGGACAGAGTAATGTGGGATGCACTGGCTGAAAGGGTGGTGGAGGTACAAACCCTCCTAAGATGCAATAAGTCTTTAGATGTGCAGCAGCGATGCCATGGCATGTTAGGCCATGGGAATAGTGGTCACAAATGAGATAAGGTGACTTTGGAAGGTGCTAGAGACGCGCATCCTTTGTGTATGACCCACACGTGTGACTGTATCAGTCTGTGAATGAGCAGTGTTACTGCATTAACGGTTGCAGCAAACATCAGTGCTTTGGATGGTGGGGAGACAGAGTGGATGGGACTGTGGCCCTCAAATACCTAACCGCTGCACCCCAGCCTCACCGACACCTGCCGTCCTGGCCGCCTGCCTCCTCCCCAGCTCCATGGCCTGCTCTTCATACGTGGTGAGGTGCTGTAGCACGGCGTGCCCACCACCAGTCCGCTGCCACTCCCTCATATTGCTCTCAGTTTTTGCCTGCAGAACAGAGAAGAGCATTTATTGGGGCTGATCGCTCATGTACTCTGCACACGCACGCTGCACCCCAACCAAAGTGGCCCATCTGAGGCCTCCAGTGGCTCCTGTCAACTCTACTGGTGATCAGTCCCCAGAAGATAGTACGGCTGCTCCCAACCCCCTCCCCCAACGGCCACCTTGGACACATTCGGCGTCTATCACGTTGAATAACACACGGGTCTTAGTGCCCATGGCAAGGAGGCACAACTAGGTGTGGCACCGAGGCCAGCAGATGGCTCTTGACCACGGCACCTTAAGGCTTCCCTTCCACCACCTCATGACCATCAATAAGACATGTGTTGGAATTTTGAGTATGTGTCCAGCTGCCTCCCCTGCAGGTTGACCCCACAGTACTCAAATGTGACAAACACCAACATATGCTGCAGGGAGAGCCCATCTTCTCCTCAACCACTAAGGCTGATGTAAGCATGGTCACTATCTGTTTGCCCACCCAGCATGCGCCAAATGCCCAATGCAGTAATGACACTAAGATGGGGGGCAGGGGGGTGCTCAAAGGCTAAGGCTACCTGCTGGGTCAAATGGCCAAGGCTGACATGGTGCTCACCCTTCCAGAGCGCAACAAATCATTGAAGCGCTTGCGGCACTGGGTTCCGGTGCGCCGCACAGCATCATGGGAGCTTACAGCCTCCGCCACCTCCTGCCAGGTCTGCCTGGTGACGTGGGGGGCCCTCCTCCTCCCATCCTCCGGAAACAAACCCGATGGTCGGACACCTCTTCCAGGAGGACAGCAAGACAGGCATCTGAGAACCGAGGGGCACAGTGGCCCCCCCACTGGCCTACCCTGCAGCCTGCCCCCCTCCCCCCACCTCTGCCCTCAAACCACCATGTCCTTCCCTATGAGTGGCCATGGTGAACTGCCTCAAGGAGGCTGCCTGGCTGCTCTTTATACAGACTGCCGGTTCCCCATTGGAATTGACAGTCTGAACACGCCCGCCGCCGATTTGGTTTTCCCGATGTACACGGGAGCCGGAACCCCGCTGGGCGGGCCTTAATTGGCCCGCCCGTTTCAATGGCGGCGTGGCCCATTTCAATGGCGGCGATTGGCTGCCCGCCTGCTGCCGCGTCGGTCGGGCCCGCCCGCCCGTCAAGCGCAAAATTCAGCCCAGCAAATAATATATTGGTACTTATCAATGTCTCATTGAGTCTCATAGAATTACAGGTCCAGCATCTGAAGAGCTACTAGTGAGATGTCAACCTTTAGTGATTTTAATTTGCAATCTGAAGGTACTAGTGGGAATTTTAACCCATGCCAGCAAATGAGGGAGCTTCTGAACTCGACCCTTATTCCTTGCCATTGCAAGAAGAAATGTAGAATTCCTTAGGAAAAGTAGCTTCACTGAGATGAGAATAATCTCACTCTTCAGGAAAACCAGTTACCCTCCCTTAAAAAATGGCATCTCAAAGAGGTTGCGGAACAGGTTTTTTCACCACGCACCCAATGCCAGTGGCCACGGAAAATTCCAGTGAACGAACTATATCATTTTCAAACTTAATGTAAAATTCTATCATACCATGGTCACTATTTCCTAATGGCTTCTTTACATCAAGGTTATTAATTAGCCCTTTCTCATTAGATAATACTAAATATAAAATAGCCCAATCCCTTGTTAGTTCCTCCATGTACTGCTCCAGAAACCCATCTCTTACACACTCCAAGAAATCATCCTTCACAGCATTAGTGCTAATTAGGTTTACCCAGTCTATATATAAATTTAAGTCACCCATTATTACTGTATTACCCATGTATGTGCAGCTCAATTTTCCTGATTATACCATGACCAATATTACCACTGCAGTTTGGTGGCCTGTAAATGACTCCCACCAATGTTTGTTGCCCCTTGCTGTTTCTTAGCTCCACCCAAACTGATTCTACCTCTTGATCCTTCAATCTAAGATCCTCTCTCACTAATATATTGATCTCATACCTTGTTAACTGTGCTACCCTACCTCCTTTTCCTCTCTGCCTATCCTTCCTAAATGATGAATATCCCTGAAATTGCAGGATAAAGTGACTAGCATCACACAAATCACCTCTTAATCTCCACTATCCTAACAAAAACAATCTCTCTATCCTCGCGATTGTCTCAGCACCCTTGTTATTGCGTGGTGTCTAAAACTGCACACTATATTCCAACCATGTTACAAATAGATTTTATATAGATCCACCATTTTCTATTCTCTTGCCACAAACCCCAGTATTCTATTAGTTTATTTTGGTCCTATTCACTTGAGTTGTTGTGAACCAAATCCTTCTACTCTTGCACAACATGCAACTTTTTTCAGTTCACTATCAATTTTGTTTTAGCAAAATGGTCCATCTAATTTTTACTGACATTTTTCTTGTGCTAGTATTTTATCAACACTTCTTGCAATTGCTGTAGATCTTCAGGATGAAATACTATGCCTCCTATTTTAGTACCATTTGAAATTTGGACATTACTCTTTACAGTCCTATATCTAAGACATTGAAGTGCACAATTAATGGAAATAAACTTGGAACACAGCCCTGTGGGATACAACTGTTCGCTACCATCAATTCTAAGCAACTGTCCTTAACTTCTATTGTCTGTTGCCTCCCTTCTAACTAGTTTTTAAATCTAATTTACACTTCCACCTATTTTCATACCCTTCAATTTTCTTCTCTAGTTTCTTGTGTGGTAGCTTGTCAAAGGCTTTCTGAAAGTCCATGCACATCCACTGCATTTTCCTGTCCACCATGTATTTTGCCTCCTCAAAATAATCTTAAGGGGCTTGTCAAGTGTGGTCTTCATTTTAAAATCTTTGTTGGCTGCTTTTGATTACTTTTTCTCCATCTGGGTATTTAGCGATTAATGCCTTTAATTAATAATTCCATTTTTTCCCCTAGAACAAACGTTGTCCTGCAATTATCCTGGTTAGCTCTGTTTCTCTTCTTTAAAATGGATATTATATTGTCCGCTCTCCAGTCCTCCAATGTGCATCCACTCTTAATAGTTGGCTGGAATATAGGGCGGAATCATTCCAGATTTGCACAAAGTGTGGTAGTGGTTGGGAAAAAAGTTGTGTTACCCATTGGCTGCAATGGTGGGTTTTCGCACCGTATCATCCATTCCTGCCTTGTTAATTATGCAGCCACAGGAAACACACCATCTTACTAGCAGACAGCCTCCTACTTGTCCACTGCGCTGTTACCTCGCCGTTTCCTCATGCAGAGTCCCACATTTAAACTGCAGCCATACACAAACTTCTCAATGCTTGCAGCCCAGGACTGCTCCAGTGAAAACATGGGCCCAAATTTCAAGAAGAGTGCAGCCCCCCGGTTCAGTGACGCATCCCTGGGGCACCTTCTCGACGCTGTGAAGGCCCACCCCGATGTCCTCTACCCCTGCTCTGGCTGCAGATGCCCATCAGTCTCACCACTCCGGCTTGGGAGGCGGTGGCAGTGGTAGTCAGTGTCCACACACAAGAAGTCTGCCATCCAGTGCAGACAGAGGATGAATGATCTCATCTGAGCTTCCAGGGTAAGTTAACCATCTCATCACTCTAAACTCACACACTCACAAGATCTTTACACATTCACTGGTAACTCACTCACTGCCAGCTCATGGGACATCACCACTCACTCTCTCACACACACTCTCACATGTCTCAGCTCCTCTAGAGACTGTCTCCTCCGCCTTCATCATCTTGAGGCCACTTGTACAGATCAATGTGCCCCCACACACACCCAAGGATACCCACCTTCCCCAGTACAGCCCTCGCCCTGCAGCCTCTCCCCTTGCCTGAGGCCACTTCCCCCCCTTCCCCAAGCAAATCCTAGGGGCAGAATTTTACTTTCGTCGGTCTGATGGGCCCAACCGACTCGGCGGTGGGCGGGCAGCCGATTGTCGCTGGCGAAACGGGCTGCACCACCATTGGCCCGCACCGCAGCTTTGCGACTGCCATGGAGAACGGGAAAATAGTCGCGAGGGTGGGCGTGCTCAGACTGCCGGTTCCAATGGGGAGCTGGCAGCCTGTATAAAGAGTGGCCAGGCAGCCTGCTTGAGGCAGTGCACCATGGCCAGTCAGAGAGGTAGAAACGCTCCAAGGAGGGCAGAGGAGGAGGAGGAGAGGGGCAGGCTGCAGAGGTAGCCAGCGGGGGGCCACTGTGCACCCAGATTCTCGGACGCATACCTTGCTGTCCTCCTGGAAGAGGTGTGCCAACGACGTGATGCTCTGTATCCTGAGGATGGGAGGAGGAGGGCCCCCCCATGTCACCAGCCAGGCGTGGGAGGAGGTGGGCACGGCTGTAAGTGCCCATGATGACGTCAGACGCACTGGCACATAGTGCCGAAAACGCTTCAATGATTTTCTGCGCTCCAGACGGGTGAGTACCATGTCTGTCTGGGCTATTTGAGGCAGAAGGCAGCCTTAGCCTTAGCCTCCCCCCCCACCCCACCATGTATGGCTGTCGTTACTACATAGGGCATCTGTTGCATGCTGGGTGGGCAAATGGGTACTGACAATGCTTACATCAGCCATAGTGGTTGAGGAGAAGAAGGGCTTTCTGCGCAGCATATGTTGGTTTCTGTGGCATTTGAGTAGTCTGGGGGCAACCTGCAGGGGAGGCTGCATGACACATACTCAGAATTCCAACACATGTCATGTTGATGGTAATGAGGTGGTGGAAGGGGAGCCTCAAGGTCTTTTAGGCAAGTCCCATCTGCTGGCATCGGCGCCGCACCTATTTGATCCTCCCTTCCATGGGCGCTAGGACCCGTGTGTTATTCAAAGTGATGGACGCCAAATGTGTCCAAGGGGACCGTTGGGGGAGGGGTTTGGGACTGGCCATACTATCTTCTGGGGACTCATCACTAGTAGTGTGGACAGGAGCCGCTGGAGGCCTCAGATGGGCCACTGTGGTTGGGGTGCAGCATGTGCATGCAGAGTACACGAGCAACCAGCCCAATTAATCCTCTTATGTGTTTTGCAGGCAAAAAGTAACCACAATGCCCGGGAGCGCCTGAGGACTGGTGGTGGGCACGCCCACCTCCAGTGCCTCACCCCATTCGAGGATCAGGACATGCAGCTGGGCAGGAGGCAGGAGGCCAGGGCGGCCGGGGGCGGCGAGGCTGGGGTCTAACGGGCAGGTATTTGAGATCCACAATCCCATTCACTCTGTGTGCCCACCATCCAAACCACTGATGGTTGCTGCAATCGTTAATGCTGAAACAACGCTCATTCACTGACTGAGGCATTCTGAAGTCTGGGTCATACAGGAGGGACCCTCATCCCCTTGAGGAATGGCCTCTCCACCGCCTTCCAAAGTCACCTTATCCCATTTGTGACCACTATCACCATGGTCTCACATGCCATTGGATTGCCGCTGCACACCCAAAGACTTATTCCATTTTCGGGGGGTTTGGGAACTCCTGCACCCTTTCAGCCAGTGTGCCCCACGTTACTTTGTCCAGAAGGTCCTCAGCACCTCAGCTGTGAACCTCATGGCACTCAACTTAGATGAATGCCACCACGGTATTCATCCCTGCGCCAAGGGGAAATGTTGTCTTCTGGCCACCCAGTCTATGTCCCTCCTTACAGAATGAAGGGCAATAATATGACCTCTCAATCTCCTGAGTTCGGCGGAAAATAACACAACTGTTTGAAATGTTTAAAAACAAAAAACTGCGGATGCTGGAAATCCAAAACAAAAACAGAAATACCTGGAAAAACTCAGCAGGTCTGGCAGCATCGGCGGAGAAGAACAAAGTTGACGTTTTGAGTCCTTATGACGATTCAACAGAACTAAGTAAAAGTAGGAGAGGGGTGAAATATAAGCTGGTTTAAGGTGGGGGGGTGGGGGGAGAGAAGTGGGGGTGGGGGAGGGGGGTGGTTGTAGGGACAAGCAAGCAGTGATAGGAGCAGATAATCAAAAGATGTCGCAGACAAAAGAACAAAGAAACACCTCTTAAATCACCTCTCACTTCAACACCTTTTTGTTCTTTTGTCTGTGACATCTTTTGATTATCTGCTCCTATCACTGCTTTCTTATCCCTACAACCACCCCCCACCCCCCCACTTCTCTCCCCCCACCCCCCCACCTTAAACCAGCTTATATTTCACCCCTCTCCTATTTTTACTTAGTTCTGTTGAAGGGTCATGAGGACTCGAAACGTCAACTTTGTTCTTCTCCGCCGATGCTGCCAGACCTGCTGAGTTTTTCCAGGTAATTCTGTTTTTGTTTGAAATGTTTCCTCAGCCGTGCAACTATCCAGGCAACAATGCATCCACATCAGATACCTCTGCACTCTCCCCACTCCTTTGGTTCTTTACAAGCCATGTGCCAATCATGAGGCCATCTGACCAGCCTGTTTGCATGTGCGTTTAATGCTTGGGGCCCGTCTTGACTCATTTGGACCTCGCCAATGTTCTTCTTATAAGGGTCTTTAAGGGTGAGCTACTTATGAGGGTGGGGGGGAAAGGGATGAAAGGTTGAAGTGAATGTACACTAACTGATGCACTGTCCTTGTTGTTAATTTCAGCATCACCACCAGAGTGACCCACACGTCCTCAACGCAGCCCTCCCTCCACACCTGAGGGGCAACATGTGCAACTTGTGGCACATCATTTCAGCCAGTCAGGCACCAGCGCAGACACACACACCTCGGTGGGGACTTTACCGTCGGCTAGTGTCCCGGGTCACAGTGGGGAGGGCACATCACAATCGCTGGAGGAGATGGTAGGGGCAGAGAGTGCCGATGGCTCCAGCAGCTGGAGGTCTGCAGGGGACGAGGCACATGCTGAGTCCGGCACTGATGACGTGCCTCTGGAGTTGTCCCCATTGCAGCAGCTGCAGGACAGGTGGCAGGAAGTGCGTTTGCATCTGGCAGGGTTGCATGAGGAAATGGTTCAGCTGCTCTCTGCGACGGAGGAGTCTAGGCAGAGTGCACGTGAAGATTCCACCCTCAGGGCAGAGCTTCAGGATTCCTTCAATGAGAGATTGGCAACTCTCAAAGAGAGGGTCTTCCACCAAATGGATCAAAATATGATTGGGTTACGCTCTGACCTGCAAGCCCTCACAGCGGTTCTGGCCACAGGTGGTGTTTTCCATTGTGAGAGATGTTGTGGACACCAAGTGCTGGCACTCGGTGCCCATGCATCTGCGGTGAGCAGGGAGGTAGATTTGGACCTCACGTCAGTGCAGCAGCTGCCTGCCGTCGCTGCGAGCTCCTCTCAGGGCACTTCGGATGAGGGCAGCAGCTCCTCCGCCCCTCTGCCAGTCAAGGTTGCTTCCGTTGAGGCTGCGACAACTGGGGAGGTGCCAGTTCAGGAGCTGGCCACTCCCTCCCAGGCGGGGCCATCACAGGCTCCATGGGCCAGAGGATGCCCGCCAAGGTCATCGAGGCCAATAGGACAGCGGAGTCAGCAGGCTGTCTCACAAGCCACTCCGAGCGATGGGGCAGCACCTAGACGTAGTACCCGGAAACAAAACATTAGGCACCTTAGGCACTCCCCAGGTGTGTCACTGGTGATTTTGTGTTGGCCTTAGAATAGGGACCCTTTTTGTAACATTGTCGAATAATCATGTGGGCTTTAATTGTGGACAGAATAAAGTCCACCTTTGTTACCACCACTGAGCGTCTTTTCATTGTGGTGCCTTTTTCATTTTCACATAATTATCATGAGTGTTACAGTGGAGATTGATGTTTCTGTACTAAGGCCTTAGTTGCAGCTGATGAGGTGGAAGATGTAGCACCTAAGTGCTACGTGCAGAAGTGCCAGGCAATGCTGCTCCTGCTGATCCATGTGTGTGGAACTAGCTGAAGGTTCTTTGGATTAAAGTGTCCCTGGTGTCCCTGCCTCCTTGGTGTAGTAGCAGATCGTCGTTGTGGCCTTCATCATCACCCTGTGCTTTCTCATCCTCTGAGGCACTGCTGGATTCATCATATGCAGCCTCATCCACTGCATCAAGATCTTCATCGTCAACTGCATCCCCCCTTTCCAGCGCAAGATTGTGCAGGGCGCAACAGACTACCACTATCAGAGAGACGCGATCTGGGGGGTACTGGAGTGCGCCCCCTGAGCGGTCCAGGCAACGGAAGTGCATCTTGAGAAGACCAATGGCTCTCTCCATCACAGCCCTTGTGGTGCCCTGGCTCCTATTGTAGTGCTCCTCAGCTTCTGTTCTTGGATGGCGGAGAGGCATCATGAGCCACCTACGCAGGGGATAGCCCTTGTCACCCACCAGCCAACCATCCAGCCGAGCTGGAGCACTGAAGAGCCCTGGCACCTGAGAGTGTCTGAGGATGTAGGCATTGTGGGAGCTGCCTGAGAACCTTGCACAGACTTGTAAAATCTGCATCCTGTGATCGCACACTATCTGCACGTTCATGGAGTGGAAGCCCTTCCTGTTGACAAAGGTACCGGGCTCACCTGCTGGCGCCTTGATGGCCACATGTGTGCAGTCTATTGCACCCTGGATGCAGGGGAAGCCAGCAATGGCCGCGAAGCCTCTGGTTCGCTGTGCCTCACTTGCGTGGTCACAGCGGAAGTGGATGAAGGTGGATACCCGTCTGAACAGAGCGTCTGTAACCTGCTTGACACAAGTGTGGACAGCTGATTGGGAGACACCACAAAGATCACCCACTGAGCTCTGGAAGGAGCCAGATGCACAGAAGCGGAGGGCAACTGTGACCTTCAGAGCCGCTGGCATGGGGTGTCCTCCCACACAATTAGGGGACATCTAAGGGCCAATCATCTGACAGATATAATTGACTGTCTCCCTTGAGAGACGGAGCCTCCTTCAGCACTGCATCCTGGGCCTTTGTTATTTCTTTTTCAATTTCCCTGAGGATTATTGGATATATCCCATCAAGCACTTTGTCCTCCTTTAGTATAATTAACTTCTCTAATTCTTTTCTTTCATTTATTATGATATTTTTCATCTTGCTTTTAACCAATTCAGAATTTACTATATCCATATTTATATATATTGCCCTTATCTTTTGTAAACACTGGAACACAGTACTATTATTAAATTTTTTTTTTTGCAAAAATATACTTTATTCACAAAATATCTTCAAACAACATTTCAAAACATTTCAAAATCACCAACACAAAAATACAAACAGGTTCAACTTTTACAACATGTATCACGAAATCCATTGATACAAAAAATGAATATTACAATCATTTGCATACATTCATTTTGAGCTGTACAGCCCGAGGGGATTTAAACAATTCCCAGCCCCTCGGTGCACTATGGTAGAAAGGCTTTAGGCAGTGACCCTTCCCCATTGCGCCTTTGCGGCAGCTGCCCCAAGCTTTAGTGCGTCCCTCAACACGTAGTCCTGGACTTTGGAATGTGCCAGTCTGCAACACTCGGTCGGGGACAACTCTTTGCGCTGGAAGACCAACAAGTTTCGGGCAGACCAAAGAGCGTCTTTCACCGAGTTGATGATCCTCCAGCTGCAGTTGATGTTTGTCTCGGTGTGTGTCCCTGGGAACAGCCCGTAGAGCACAGAGTCCTGTGTCACAGAACTGCTCGGGACAAACCTCGACAGAAACCACTGCACCTCTCTCCAGACCTTCTTTGCAAAGGCACAATCCACCAGGAGGTGAACAACGGTCTCTTCCCCACCACAGCCACCTCGAGGGCAACGTGCAGAGGGGGTGAGACTCCTGGCGTGTAGGAAGGATCTGACAGGGAGGGCCTTTCTCACCACCAGCCAAGCTATGTCTTGGTGCTTGTTGGAAAGTTCTGGCGATGAAGCATTCTGCCAAATGACTTTGACAGTCTGCTCGGGGAACCATCCCACAGAATCCACCCTCTCCTTTTCCCACAGGGCCTCTAAGACGTTACGTGCCGATGGACTTGTGGTCAAAGGTGTTTCTCTGCATAAATTTTTCCACGAGGGACAGGTGGTGCGGCACCGTCCAACTACTTGGAGCGTTCCGCGGCAGCGTGGCCAAACCCATCCTTCGCAACACCGGGGACAGATAGAACCTCAGCATGTAGTGACACTTGGTGTTTGCATACTGAGGGTCTACACACCGCTTGATGCAGCCGCACACAAAAGTGGCCATCAGTATGAGGGCGATGTTGGGCACGTTTTTTTCCCCCTTTATCTAGAGGCTTGTACATCACGTCCCTGCAGACACGATCCATTTTCGACCTCCAGATAAAGCGGAAGATGGCTCGGGTGATCGCCACCACGCAGGAGTGTGGAATGGGACAGACCTGCGCCACGTACAGCAACAGTGAGAGTGCCTCACACCTGATGACCAGGTTCTTACCCGCAATGGAGAGGGAGCGTCGCTCCCACATGCCCAGTTTCCTTTTCACCATAGACACTCGCTCCTTCCAGTTTCTAATGCATGCTCTGGTCCCTCCGAACCATATACCCAGCACTTTCAGGCCGTCAGCCCTGACGGTGAAGGGGACAAAGGATCGGTCAGCCCAGTTCCCAAAGAATATGGCCTCGCTCTTCCCACGATTTACCTTGGCTCCTGAGGCCAGTTCGAACTGGTTGCAGATGTGGATCAGTCTGCGCACCGACAGCGGATCCGAGCAGAAAACGGCGACATCATCCATGTACAGGGAGGTTTTGACCTGAGTGTCTCCACTGCCTGGGATTGTCACTCCTCTTATACCCGGATCCTCCCTGATGGACTCAGCAAAGGGTTCTCTGCAACACACAAAAAGAACAGGCGAGAGACGACAGCCCTGCCTGACTCCAGATTTAATAGGAAAGCTTTCTGATTCCCACCCATTGATTGAAACTGCGCTACTGATGTTAGTGTAGAACAGTTGGATCCAATTGCGAATTCCCTCCCCAAATCCCATTTTGGAGAGCACATCCCCCATGTAGGTGTGCGATATTCTGTCAAAGGCCTTCTCCTGATCCAGGCTGATGAGGCAGGTGTCCACACCCCTGTCCTGCACATAGGCAATCGTATCCCTGAGCAGTGTGAGGCTGTCAGAGATCTTCCTGCCCGGCACAGTGCAGGTCTGGTCAGGGTGGATCATCAATTCCAGAGCGGATTTGACCCGATTGGCGATGACCTTGGACAGAATCTTATAGTCCACATTCAACAGTGAAATGGGTCGCCAATTTCTAATTTCCTCCCTTTCCCCCTTGTGCTTGTAGATGAGGGTGATGATGCCTTTCCTCATTGATTCTGACAGACTGCCGGCCAGGACCATACTCTTGTACACTTCTAGCAGGTTTGGGCCGATCAAGTCCCACAGAGCCAAATACAACTCCGCCGGCAAGCCGTCGCTTCCGGGAGTTTTACTCTTCTCGAAGGACTCAAGGGCCTTAGTCAGTTCATCAGGAGTTAGAGGTTTGTCCAGGCTCTCCCGCGTACTATCGTCTAAGACCTCCGTGATAGAGGACAGGAGGGACTGGGAGGCCGTGCTGTCCGTGGGCTTCACGTCATACAATCCGGCATAAAAGGATTTGCTGATCCTCAAAATGTCAGACCGTGATGACTTTACTGAGCCATCTTCTTCCTTCAGGCTGCTGATCACAGAGCTGTCTCTGTGTACCTTTTGGAAGAAGAAACGTGAGCACGTCTCATCCTGCTCCACGGAACGGACTCTAGAATGGAAGATGATCTTGGAGGCCTCCGAGGCAAAAAGCGAGGCTTGCTGGCTCTTCACCTCTTGGAGTTCCTCCTTGACATCGACCCCCATCGACTGCAGCCGGAGCAGATTCTGCATGTTTTTCTGGAGTCGGGATATTTCCCTCTGTTCCTTTCTAGCTTTCTGGACGCCTTTGAAGATGAAAAACCTCTTGATGTTTCCCTTGATTGCTTCCCACCAGTGTGTCAGGGACTCAAAGAGGGGTTTCACGGTTCTCCAACCTTTGTAATCCCTCTTGAGCTCCTCAATGTTCTCTGGGGTCAGCAGTTGCACGTTTAGCTTCCATGCCCCCCTGCCCACCCTCTGGTCTTCCTTTAAGTGACAGTCCGCCAGTAGGAGGCAGTGGTCAGAGAAGAACACCGGCTTGACGTCGGTGGATCTGACTGCGAACGCTCGGGACACAAACAGGAAGTCTATCCTGGAACGGATGGACCCGTCTGACCGCGACCAGGTGTATCTACGCTGCGCTCCATCTGCAGGGTTGCTGAAGACGTTGTGCAGCTTGGATTCCTTTACTGTTTCCATCAGGGATCTGGACGTAGCGTCCAATCTGCTGTCGGCCCTGCAGGATCATCCAGCTGCATCGATGATGCAGTTGAAGTCACCGCCCAGAATGACCGGCCTGGAGGTCGCCATCAGCAGTGGGAGCTGCTGAAAAACCTCCAGCCGCTCGGCCCCTTGTGACGGGGCGTACACATTAATTAACCGGAGTGGAGCATTCTTGTACATTACGTCTGCTATGAGGAGGCATCCACCCACCACCTCCTTAACCTCGGAGACGGTGATGTTGCCTCCCCGCAGCAGAATACCCAGGCCGGAGGAACGAGAGTCGTTTCCGCCCGACCAGATCGATGGCCCGTGGGACCACCATCGTGACCATTGCCTGTAGGAGCTGAGGTGTGGAATCGCACACTCCTGCAGAAACAACAGGTCAGCTTTGACCTTGGTAAGGTAGTCCAATGTCGCAACACATCGCGTAGTAGATTTAATGCTTTAAAGATTTTATGGATACAATCTTTACACCCATTTTAAAGCGTTTATTTTCTTACCAAACCTGTTGTCTCTGAGAGTCCCAGACCTTCAGTCTGCTCCTTCATACCCGTAGTGAGCTCAAATTGCTTCACTTTGGATGGGCTGAGGAAATGGTCCTGAAACTCCCCATTGGAGATGTTCCGCTCAGGTGGCATCTGGGGGTTCGTGTAGAGAACGGGATTTGAACTGTCCTCTGTTGGAGAAGCTTCTCCAATCCTCTCCCCCTCTGGGGCGTTGCTGCTCCCGGCTTCCCGGAGCTGGGGTGTGCTGAGCGCCTCACTACTCCCAGATTCCCGGAGCTGGGGTGTGCTGAGCGCCTCACCGCTCCCAGATTCCTGGGGCTGGGGTGCGCTGGCCTCTTCGGGTTGTGGACAAAGTTGGGGTGCACTGGTCTCCTCTTTGTCTCCAATGTTCTGGAGCTCGGGTTTCTCGTCCTCCAACTCCCTAGAGCTTTGCCGCTTCTTCTGTGGGTGCCGCCCTGGCACTTCTTCGTCCAAAGAGCTGCTTCCTTTGTCATCCGTGTCGGATGGGAGACGCCTCTTGCCACTTGTCTGGGAAATGGCTTGGTTCCTTCTTAGCCCCTTCTTCCTTTTGGCTCTTTTTACCAGCTGCCACTCCCCCTGCTGCTTTTCCACTGCTGCCTCCTCCTCCTCCATTGATTCACTCTCCTGAGGAGTGGGAGATTCAGGGGGCAGTGCTGTTGATAGAGGCAAATCTGTTGCCTCACTCTTTTCCTCCACCTTGTCTCTCTCTGTGTCTTCCTTTGTCCCATTGTTCTCCCTGGGGGCCTTGGTGGTTGGAGTGGCACGAAGCATTTCTTTTGCTTCCCCCTCGTTGGCTTTGGCTGCCCGTGCATAAGTACGGCAGTGTTTGGGGCAGGTCCTGTAGAGGTGATCTGCCTCGCCACACAGGTTGCAGCACTTAGCCTGTTTGCAGTCTTTTGTCTGGTGCCCTTCCTGTTTGCAGTTCTTGCAGAGGACGGCGCTGCAGTTGGCTGCCACATGACCAGACTTGCCGCATGAGCGACAAAGTTTGGGTTGCCCAGCGTGGACGAGGTAGCCACGGCTTCCCCCGAAAGCGAATCTGGAAGGAGGGTGGAAGGTGGCTCCCTTACCGTCGGTCTTGAGCGTGACCTTAACCTGGCGTTTGCATGTCCAGATCCCCAAATCGTCTCTAACCGCAGTGCAGCTCCCCACCTTATCGAAGTACCTGGTGACCAAGGTGAGCACGTCGGCGACAGGGACGAAGGGGTTGTACAGATGCACCGTCACCACACGGTCCCGTTGCAAAGGCAGAGCAAAGAGCGGCTCCGCTGTCAGGATTTTCATCTCCGGCAGGTCACTCTTCTCCTTGAAAACCTTCAGGAGCTTGATGCAGTCTGCCACTCGCTTGAATGTCACGTCAAAATATCCAGCGCTGGGGAAATCCTGCAGGCAGTAGATCTCCGCAGCCTCGAAACCACACACCTTTAGCAGGATCCTCCTGGTGAAGAAGGCCCGATCCATAGCTGCTCCTCCTTCTTCGCTACCCTTCACTGTGACTTGGACAGTGTTAGGTACCCCATGGTATGGGGTTTGATTGGTTATAGCCATTGTTTACCTTTCCCTGGCAGAATCTGTGATCGAGGTCTCTCCCCTGCCAGGTAAGTACTATTATTAAATACCCTGCCAATTTCCACTTAACCTCTAATACCCTGCTGTTGTGTCCTCTCAAGGAGATCACTGCACATTTAAGTACTCTCTTTCTACTGATATATTTGTAGGAGATTTTAATGTTTTTTTTAAAAAAAGGTGATATTCTCTTCCCATATCTCTTTCTTGCTTTTCTTATTCCTTTCTTAATCCCTTTCCTTATTTTTCATATTGCTTCTTTATTTCCATCAAGTTTAGCATACCTCTTTTCATTTGTTTCCAATTTCTTTATTTATCCTGAAATGTGAAATTGTTTTCCTTTTTTAATGATATATATTTATTCTGCAACTTAACAATCTTGTTTTGAAAAATATTCCACTGTCGATCTATGGTCCTGTGCATCAATTTCTCTTTCCACCTCACCTCAGCTAGCTCACTCCTTGGGAGTGATTGTAATTTTGCCAAATCAGTAGTCATGAGACAGTAACAGACTCAAAATGGGTTTTGAAGACTAACAATCCTGTTAACACTGTCGCTCCTGCTGCCATGGCAGCACTATTTTAAAAGGGGCCTCTTCACCATTTCTGATGATGATGCAGCAGAAGAGTTCCCGAAAAGATACATTTTAATTTAGTTTAGTGTGTCTAGGAGGTACCACTACCATGCTGGGCTCCCCCTCCACAATCGCAAACCACCCGCTCACCCCACCCCTTCCTCCTCCGCTTCCAGGATTTACTTGGCTCTTGCTTGATGATATGCTGAGACCAAACTGGTGAGTTGCTTTGGGGTGCCCGTTTAGTGCCTGCAGCCCACTAGCTGTGTTCAAACAAGACCCAAGACTCAAAGTGACCATGGCCTCTTCCCTTCTGGCAGGGGTGGGTGGCCACTGCCTTCTACAGGCTGGTTAATAAAAGTTAAACCATCCCCTCTTAATTTTCTAAAATATGAACTGTTCCAATCTGGTGCTTTGATATTTGCTCTCACACTTGCATTTTCTCTTTGGGCCATGATCATTATCATATTATCATCACTATTACTGAGGTACCGACTCAAATGTTACCCTTCTACCCGACCTATTTTGTTACTCAAAACAGACCCTACAGGACTTCTCCCCTTCTAGGCATGTGAACATAATGCTTGAGGAAGGAGTTATGCACAAATTTTAAGTATTCTATTCATTTTTACTGTTTACCCCTTCCCTTTAAGGGTGGCAGGAGGCACAGTAATGCTTCTCCCTGCCCCTCAAGCTAACCTGCTGAAATCTTTCTCTTCCACGTGTTTCAGGCAGGAGGCATAACCGGCACTTATGATGCACATAGGACCCTAATTGCGATTTTGATGTATGAATGAGTATTTGTACAGACGTTGAACAGCCTGACCAGTGGCCCTTAAAGGGACTATCAGAGGTCAATCAGAAAATCAGATTCTTTTTAACTCCTCGTGGACTCATAAAAGACTATAACTCTTGTGATGCTGCCCTGGGGTTTGCCTCTCTGCCCTCCTCTCCTCCCCACCTCCAGAAGGTCTAACTTCCTGGCTCCCCAAGGATTCAGCTCTCTCCGAGTGACAGATTGGTACCCACAGTTCAGGGAGTACATTTAAATGAGGCTTGCACCTCAAAAGACTCAGACTTAATTCATTGAGCAAATGGCAGGCAGCAGGCATGCTGCATGCCCGACCACCTATTGTGTGCCTCAAGTTAAAATCACTCCTTTTGTATTGCAGTTTCTATTGCCAGCCAAGGCCTTCCAGAATAAAGCATCGGTAACCTACTTTATACACTGGAATGTTGCTGCTTGAATTATTTTGCAAATGTAATTCGAGACTGCCTGGAGGCATCTAGTCGCAAAATCATTCAGGGCAGTGGTCAGTTTTCCTGCTATGGATAAGTACACTGCTTCTTAATTAATTGAGCTGCAGGCTAGCTTACCTCTTCAATAATCTCCAGCAGGGGAAGCACAGCCATTTGAGGTAATGACAGGCTGATAAATCTAAAACATTAGTCTTTACGCCCTACAAAGTGGACATCAATCTGTTAAAAACATGAGTCTTCTGTGACACATTACTTGAAGTTCCTCCAATTTAATCATTTCTGTTTTCTCACCTTACTCTTCATTACACAGGAGAGGGATTCTCATAGAAATTTATTTTCACAGTCCAAAATGTAAGCATGTACTTTAATGTTAGAATAAATCTTCAATGAAGCTTTAGGGAACAAAATAACAAAAACCACTGTGCTGGGAAAATTACTAAAAAAATACAGTAAGTTCACCTAAAATTGCCTCCTCTATGTGCATTGTCATGATAGTGGATCATAGCCCTGAATTACTTACGGACATATTGAACTTTTTAAGCAAGACCTGTGATTTTAAAAAAAAGACCGACAAGCAAACTTGGCTGAAAAATGTAAAGTAACCACTTGCTGGAAAATCCCTATATGGATTACACTTGACTGACTAGTCCAGAGAGAACGGAATATCGCACCTAAAAGGTGTCAAGGCCTACTTCAGACAGAGACACTTGAAAGGGAGAGATGCAATGCAAAAGGCTAAACTCTAATCTCTTGTGGTTGCAGAGACAATGGAGACGGATTACTCTCTCAGCAGGAACCATCACCTGTTGAGTTACATCTCAGAATGTGGAAATGGTCTGAGTTGAAAGAAAGCAGATTCTGGCTGAAAGACCTGTTTGTTCTTTCTCTTCCAGGAATACACAAGAAAAGGGGTTAAAAAGATGGCTGCAAACCTGACCTATGTGTGCTAGTTCTGGTGTGCTAATTCTGGTATTCTAGCTCTGGTGTGCTCATGCGTGCTGTGAAGGTCACAGCTGAAGAACATCAACTAGGCATCCCTGCAACTTGCAGGTAAAAAAAAGTCTTTCTCTGTTGCTGGAGGCAAGCTGCAAGTCAGCAAAGCCACAGTCAAAAAGGAAACAGGACAACTCCTTCAGCTAACATGCAGAACCAAGTGTCTCCAAACCAACCACTCAACAGCTAAAGTCAGCTCTACCAGAATCACCCAACTTCACGGCCACTATGTTTTACCATCTACTGCACATAGATAAGCCAAAGACTGATTTGCATATTTTTTCAACTTTTACTTTCGGACTCAACTTCTCATTTCTGATCTATGTGTATGTGTGTTGCGTTTTATTATTTTTTGTCAGGTTTTTAGTTAATAAACTTACTCTTCCTTTGACTCGAGAAAACCTGGTTAAATTGGCTTAAAAGCAAAATACTGCGGATGCTGGAAATCTGAAACAAACACAGAAAATGCTGGAAAAACTCAGCAGGTCTAGCAGCATCTGTGGAGAGAGAAACAAAGTTAATGCTTTGAGTCCGTATGATGGAGCTCTGAAGAAGGTCATACGGACTCGAAATGTTAACACTGTTTCTCTCTCCACAGATGCTGCTAGACCTGTTGAGTTTTTCCAGTATTTTCTGTTTTTGTTTCTAGTTAAATTGGCTCCTTCTAACACATAAATACATTTGGACTGGGAAAAGGTATCCACGAGGGAAGGGATCCTTTTTTAATGAATCTTGTTGTAACCAACTGAGGAGTTGAATAAAGTAGGGGAGCCAGTTCATCCTTCCTCACCCAGTAGCATAACAATTTAGGGTCTCTCGTCCAGGATCATAACACATTGGGGGAACTGATTGTAACAGCATCTGCCTTGGGGATACTATTTATATTACTCTTTATACGGTGACATTGTTTCCTGTGGTCAGGTTAATTGGGGGAAATTGCAAAGTCAATTTGAATGCGCTGATCTGCCCCCTTTTAATTGGCACATGCTCACCGTGAATGGTAATGGCAGATGAAAACTGAGCTGGCAAAGTGAATTTAAATTTCACATTGTTGGTAACAGCTCTTAAATAGTACCAGGTTGGGCAGCGGGGTGGGGGTGGGTGCCGGGGACACAGGGTGCAGGTGATTGGGAGGGCATCAAGTGGAGCTGGCAGTAGTCTTTGATGCTTGAGACTCGGGTTAAACATTTACAAACAAATTTAGCTTTTGGGTGGCAGCCACTAGTGCAATTTCGAGAAGAGTTCCTGAACAGTATACGCACGTACTCTAATGCAAGTTTTAGACATGGGCAATGAACCTTCAGCCTTTAACAATATGGTGAATGGAGGGCTTTCAGTTTGGAACATATGCAGCATTACATGCTGCCCCTTGCATAGAATGTCTCAGTGTCCTTTCCACACCTCAATATCTACTTTTGGGACAGGATTTTGTCAGTAAATCACAATGACCCTCCAAATATCAGGAAATTGGTGGTTTTCTAATAGAAATTCCAGGCCACAGAGTTTTTTTTAAAATTAGCTGCAGCCAGAATCTTGTCTCAAGCTGGTTTAAATTTTAGTCCTGCTGCCTGCAAAGCAGAGGGGGAGCCAAGCTATTTTTGAACAAACATAAACTGCATGATTTATTCAGTTACAATTATGACAGCCACTTATTTTCAAATGTGGCTTGAGGCTATTCAAAAAGTACTTGAAGACCCAATAAATATTCTTAAGGATAAAAAGGAAGAACAGAGCTGATATTTAAATTGAGCTTGGTGAAGTTGAGAGAGGCAGTTAGTTATTCTTCAGCAAATTGTATGAATATGCATTAGCTCCTTCAGTGCATGAAATGTAAGGTTATACTTTATATACTGAGGGTCATTCTTGGCATCTCATGGAAGGACATAATCACGAATGTGACAGTCGTCTCAAAGGAAAATCTCCCAAGTATGCTCGCACGTATCAAGCCAAGGAAATTTCACTGACTCAGGCACTTTCACAGGATGCAAGATAGATGGATTCCCAAGGATATTCTGTATGGGGAGGTATGCGCCAGAAGACCAGTGGAATACCCAAACCTTCATTGTAAGGATGGTTGCAAGTGTGACATGAGGGCATCCTGGCTAAGTTTGCAGCTGATACAAAGATAGGTGGAGGGACAGGTAGTATTGAGGAGGTGGGGAGGCTAAAGAAGGATTTGGACAGGTTAGGAGAATGGGCAAAGAAGTGGCAGATGGAATACAATGTGGGGAAGTGTGAGGTCATGCACTTTGGTAGGAAGTATAGAGGCATAGACTATTTTCTAAATGGGGAGAGAATTCAGAAATCTGGAGTGCAAAGGGACTTGGGAGTCCTAGTCCAGGATTCTCTTAAGGCTAACTTGCAGGTTGAGTCGGTAGTTAGGAAGGCAAATGCAATGTTGGCATTTATTTCGAGAGGACTAGAATATAAAAGCAGGGATGTGCTGCTGAGGCTTTATAAGTCTCTGGTCAGACCACATTTAGAATATTGTGAGCAATTTTGGGCCCCGTATCTCAGGAAGGATGTTCTGGCCCTGGAGAGGGTCCAGAGGAGGTTCACGAGAATGATCTCAGGGATGAAAGGCTTAGCATATGAGGAACGTTTGAGGACTCTGGGTCTATACTTGATGGAGTTTAGAAGGATGAGGGGGGATCTGATTGAAACTTACAGAATATTGAAAGGCCTGGATAGAGTGGACATGGGGAAGATGTTTCCATTAGTAAGAGAGACTAGGACCCGAGGGCACAGCCTCAGAGTAAAGGGAAGACCTTTTAGAACAGAGATGAGGAGAAACTTCTTTAGCCAGAGAGTGGTGAATCTATGGAATTCATTGCCACAGAAGGCTGTGGAAGCCAGGTCATTGAGTGTATTTAAGACCGAGATAGATAGGTTCTTGATTGGTAAGGGGATCAAAGGTTATGGGGAGAAGGCGGGAGAATGAGGTTGAGAAACTTAGCAACCATGATTGAATGGCGGAGCAGACACGATGGGCCGAATGGTCTAATTTCTGCTCCTATGTCTTACGGTCTTATGATCGCATGAATGCCCTGGAGCTCGATTTTCATACAAGGGAAACATCAGCCCAACAACAGAGGGAAATGTTCACATTACCTGTAGGCTGGTGTGTGCCACGATGACCATCAGTGGATACAGAAGCTTGACAGCAGGTGCCAGTGCCGAAAACAGCACCCAAAATGACAGCAGATAACCACCTCATAAATGTGGCACTTGTGGCAGAACCTGCCTCTCCATTGGACAACATCACTCAATAAAGGCCAACAGCAAAAACCTTCACATAACAACTTGCTCCAGCACTACGTCAATAATATGAGAAAAAGGGAACTAATTACCTTTGTGCATTCCCTTAGTGCTTGTCTTCCATGTGGCCTTGCTTGCCCCATTGCTCCTACACAGTGCTACGCCAATGGTTGCAGCAGGACTGGTGGAAGGCTGCTGACTTTCACTGGGAAATACTTCAGCTGCCTTGCAGGATGACCTTGAGCAACTCTGGGCCTTGAGGCCCTGGTTTCAGAGTGTACCACCTTGGCATGGTGCTCCATGATGAGATGGCAGCAGCCTGTGTCTGGTTGGTAGCAGTCTGCACCTGGATTTTTTTTTTGTTATTCGTTCATGGGATGTGGGCGACACTGGCTAGGGCAGCATTTATTGCCCATCTCTAATTGCCCATGTTCAGAGGGTATTTTTAAGAGTCAATAATGTGGGTCTGGAGTCACATGTAGGCCAGATCAGGTAAGGACGGCAAATTTCCTTCCCTAAAGGACATCAGTGAACCAGATGGGTTTTTACGACAATCGACAATGGTTTCCTGGTCATCACCAGACTTTTAATTCCAGATATTTATTGATTTCAAATTCCACCATCTGCTGTGGTGGGATTTAAACGCAGGCCCCCAGAGCATTACCCTGGGTCTCTGGATTACCAGTCCATTGACAATACCACTACACCACTGATGGCAGCAGCCTGCATCTGGATGGCAGCAGTCTGTGTCCGGATGGCAGCAGTCTGAATCCGGATGGCAGCAGTCTGTGTCCGGATGGCAGCCATCTGTGTCCGGATGGCAGCAGTCTATGTCCGGATGGCAGCAGTCTGAGTCCGGATGGCAGCAGTCTGAGTCCGGATGGCAGCCGTCTGAATCTGGAAGGCAGCAGTCTGAGTCCGGATGGCAGCAGTCTGTGTCCGGATGGCAGCAGTCTGAATCCGGATGGCAGCAGTCTGTGTCCGGATGGCAGCCATCTGTGTCCGGATGGCAGCAGTCTATGTCCGGATGGCAGCAGTCTGAGTCCGGATGGCAGCAGTCTGAGTCCGGATGGCAGCCGTCTGAATCTGGAAGGCAGCAGTCTGAGTCCGGAAGGCAGCAGTCTGTGTCCGGAAGATAGCAGTCTGTGTCCGGTTGGCAGCAGTCTGTGTCCGGATGGCAGCAGTCTGTGTCCGGATGGCAGCAGTCTGAATCCGGATGGCAGCAGTCTGTGTCCGGATGGCAACAGTCTGAGTCCGGAAGGCAGCAGTCTGTGTCCGGAAGATAGCATTCTGTGTCCGGATGGCAGCAGTCTGTGTCCGGATGGCAGCAGTCTGTGTCCGGATGGCAGCAGTCTGAATCCGGATGGCAGCAGTCTGAGTCTGGATGGCAGCAGCCTGAGTCTGGAAGGCAACAGTCTGAGTCCGGATGGCAGCAGTCTGTGTCTGGAAGGCAGCATCCTGAGTCCGGATGGCAGCAGTCTGTGTCCGGATGGCAGCCGTCTGTGTCCGGATGGCAACAGTCTGAGTCCGGAAGGCAGCAGTCTGAGTCCGGATGGCAGCAGTCTGAGTCCGGATGGCAGCAGTCTGAGTCCGGATGGCAGCCGTCTGAATCTGGAAGGCAGCAGTCTGAGTCCGGAAGGCAGCAGTCTGTGTCCGGATGGCAGCAGTCTGAGTCTGGAAGGCAGCAGTCTGAGTCCGGATGGCAGCATGTCTGAGTCTGGAAGGCAGCAGTCTGAGTCCGGATGGCAGCATGTCTGAGTCCGGATGGCAGCAGTCTGAGTCCGGAAGGCAGCAGTCTGAGTCCGGAAGGCAGCAGTCTGTGTCCGGATGGCAGCATGTCTGAGTCCGGAAGGCAGCTGTCTGAGTCCGGAAGGCAGCAGTCTGAGTCCGGAAGGCAGCAGTCTGAGTCCGGAAGGCAGCAGTCTGTGTCCGGATGGCAGCAGTCTGAGTCCGGATGGCAGCATGTCTGTGCCCGGATGGCAGCAGTCTGTGTTGTATAGCAGCAGTCTGTGTCCGGAAGGCAGCAGTCTGCGTCCGGAAGGCAGCAGTCTGCGTCCGGATGGCGTCAGTCTGAGTCCGGATGGCATCAGTCTGAGTCCGGATGGCGTCAGTCTGAGTCCGGATGGTGTCAGTCTGAGTCCGGATGGCAGCAGTCTGCGTCTTGATGGCAGCAGTCTGCGTCTTGATGGCAGCAGTCTGCATCCGGAAGGCAGCAGTCTGTGTCCGGATGGCAGCATGTCTGAGTCCGGAAGGCAGCAGTCTGAGTCCGGATGGCAGCAGTCTGTGTCCGGATGGCAGCAGTCTGAGTCCGGAAGGCAGCAGTCTGAGTCCGGAAGGCAGCAGTCTGTGTCCGGATGGCAGCAGTCTGAGTCCGGATGGCAGCATGTCTGTGCCCGGATGGCAGCCGTCTGAGTCCGGATGGTGTCAGTCTGAGTCCGGATGGCGTCAGTCTGAGTCCGGATGGCAGCAGTCTGCGTCTTGATGGCAGCACTCTGCATCCGGAAGGCAGCAGTCTGTGTCCGGATGGCGTCAGTCTGAGTCCAGATGGTGTCAGTCTGAGTCCGGATGGCAGCCGTCTGCGTCCGGATGGCAGCACTCTGCATCCGGAAGGCAGCAGTCTGCGTCCGGAAGGCAGCAGTTTGCGTCTGGATGGCGTCAGTCTGAGTCCGGATGGCAGCCGTCTGCGTCTGGATGGCAGCAGTCTGCGTCCGGAAGGCAGCAGTCTGCGTCTGGATGGCGTCAGTCTGAGTCCGGATGGCAGCCGTCTGCGTCTGGATGGCAGCAGTCTGCGTCCGGAAGGCAGCAGTCTGCGTCTGGATGGCGTCAGTCTGAGTTGCATAGCATCAGATTGAGAGCAGATGGCTGCAATCTGAGTCTGGATGGCATCAGACTGAGAGAGGCTAGCAGCAGTCTGAGCTTCCACTGCCTTATTGAGTCATCAGGAGGCTTTATCTAGTGCTGCAGTGGAAGCTGAGACAGCAGCCAACTGATAGTCCATCGTAGATTGTTCTGGAAGTGCAGCTGCCAGGAAGGTTCCCATCACTTCCAAGGGGGAAAGACTGGGCTCCAATCTCTGCATGATACCCTGTGACACATTGGAGCTGGACTCCTCCAGGGGATTGTCTGACAGGCCTAAAATGCACTAAGCATCTTGATGTGCATTGCCATCAGTGTTTTCCGATGGCTTGCCTCAGGTTCTCTTCTGAGTTCCCTGCAGAAAAACTCATTGTATATGAATGCCCTCCGGATAGTTCCGCAAGAGCTGTCCTATCCCCCCGGCTTGGCTGCAGCCCACACGTGCCCGGTGACTCACCATGTGCTGATTCCGACTCTATAAACTAGTCTTTACTGTTCCAGTATCTGAGCCAGTGGCTGCGAGTGTTACATCATAGAGTGTTGGCCCCTTCCTTTTGTTGCTGTGTCATTGCTTCTTCCTGACTGACAAAAAACAATTATAGAGCAGCCTGTGGTGCATTGCTGCAACTTCCCCTTTTATAGAGCGCATGCCTTTAAGAAGGGAAAGTTGCCCGTTTCTTCAGGACACCACTCAGGCCCTTGGAATTTGCAGAGGATGTCTGCACTGAAACAGGGACAGGGGCTGTGCCAGAGTTGTGTGTTGCCATGTTACAATAATGAAAATGAGGTAGGAGACAGATTTTGTGTCTTGCCACCTCTATTCCAACAGGAATACACATGCCGCGAATCATCGCCCCCACACCCAGATATCAGAGCCCATGAGTTTCATGCCTGAAATCTGCTAATGTTCCGACTAGGTACTTTACAGCCTTCCGGACTGAATATTCAGTTCAACAACTTTAGATCATGAACTTTCTCCTCCTTCCCCACCCCCTTTCCGATCCCCCTTTTTCCAATAATTTATATATTTTTATATTTTTCTTTTCCCACCTATTTCCATTATTTTTAAATGTATTTCCATCCATTGTTTTATCTCTACCTTTTAGCCTATTTCAATTCCGCCCCACCCCACTAGGGCTATCTGTCCCTTGATCATCCTGCTTTCCACCCTTAATGTCCCCATTAGCACATTTCTTAGCTAATATCACCACCGTCAACACCTCTTTGACCTTTTGTCTGTGACATCTTTTTGCAATCTCCACCTATCACTGGCCCTCTATCCAGCTCTACCTGTCCCACCCCCCTGAAACCAGCTTATATTTCACCTCTTTTCTATTTTTCCTTAGTTCTGATGAAGAGTCATTCGGACTCGAAACGTTAACTGTGTTCCTCCCCGCAGATGCTGTCAGAGCTGCTGAGTTTTTCCAGGTATTTTGTTTTTGTTCTGCTAAGGTGTTGCTCTATTGTTCATTGATGACTAGAGAGAGATCCTATGCCTGCACAGTATAGGTCCAATAGCTAAACATGACTATCAGAAAGGTTGTCTGTTTGTTGTTTTTGGTGTGCCACTGAAAGCTTGTCAAGGCTTTAGGGAGTTAGGTCTCACCTGTTAGGGTGACCTAGGGTATGAGAGTCACAAATTCTAGAATATGCAAGGTTGGCTGCAGATTAGGCATATCTCTATCACTGTGTATGAACTCCATCAACTTCATATATTTCAAAATAGTTTTCTGATTACACAGCAAGGTGGCGCCCAATTGAAAGGAATAAACCTGAATTGGAGAAATGCTCATAAATCTCAGACACATTGGAGGAGGTCATACTAGGCATCCTGTCATTTCAGAGCAAGTATGTGTACATTTTCCCCCAAGCTCAGGAATGGTACAACCCTAATGTCCCGTCTTACTTACTCATTTTCACATAGGCACATACACAGACCTCACTCACAGTGATGCAAGCTGTGCGTGAAGAGCCAATATTTCAACGTGAGTCACTTTTCTGTCCTGAGAGAGCTAGAAGAGTTGTCCGGCTGCATTGCCAGAACCCAGTAGAGTTTGCATAAGCAAGCACATCTCTATACATCCTGGAGGGTGTTGTTAGTAAGCTTGAGAAGCTAATTGCAGTGCAGTTGGCAAACTGTTTCATGTCCCATTTGTCTTTAATGGGAAAAGATATATCTGTGCCAATGCAGTTTTAGAGTGGAATGAAATGGGGACATAACTACATTGAAAGTGTTGGTACCTTTAACTATCACTGTCAGTACTTCATTACAGTTTGACTGCAGATACCTTGCAGCAGATAGCACAGTTCTGCAATCATTTTCCTTTTGACCCAGAGCCTGAAGAGGCAGGTTTCATGGATGTACATAGAATTTTACATCACAGAAAAGTCATTTGACCCAAGAGGTCCATGCCAGTCCTTATGCTCCACACAAGCATTTTCCTGAATCATTCATTGGTAGTTGTGCTCAGGATTGCTGATATGATTCAAAGCATAATAGCAGGTACAATAGCAATAAGAACATCTCTAGTGCCTGCTCAACTGCATGGAATGCCTTCCTTCATTTCATGGTAAGAAAGGAAAACATTAATGACATTGTCCCTCATGTACCTGAGTTGCAGATTTTGATATCTGGTTAAATTTATTTGTTATTTGAAATCATGCACACAACACTTATACATTTTTTGTCTGTAGACATATAAACTCATTTTATTTAATGGATTACATTAATTACTAATGTGAAGATTTTATGGTGATTACTATTAATAGGCAACAAAAGCATTTATCTGGAACCTTAATCATAGATTTCAGGATTTGAGCCATAGGCCTGAGTTTTATGGTGTCGGAGCGGGTGCGCGATGGTCCTGATCTCATGTAAAATCGCACGAGAAGACAGCCGGGTGGTCAAGGCATCATCAATATCGCCTTCATGCAATATTATGGCCAGTGGGCATGCCTGGATCTCGGAAGTGTGCCTGCTGACAATTAAAGGAGCAATTAGGCCAATTAAAAAGGCAACTTACCGGGATTTTATGTGGCCCGTGCGATTTCACGCTTGGCGCACGGGCCACTCAACCATCACGTTTTTAATTAAAACTTGACCCAGGGCGGGATAAAGGGCAAACAGGACCTTGGTAAGTTGAGTAGGTAGGATTTTGGCTGTGAGTTGGTTGCAGGTGGTTTTCAGACAGTTCCTTGCATTTTCCCTGTGTTCTGGAGGACCCTTTGGTTTACCAGTATTTTCAGAGACTTTCTGCCAAGCCCCCTTCAGCGCACTATCCTGTGCAATCTGTATTTCAGCAAATGGGGATTATCTACTCTGCCAGAGGGACCTCCTCAGAAGAGAAGAGGGCCAGAAGGGAGAGAAGGCCAGATGCCCGCAGGCAGCACCCCCAGAGTGTGACCTGTGGGAAGAGAGGCGCAGCCAGAGGGGGTGCAGGGCCAGCAGGAAGTGCAAGACAGTGCTTTTGCTTCCTGGACATGTCTGGGGTCCAGTGCCGAAGAGGGCTCCGTCTCTCTAGGGACACACTGACCTCTATTTGCCAGATGATTGGCCAGGGATTGCCTCAAACTGTATAGGTGGCCACCCTGTGCCAGTGGCTCTTAAATTTACACTGGCCCTGAATTTTTTTTGCCTCAGGTTCTTTCCAGGGCTCAATGGGAGATCTAGTGGTGTTTCCCATCTGCTGCCCACAGCTGTGTCAAGCTGGTCACTGACATTCTGTTCAGAAGAGTCAATAACTTCATTCATTTCTGCACCGATGAAGCCAGCCAGGTTGAGCGAGCTAGAGACTTCGCTGCAATTGTTGGGTTTCCCCGCATCCAGGAAGCCATAGGTTGCACGCATGTGGCCATAAAGGACAGAAGCAAGGGTGGTAATTGAGAGGACCACTGGGCTGCTCAAGATGAAGTTCCGTGCCTGGATTGATCGGGGGAGCACTTCAATATCCTCCAGAGCGCATCTCACTTATTGTCGTTGTCTGCTGCGCTCTGCACAATCTGGCTCTGTCAAAGTCTCATTCCAAATGCCACTGCCCTACATCTCTTATGGCCTCCCCCAGTCCTTTCCCTGTCCATTGGACTCTTACCTTCTTCCAAGACCCTGGTCTCTCCATGACCAGTGGCCCTGGCTCCATGCTCGCAGGCCATCTCCAGAGCGTCCTCCTCTGCCTGCATCAAAATCACGGGGTCGGGCATACCTCCACCCATTTGTCCTCGTTCCTGAGCATTATGACTCTTCTTCTCCTGTAAGGGTGAAAGTGCTTTCATGAGTCCCCCCCCTCTACATGCCAGGCCATACCAGCCCTACTTCCCCCAAGAGACACAGGTGCTGGTGCCCATCACATTGGCACACCTCACCCTTGCATAGATCCAAGCCAACCGGGCACATTTTTTCAGTCTCTCAAGGCACAGGCTCATGTGCCATTTGGCACTTTGCATTTCACACTCGTGAGCACCAACAAGTCCTGCCACCCACTAAGATATCTATACACAGTTCCAAAAGGACTCAGTACTCATGCTGGCAGAGTGCAGAAGGTCTTTGAAATTTTCCTGCACTGGAGCCAAGTGCGGCACACACCATAGCCGCTCACTTGGGCATCCACGCCTCCTTGGTTTGGTGAGGTGGCCTCCTCTTACCATCCCGTGGGATCAATATATCTTGCTGGGCACTCACTTCCTCCAGAAGAACACGTAGGCATTCATCGGTAAATGCAGAGTGCCCATGGGCATTGCCTTCCCGCCTGGCATGGGATGCAGGTTCTGATGCCATAATTACTGTTCCGACAGAAAATATAATTCCAGGCACTGACAGACTCAAATACAGTTCCCTAAGGCTTCTGACCACCTCTTTGCAACCTTCAGGGAGCTTTCTGTGCACTTTTAAATCCTGCCCCCCTGGAACCCCATTGGAACCAGCGTCCACCCTGCTCCCCCCCCCCCGCCCCCCCCAAGCCAGCAACACTGAGCCAGTCTCAACGCGTTTCACGCTGGCCAGCTGTTAATCAGCCAGCCAACGTGAAATCGGGGTTGGGAACCAATCATGGGTGGAAGCGGATATCACATCCCGATCACGCTCCCAAGCCAAGCGTAAAATTCAGGCCATAATTATACTGCTTGTGGTAATAATTATTTTAGGAATCACTGCTTTTGCACAATTACTGCAATCTTGCATTTTCTTCAGCTAGCCACAGGCATAATTCATTACCGCAGATAAAATTAAAGATCTCAGGCCAAATAATGTAGGAACAACAAGCTTGAGCAATGAAACAATCTGGCCTCATTTCTTCTTATAAATTCTTTCGTGTGTTCTAAAAACAAAATCACTAACTAAAAGACTTATAAAGGGACACTTGAAGAAAAGAAACAAATCAATATTTAATCCATACTTTTAGGTGTGGACGGCATAAATTGTACGGAATATTTGAAGTCAGAGATTATATCCTCCCTTCTTACACAAAAGCTTAATCACAAATCTGCTAATTAGGTAACTTCTGTTGCAATATGAAGTTGCTGTGCTAGAATTGTTGAAAGGCATTATCATTGATCATGATGCAATAACTGTTTTAAGATAATTTTTTATAAACTAACCACAATCATTACCATGTGTAGTTTAAATATAACAGTTGGATATCATATCACATCAACATCCTGGGGTTACCGTTGACCAGATACTGAATTGGACTAGCCGTGTAAATACTGCGGCTACAAGAACAAGTCAGAGGCTGGGAATTCTGAGGAGGGTAACTCACCTCCTGACTCCCCAAAGCCTGTCCACTATCTACAAGGCACAAGTCAGGAGTGTGATGGAAAACTCCCCACTTGCCTGGATGAGTGGAACTCCAACATCACTCAAGAAGCTTGACACCATCCAAGACAAAGCAGCCTGCTTGAGTGGCACCCCACCCACCACCTTAAACATTCACTCCCTCAACCACCGACGCACAGTAGCAGCAGTGTGTCCCACCTACAAGATGCACTGCAGCAACTCATCAGGACTCCTTCAGCAGCACCTTTCAAACCCACGACCTCTACCACCTAGAAGGACAAAGGCATGAGATACAGGGGAACGCCAGCACCTACAAGTTCCCCTCCAAGCTACACACCATCCTGACCTGGAAATATATCGCCATTACCTCACTGTCGCTGGGTCAAGATCCTGGAACTCCCTTCCTAACAACCAGCACTATGGGTGTATACGCTACATGGCCTGCAACATTTCAAGAAGGCGGCTCACCACCACCTTCTCAAGGGCAATTAGGGATGGGCAATAAATGAAACCAGTGACACCCATTACCCATGAAAGAATTAATTTAAAAAATATTGTGCAATTATGTTAATTTGTAAGGGTGAAATTCAAACGTTAGAAACCTGAAGTTAAAATAGAAAGTGCTGGAAATGTACAGGAGGTCCTTTAGCATCTGAAAGTGAAAAGGCAATTCATGTTGTTCCCACCCAAAACATTAACCTTTCGGGGTCTGACAAATTTTCTCAGCATTTTCTTCCGGGGATGTGCATGAGAAGCAAATGGAAATAGCCAAAGATATTTCACTCAGAAAGTGAAATTATAGGACACAGCGTCATGTTGAAGGACTCACACCACAGTCTTCTAAAATTACAACTTGTTTTCTGACATTGAAGAAGAGTTATTAAAAGCATTTTTATTTAACAAATCTTGGGAGAAAATTTGGATAGGCTTGAAAATGGGTACGGATCTCGATGCACAACTAACCACGTCATTTGTTCCGAGCAGGCAAAACACAACTTCGTAAATGATAGTAGCTTGCAGCCCAAAGCTAAATGCACTGCTTTGTGGCTGTATGCCTCAACAGAGGGTTCAAGTTCGTGCAAAGCTAGTGCCAGTTAAAGCTAGCCTACACTACTTAAAACCAGCAAGCACTTCTTAAAGGGGAGGTGCATTCTGGCTGCAGCTAGTGCTGGACCTGGAAAACATTCTGGGAAGGAAGATGAGTGGAAATGATGCAGCAAGGCAGAGAACATGCTCCCTGGTTCTCTGATATAGTAACTGAGACCTTGGAGCAGGAGGTGGACAAGAGGGGAGAGGTTCTCTACTTCAGGGGGGCCAGGAGGCCCTCCAGGCAGATACTGAGAAGGTAATGGGAGTAGATAGTTCTCACTATCAATGTAAGCAGTTTGACCCCTAAAACCTAGATGAGATGCAGGAAGAAGCTTAATGAGCTGACACGGGTGGCCAAGGTCATTGAATGCATCTTCATATGCCATATCCTTACAGATGAACCACGAGCCTCACACACTATTCCATTCACAACACCCACAAAGGCCCAGAGGTGCAAGAGGGCATCTTCCAAGATTATCTGCAGTCTCCTCCAGTGAAAGTCAGTAGTCTCCCACTAGTCATGCTGCAGCCACTGGGGCAGCACTGTTTAGGAGCACTTGGCCAGGTCAAGGCACCTATAGGACAGGCACTAAAGAATTGCAAGGGGTGATTGGTCAACTTTCGTATGGGGCATTTAATGGTTTATTTGGTAAAGTTGGTTTGGACTTGTTTAGTGGTGGCTTTTATTTTAGCTTTGGGGCCAAGGTGGTCAGTGTCATAGGGACGTTGAGATATGTCATTATTGCACATTGGGTTTTGGGGTTGTGTTCATGGGAACCATAAGTGGTTGAGGCGATTGCAGTCAGCTCAGCTAGAAAAGGGGCTGTGCTGTTTTCCTCTTTCCTTCCTCCTCCCCCTGCTTTTATCCTCCTCTCTCTCCTCCTCAGCTGTTTACTGTATCCCTAAAAGGAAGGGCTGAGTCTTCATGATGGTGAGGTTGTGCAGGATACAGCAGACCATGATGAACCATGACCCATGCTCTGCCGAGTGATATAGGGCTCCTCCTTTACAGTACAGACAGCGGAACTGATGGTTGAGCACCCCAGTGGTCTGCTTGATGAAGTTTCGTGTGGCAGCATGGATGTCATTATATTCATGCTGGCCATATGTGGATGATTACATACATTATTCATGAGCCAAGTGATCAACAGATAGCCCTTGTTGCTCAGCAGCCATCCTCTGATTTGAAGTGGTGGCTCAAATAATGAAGGAATAGTACACTGGCACAGAATGAAGGCATTGTGACTACACCCAGGATACAGGGCATTCATCTGCATGGTATGCTGACAATGGTTGCACACCAACTGCCATTCGGGGAGTGGAAACTTTGGGGTGTGGAATCTCTCTGAACTTAGATGCGGTGCCCACAAAGCCACATGTGTTGTTGGCACCCTGTTCCTTGGGACACCCTCTATCCTGGCGAAATCATGTGCATGCTTCGCCAGATTCTCTCTGGTCAGAGAGAATACAATGTACTCCCTTCTCCAGTCACCTTCCTTGTGCTGCAGTGGACCATGAATTAGGAGATGTTAGAAATGTTGCCTGAAAGAAGCCCCAAGAAAATAAATTCCTATGACAGTCACCTTCTCAGCCCCTGGCAGCACCTGCTCTCAGGCTGCAGGTTTGCCTACAAGAAATGGCAGAGTTTCATGAGCACCTTCTTTATAAAATGACAAACAGGCTGTTCCTGACTTAGGTTCAACTCATAGAAATGCACCTTGAAGGTCCTAGGGGGATAAAGCCTTCTGCTGAGGCCCCTTCTGCCATTCTTCCTACTCTGTAAGTAACTTGTCCACCTCTGGGTCATCTCTGTTGAATTTCTCTAGTCATGCTGCAGGCCAAGAGGGATGATACCTCCACCCTCCCTGACTAGAATCAAGTGATCTGACATGAATCCTTGAACCAAGGCCTTCTCCACATGTCAACTTTTACCCTGTGTCAACTTGAACAAATTTAGACAGGAATAGAAAATGCTCAGCACTTCTACAAACTCAGGCAGCGCCAGTAGAAATTAATCAGCAGCTAACCTGAAAGTAGTTGATGATCTCTTTAAATAATGTTGGTGTGGAGATGGTGGCAGATGTAATGATATGTCTAGGGCATGTCTAGGGTATGCCTAGGCTATGTCTAGGATGTGTCTGGGAGTGCTGCTGCGGGTTTTGGGGGGGGTGGCGAAATTGTGTGAGACACACCCTTCACTGCAGGAGTCTATGATTGCTCATGTTTGTACTCTGCGCGTGCATTCAAGAAAACACTGTCATTATAATAAAGGCCTTTGAATATTACGACTAGGTACAAATCCTAATATGGTGTCAGAAGTAAACATCAGCTAAGTGTAAATACTCATGGAGGACAAACTACACGCGAATACCAATGCTAAAAAGAAAGGGACACAGCAGCATGGCGAAATTCAGCCTGCCAGACAATTTCGACTTCAGCTGCCCGGAGCAGTGGCCTGGGTGGAAGCAGCACTTTGGCCGATACAGGATCGCCACCAAGCTGAGCAAGGAGCCTGGTGAAGTTCAGTTATGCACACTAATTCATGTGCTGGGGAAGGAGGCAGAGGAAGTCATTAAAATGTTCTCGTTTGAGGCGGATAAGGAAAATGATTTTGACAAAGTGCTCGAGAAACTGACTGCATATTTTGTGCCCAGACATAACGTCATTCATGAAAGAGCAAAATTTCAACAAAGCGTGCAAAAGGAGGGGAAATTAATCAAAGAGCATAGCAGGAGCTTGAATGAACTAGCAGAAACGTGCGAGTTGGGGGAAAAGAAAAAGGAAAATATCCGGGATAGACCCGTGATTGGCATCACTGATAAAGAAATGTCCCAGAAGCTACAGTTACAGCCCGACTTGATGCTGGAGAAAGCTATACAGCTAGCACGTCAGTCAGAAAAGATAAAATTGGAGATGCAAGAACAAATGATTAGCAATGCATTATGTGAAGTGTTTCAGAAAGTTGATAAACGAACAGGGGCTGAGTGGATGAAAAAGGGGCAGAAAAGGGAGCGTACTAAGAAAAACACACATTTGAAACAGGGTGATGACAGCACATTTCATAAGCAAGGCCAGACACTCACAGCCACGAAAAGCTTGAAATGTACTCGTTGTAGCAGAGCACGCACTCGGCGAGATCATTGCATTGCAAGGTATGCTGAGTGCTACAAATGTAAGAAAGTAGGCCACTTTGCTGCGGTTTGTCACACGCATGTGGTCAATGAAGTAACTGCAGGCGATGTGAGAAATAAAGAAGACAAATTCCTTTTCCTTGACTCTGAAACACACATAAATGATGATAGCAAGCCTTGGAGAGTAGGCCTTCCAATTCAAAGAACAGTTGTGAGTTTCAAAATAGATACTGGAGCAGACACTAGCATAATTTCTGACAAAACATACTTTACCTTGAAGACTCCTCCGCAGCTCAATGGCACTAATGTCACTCTTGACAGTCCAGGAGGAAAACTGCAATGCTGGGGAAAATTCCTTGCAAAAACACAGTACAAAGCAAGACATTACCAGTTTACTGTGCACGTGATTAATGGGACGCCAGTGAATAATTTGCTGGGACATGGTGTGGCCGCAGCAATGGGCTTAGTTTAGCCAGTTGACGAAGTCCACTGTGATATCTTTGGAGAAATTGGACTGCTTAATATCACACCTGTTAAAATCAGCATTAAAGAAGGTGCAGTGCCCACCAGTATCCCAAGTGCAAGGAGAATTTCACTGTCGATGTTCCCCAAAGTCAGAAAAGAATTGGAACGTATGGTCAACAATGGTGTCATTGAAGAGATCAAAAGCCAACTGAATGGTGTGCCCGATGCTACCTGTGCCAAAGAAAAGTGGGTCAATTAGGATCTGTGATCAGAAGACTTAACAAGGCAGTACTGAGAGAAAAATAGATCCCTCCAGCACTCGATAACATCCTCCCAAAGTTAGCCAACGCCCCAGTGATTTCATTGCTGGATGCTACGTGGAGGCCATGGTGGTGATGAAGCCTCCAGAGAATGTCTCAGAATTGTGCAGGATCCTAGGCATGATACATTACCTTGGCAGATTCCTACACAATCTTTCTGATGTCACAAGACCCTTGACTGCACTGTTGGGGAGTGATGCATGCTGGAACTGGATGCTAGCACAAGAGCAAGCCTTTGTGAAGGTAAAAGACCTGATTTCAGAGGGTCCTGTGTTAGCCTTCCATGACAGTACAAAGCCTACTGTTGTCAGCGCTGATGCCAGCAGCTACAGCCTCAATGGAGTCCAACTGCACAGCCACGATGGAGAGTTGAATCCCATTGCTTGTTGCTCCAGAACACTGAGAGATGCAAAAATGTGGTATGCACAAGTTGAGAAGGAGTGCTTAGCAGCTGTTTGGGCTTGTGAGGAGTTTTCTAAGGCCAGAATTTTTCACTGAGCAGGTGGGCACATGCCCGACCCGCTCAAGTGTAAAATAGCACATGATGTCGGCCGAGCATCCTGACGTCATAGCGCACTCCCACAATATTTCGGTTGGTGGGTGCGCGCTAAACTCAGAAGTGCACCCGCTGACAATTAAGAAAGCTATTAAGCCCATTAATGGTGCAATTAACTGGGATTTCTCACTGCCTGTCCAATGTTACGGTTGGTGGGCAGGAGAATTGGCCAGGAGGCCTTTGCATTTTTCAGGAAACCTCATTCAAGGGCGGGATGAGGTTTCCATTATTAAATTAAATTAAATAAAAATCTATACATAGAATTTTTATAATGTCTATGCTCAGGTGACTGCTTGTGTTGAATGGACATTTTTTTCCGGAATTAAAAATCTTTATTTGATACTTTTAAACTCTTCAGCTCCCTGAGGCAGCTCTCTGCTTTCAGGGAGCTTTCTGTGAGTGCTCCCCACATCTGCGCTGACTTCAGCACTCGCCCTCCTCCCGGCCCCAACCCAGGCAGGGCTGATCACATCAGTGCATGCTTCACGCTGGCTGTTAATTGGTCAGCCAGCATGAAATCGCGGTTGGGGGCCGATTGCGGGCGGCGGTCCATTCCCTGGCTGCTCCCAGGCCCTCCAATCGCGCCTGCGTGCCGACCTAAAAGCCCCACCCTAAGTATTTGTATGGCCTAGATACATTCACACTGCACACAGGCCATAACCCTCTCATCCCTTTGATTAATAGCAGAGACTTAGGCTGTGTACCGATGCACTGCCAACGACTTCTAATGTGAATGATGAGATACAACCCACAAGCAGAATATATGCCTGAGAAGATTCTTGTCGTGGCAGACATGCTGTGAAGACATCCTCTACCTGCTGTCCAATTTGAGGTGGCTGACCTGAATGAGGAGATTGACATGCATGAGGAAGCAACACATTCTGCACAACCAATGTCCAAAACTAAACTAGAATCGGTGAAGCAACAGACAAGTACTGCTTCTGACCTGCAGACTGTGATCCACTATGTCAGGTCTGGATGGCCAAGCTAAAGTGCCAGAGAATGTGAGGGCTTACTTAAACCAGAAAGACTGCCTCTCAGAGTCAAGAGGGTTTCTGCTGCATGGCAACTGAGTAACCATCCCAAGGAGTTTGCGTAATGAGATTTTGGAACGGTTGCACGAAGGTCACCAAGGCATCACCAAATGTTGCGAAAGAGCCAAACTGAGTGTGGTGGCCTGGTATCAGGAAATACATAGGCCTGAGTCTTCTGGTCGGCGTGTGGGGACGATCCCCGCTCGCCAATGCATAAAATGATGCGCGGTGAGGTCAGGCATGCATCCCGACGTCATCGTGCGTCATTCCCCAGATCCTCAGTTCGGATGGTGCGCACCAGAGTCGGCTGCGGCCCACCAAACTGTCAAAGGCCTATTAGGGCCATTAATTAACTAATTAAACTGCTTCCCAGGGCTGCCCATCCAACCTTAGGGTTGGCGGGCAGGCGAAGAGCCTAGGCAGTCTTTGCATTTTTCATAGAACCTCATCCACGGGCGGGATGAGGTTTCATGAAGGTTTTATAACTTTAATAAAAATTTTTAATAAAATTCATAGACGTACTCCAGCTCATGTGACACTGTCACATGAGGGGACATGTCTGATTAATTTTTTCAAATCTTTTTTTCAGGTTTTCACAATGAAATAAATCTCCCTGAGTCAGCTCTGTGCCTCAGTGAGATTTCTGCGCTCTTTCGCAGGCCGCGACTCTCCCTCCTCTCCCCGTCCACACAGGGAGCGCTCAGCACTTCCGGGTTTGTGTCACACTTGGCTGGCCTTAATTGGCCCACCCACGTAAAATAGCTGCGCGCCTGCCTGCGCCCGCTCCCGCCCAGCCCGCACGACGGGGAGAAAATTCTCCCCATAGAAACTAGGGAGGGGACATGTATGCTTTTCCAAATAGCCAAACTTACCCAACAGAGGGAGCCACTGATGACCACACCACTGCCAGAAAGACCCTGGAAGAGAGTGGGAGCTGATCTATGCAAACTGCAGAAGCGATACTAACTAATTGTCATGGATTACTTCTCTAGACACCTGGAAATCGCTGACTTACTGAACATGGCCAGTGACACTGTGATATCCAGACTGAAGAATATCTTTGCTCGCTGGGGGCTGTGCAAACGAACTTATCACCGACAATGGGCCCCACTTCACAGGCAAGGGGTTTGCTGAGTTTGCCAGAGTGTACGACTTTCAACTTATAACGACCAGTCAATATTATCCACGGGCCAATGGGGAAGCGGAATGAGCTGTGCAGACTGCCAAGAAGATTCTGCATCAGGACAACCCATTTCTAGCCCTGTTGAGCTCCAGAGTTACTCCATTTCAAGCAACTGGATTTAGCCCAGTACAGCTCATGCTTGGCAGACAGCTCAGAACTAGCATTCCCACAATAGAAGGAAACCTGTTGCCTAAATGGCCTGACTTCAAGTTAGCCCGTAAAGCTGAGGACTCAGCTAAAGCACGCTACAGACACTTGTACAACAGACGACATTCCGTTAAAGAGCTGCCCACCCTGTGTCCTGGTGAAGAGGTTGCGGTGAAGCTGGATGAAGAGCGAGGTTGGACTATCAAAGCTACGGTGCTGCAGGCGCCTGACATGTCAAGATCCTGCCTAATCCAATTGGAGAAGGGTACCTTCCACGGGAACAGACGCCATCTGAAACCTATCAGGGGACAAGCTTCAAATGTGGAAGACTTTGAAGATGTCAGCTCTGAAGTTTCACTAGTTTGTGACACGTCACAAGGCCCACCAGACGCTGGAGGTGTTGCAGACATGTCCGGAACTGACAATTCCTAGAGCCCACAGAGAATCACATCTAGAGGCCAGATTGTTAGAAAACCGGTGCGTTATAGAGACTATGGGCAGAAAATTGCCATCGGCGTACGGGGTCGGGCCCGACATGCCAACGCATAAAATGACGTGAGATGATGTCAGGCGTGCGTCCTTAAGGTTGGCGGGCAGACAAAGAGCCCAAATGGCCTTTGCATTTTCCAGGATGGGATGAGATTTCCTGAAGGTTTTATAAAATTAAAAATAAACTTTGTCTACTTCACAAACATGTCCTAGCTTTTCAAAAACTTATTTTATCCACTTAATCTCCCTGAGGCAGCTCCATGCCTCAGGGAGATTGCTGCACTCTTTCCCGCGCATGACTCTCCCTTTTTTTCCCCTGCCTGCACAGATAGCGCTGAGCGCTACCGGCCGCGTGTTACGCTGGGCGGGCCTTAATTGTCCCACCTGCATAAAATGGTGGTGCGCAGCCGATCGTGGGCGGCGGTTGGCTCCGCGCCGCCCCCATCTGTTCCCACCCAGTCCGCCCGCCATAGGTAAGATTCTACCATTTAGAACCTGATTTAGCTAACACGTAGCCAGCTTTTCGAGGCAGGATAACCCTCAGCGGCAGTCTACCCGGTTGTCTTAGAGAGAGAATTAGATCTGTGTATTAGTTAATTGTTTGATTAGGAAGTTCATGTAATATGTTAAAAAGTGAAAATGTTAAGGTTACTTTCTGGCTAATGACTAGTTTAATGGTCTTTACTCAGGATACAGTAGGCTTGTTAGCGACATCCACTGTTCTTTACTGAAAAGGTGGGAGGGCTGGTGATGTAATGATATGTCTAGGTAAGAACTTTAGTCATAGGAACTTTTGTAGTCTGGGGCCAGGATTTTGTCCTCGTCAGGCGGGCTCGGCGGTGGTAAATGGGAGCCACCGTAAAAGCGACTGCCCCCACGATCGGACCCCGACCTCAGTTTCACACTGGCGGCCAAATTAAGGCACGCCCAGCTTGAAACATGCACTGCAGTGCTCAGCGCTGCCTGGGTCGGGGCAGGAGCAGGGTGAGTGCACAAGTTCTTGCATGCGCACGAGTGCACTCAATGAAAGCTCTCTCAAGCACAGAGCTGCCACAGGGAGTTGAAGATTTAAAAAATGAAAAATAAAGAATTTTAAAATGTTAAGAAACATGTCTCCTTTGTCACATGAGCAGGGACATGTTATGAATGAAATGTTAAAACTTTTATTAAATTTTTAAATGCTGTTGGAAACCTCATCCTGCCCGTGGATGAGGTTTTCTAAAAAATCCTAAGGCCACTTGGACATTTTGCCAAGCGAATACTTTAATTCAATTGGTACTTTAATGGCCTTAATAGGCCTGTTAATTGTCGATGGGCGTGCTGCCGACTCCTGCAAGCGCCTGTTGACCGAAGTATTGTGCGAGTGTGCAAAGATGTTGGGACACTCACCCAGCGTCATGGTGCGTCATTTTACGCGCATGCCCTAGGAGTGCTGCTGTGTGTGGGTGCAGCGTGGGGCAGTGGAGGAAGGGGGGCTGGGGTGGCACGATATTGTGTGAAACACATTCTTCACTGCAGGAGTCCATGCTTACTCATGTCTGCATTCTGTGTGTACATTCAATAGAGCATTGTTCATTGTGATGAACATCTCTGGATATTACAATTAGGTACAAATCCTAATAGCAGATGTTGGCGACGAGGGGAGCATGGGATTGGGTGGGGTTCCTTCCTGCTGCTGAACGTGTTCAGCTACATGTTCTTAGCTAGAGTGACAAGATCAAAAATGGCAGTCACGATCTATCTGCTTGGGATAAATTTGGTACATATTACTAATGCCCATGCTAATGAACTCACCAAAATGCATGATCCACAAGAGAAGTGTATGCGTGCAGCACAAATAACAGTTTTGGAATCGAGGTGGCACCCATACCACAAAAACTACAGGTGCTACAGAACCACAGTTTGCGGCCTTTGTGTTTTCAAAAAAGCTAGACAAATTACATTGACATTTTTCACAGAGTAAAGAGAAAAACGTTAGCTGTTAAACTTCGCTATGATCTTTATGGATAAACTCTGAACTGTTTCCTAAAATTACGATAAATAACTCTTCAAAGGTTCAGTGTCTCAGAGGAGTGGTTCATCACCAACAATGGCATTCTAACCTCCCTCAGTAATCTCACCAATCTAACCAGGAGGGGACTCAAGGAGGCCTATCTAATAATATCCCAGAATTGCAGAGAGAAGGGTGCAGGTGATGTATTTGTGGGGTCAACAGATTGGCTAGGCAGCTAACCTGTTATGTAGCTGAAATCAGTTTGCACAGCATCAAAAACATAACCTGAACTTTGAGCTTACCCTTTGTCATCTGCTGTTTCGCTATCTTGAAAACAGACAAAAGTAGAAAAAAAACATTACAGGCAGTGATTTATGTTGTATAATATGTTGTATTGCTATAAATTACACAACAGATCTTTGTGCAGGATTAATGATATGAAACACTGAAAAATACCTTAGTGCTGCACCTAGGATGTGCTCATCATGAGTTTGAGATACCCGGCTGTTCTTCTTTATCCGGCAATCAGCAATTTGTTTTGGTTGACAAGATTCTGCCCTTGCTTCTGCTTCACAGGCATTTACCATGAGCCAGTTTCACCCCT
The DNA here is from genome assembly GCF_964194155.1 of Cetorhinus maximus. Lineage (NCBI taxonomy): Eukaryota > Metazoa > Chordata > Chondrichthyes > Lamniformes > Cetorhinidae > Cetorhinus > Cetorhinus maximus. Next base: position 23,913,611 of record NC_135894.1, read on the forward strand.
TTTCAATGTTCTGCAATTCTTTGGATCAATGCTAGTTTTCCAAATTTTTATTAGCTTAGGAGAATTTTAACCCTAGCATTTTAGCTTCCACTTATTTTAGGCAACCATCTGTTGCAGCCAATAAAAATAATGCAAGGCTAGGGCCAATGTGCATGCAATGCTTTTTTTTGGTGGGGGGTGGGGGGGGAGGTGGCGGTGGTGGGTTGGGGGGGGTGGGGTGGCGGTGGTGGGTGGGGGGTGGTAGAGAAAAGCCATGCTTGTAATTTTTCAAGTTGCAACACAACTAGAGACCAAGGTTGACCTGGATATCACAGCTAGCCAAGCAGGTTCTTGCTGTTTGTTGGTGAGAGCTTTTCAACTTGTAAATGTCTCCATTGTGTGGTTTCATGGCTTGTGGCTGTTGCTTTCTTGAGTAAGGTTGGCGCTCCCTTGTGTGAATGCATTGACTAGCTTTATTTTACAATTAGTGCAGCAAATGAGGTGTCAAACTTAAAATGTTCTGTTTGGAATCATCCCATAGAAAATAATTCATAGAGAATTATTCACTCACCACCCCCTTCAGTAATTTCTGGTAACCACTTTTGTGTGCCACTTTCCAAGTTATGGAATGATGGGCATAGTTACAGGTTAGGCTATGACAAGCCAATGTTCCAACACACTTTCAGTGTAATTCCTTATCTTTACATATCATAGGTCTACATATAAAGTTGCATTTCCTGAAGACCAGGGATTTGTTTGGGGAAAGACCTTTTGCTAGCATTAGTGGGCATGAAGCCAGTCATCAAGGTACTGTTGAGCTAATCTCCTGGCGTAAATAGACTAGAATTAAGGGCCTTGTGTATGTCAAAGCTTATGATCTCAACAGCAGATAACAGAGGAGAGAATAATGAGCATCAATCCTTGAGACTCCTCCGCAGTTGTAACTTACTTCATGGTACTCTGCAGGTTCCCAAAACCCTCTCAAATGGCTTCATAGATCTCAGAGTAGCACTAACGTATGTTGTCTGAGAGTCCATGCAAGGAGTTCTAATGAATCTTAGGGGACGGCATGAAAATCTTCTGTTGATCAATATGTGAAGCTTGATGTACAGCCTTTGTTGGCCCCAGAGTGGCTTTAATCCACTGTTCCCCCTGATCATACTCATTTCATTCCACCTGAATGACCTACCAATTGTTCCTCATGTTCTTTTGTTCCTATGCTTGAGAGTTACTGATGTGAAGAATTGGTTCTCTTCCTCAACAAAAAGCAAAAGAGAATATATGATAGTATATGTTGTGCAGCCAACATATCACATAGTAGCAAAGCCATTGCAAAATCTTGCATGAGGGAAAGATGTGGTTTCTTGTTAGTCACTAATTAAGTGTTCGGTGCTAGGAAGAGGATGTTGAAGCAAACCTACTACCTTGTTGGTTTGGCACAAACCGCCAAATACTTCCTCAACCATTATGGTAATTGTAGCTTATATCACAACTCACTGTGAATGGTGCGCTGTAATATCAAGCCCCACTGTTCCCTGAGCTGAAACAAATGTGAAAAATTTGAACAAACCACCAGATTGCCCCAATTCTACCTAACTGTTTAATTTAGGTTAACAGGATACAAGCACCAGATTTGTAAATTTAACAAGTAAATAATTGTTAAACAAATTATCCTTAACCAGTGGCAAAATAAAGAAATATGAACTGCTAACTTTTAACTCTATAACTTGAACTCTACCTTCTTAACCCAAGCACAAGCACACACACACATAAGACATACAAAACATAGATTTTAAGGGCGAGATAAAACAGTTCATTAGCACCAATCTGGAGTATGAGATTAGATGGATTGATTTTGATTGATGTCTTCCAAAATTCCTTGCAGTTCATTATTAATGACACGAGATGGTCTTCCAGCACTTTCAGTCTGTAGTTCACTGATTGAAAACTTGCTTTTCAATGTCTCTGCTGGTGATTTTCCCCTTTTCCTCTTGATAGGGTGTTTTTCAGAGAGAGCAGGTTACAGAAATATGAAGAAAAAGCCAGCTTGTAGATTTACTAGAATCTTACAAACAGAGGAGAGAGAGGTTTTAGGTGTGTTCTTTTTGCAGGCTAGGATCCCTCTGCTCACTGCTACCATACAAAGCCTTGGTCACCTGATCAGGAGCCAATTAAAATGTTGTTGCTAGGCAGCTCCCCTTAGTTCAGGACCCCTTTCCGGCATCATTTTTTCTAACGTGGCATACTCTGTTCCAGGAGTTACATTGTATACAACATTGTATATTCCCCATCCTGGTTCAGTGAACATGTCTTTCAACTGTAGCCATGGTAGTTTTTAAAGCCACAGTCCAAGAAAAATAAAAAAATAGGTTCTTTACACTTAAGGTATTGGTGTTAAAGTGGGCAATATCACTGGAACTGAAAATCAAGAGAATGGTTGTCTGAAGAGATATTACACATTTTACTCTATTGCCCAAGGCAAAAAATTCCCCCGGCTTACTCAATGGACTGCACCTCAGTGCTGAGGGATTGTACATTATGGCAGCTACATTGTCGCAGGTTAACTGGTCTATTGCCAGTGCATTTTCTCTGTTAGTGAGAGCACTTTTTTTTGTTCATTCATGGGATGTGGGCATCACTGGCTATAGCATTTATTGCCCATCTGTAATTGCCCTTGAGAAGGTGGAGGTGAGCTGCCTTCTCGAACCACTGCCTTCAATGTGGTGCAGGTACACCCACAGTGCGGTTAGGGAGGGAGTTCCAGGATTTTGACCCAGCGACAATGATGGAACGGCGATATATTTCCAAGTCAGGATGGTGAGTGACTTGAAGGGGAACCTGTAGGTGGTGGTGTTCCCATGCATCTGCTGCTCGTGCCCTTCTAGGTGGTAGACATTGTGATTTTGGAAGATGCTGTTGAAGGAGCCTTGGTGAGTTGCTTCAGTGCATCTTGAAGATAGTAAACACTGCTGCCACTGTACATTGGTGATGGAGGGAGTGAATGTTGAAAGCGATGGATGGGATGCCAGTCAAGCGGGCTGCTTTGTCCTGGATGGTGTTGAGCTTCTTGAGTGTTGTTGGACCTGCACCCATCCAGGCAAGTGGAGAGTATTCCATCACACTCCTTGCTTGTGCCTTGTAGATGGACAAGCCTTGGGGAGTCAGAAGGTGAGTTACTCTCTGCAGAATTCCCATCCTCTGCCTGCTCTTGTATCCACAATATTTATGTGGCTGGTCCAGTTCAGTTTCTGGTCAATGGTACCCCTCAGGATGTTGATAGTGGGGGTTTCAGTGATGGTAATGCCATTGAATGTCAAGGGGCAATGGTTAGATTCTCCCTTGTTGGAGATGGTCATTGCTTGGCACTTCTGTGGCATGAATGTTACTTGCCACTTATCAGCCCAGTCTGAATATTGTCAAGGTCTTGCCTCACATGAACACAGACTGCTTCAGTGTTTGAGGAGTTTTGAATGGTGCTGAACATTGTGCAACGATCTGCAAACATTCCCACTTCTGACCTTATGATGGAGGGAAGGCCGTTGATGAAACAGCTGAAGATTGTTGGGCCTAGGACACTACCCTGAGGAACTCCAGCAGTGATGTCCGGGGACTGAGATGATTGACCTTCAACAACCTCAACCACCTTCCCATGTGCTGGGAATGACTCCAACCCGCGGAGTGTTTTCCCCTGATTCCAATTGACTTCCGTTTTGCTAGAGCTCCTTAATGCCACACTCAGTCAACTGATGTCAAGGGCAGTCACTCTCACCTCACCTCGGGAGTTCAGCTCTTTTGTCCATGTTTACACGAAGGCTGTAATGTGGTCAGGAGCTGAGTGGCCCTGGCAGAACTGAAACAATGTTAGTGAGCAACTTATTGCTGAGTAAGTGCTGCTTGATTGCACTGTTGATGACACTTTCCAGCACTTTCCTGATGATTGAGGTTACACTGATGAGACAGTAATTGGTCAGGTTAGATTTGCCCTGCATTTTGTGGACAGGACATACCTGAGCAATTCTCCACATTGCTAGGTCAATGCCAGTGTGGTAGCTGTACTGGAACAGCTTGGCTAGGGGCGCAGCAAGTTCTGGAGCACAGGTCTTCTGTACTGCTGCCAGGCTGTTGTCAGAGCCCATAGCCTTTACAGTATCCAGTACCTTCATCCATTTCTTGGAATCATTTGGAGTGAATCAAATTGGCTAAAGACTGTCATCTGTGATACTGGGGATGTCAGGAGGAGACAAAGATGGAACATCCACTCGACGCTTCTGGCCGAAGATGGCTGCAAATGCTTTAGCCTTGTCTTTTGCACTGATGTGCTTGGCTCCCCCATCATTGAGGATGTGCAGCCTTTCTCTTTGAAATTAATAAAACAAAGAGTTTTGGCCCAGAAATTCAATCCCGCTGCCTTCCGTTTTATAGGTTTATATCGTGGGTGGTGGGTACACTCGCCCATCTTGTGCCAGAACATATGCTGCCTGCCATATTGTATCGAGCTGTTCTGTAGACTCCTAGGAAGTATTGAAAAACTTTATTGCCACAGAGCCTTTTCTGAAGTTTGTCTGCCTCAGAATCCGTCTTACTACATGATTAACATGCCCAGCAAATCATGATGCTAACGGTCAGCAAAGACCCTTCAGGTGCATTTTCAATGAAAAGCTGAGTTGTCCTAGTGTTCTGACTGGCATCGTTCCTTCAGCCAACATGACCAGAAATAGAGTAAATGGTCAGTTGTCACACTTGCTTTATTTGGGACCTTGCTAAGTGTAGATTAGCTACTCTACCCCCCTACATAACAGTAACTGCAACTCATTTACTGTGAAGCACTTTGGGACATGTTAAGGGAATGAGGTGTTTATAAATGCAAGTTATATGCCACAATTAATGACATATAGTTAGCACAAATTTAGTCAGGGTTACAAGAAGCTTTGAAACTGGAATCTTTCTGAAAATGCAATTTTTGGTTTAATGATATAAATAAATGACTAAAAACACAAATAGCCCACTTATATGTGATCACAAATAATTAGAAACCAAGATTCAGAATTAACTCAGAACTGCTTTTGCTTTGTCACCATACATTTGTCAGAAGTGTGGCTCAAACCCTGCTTCCACTGAATTTCCAGCTAAGTTACAGTGATGGTGCAGGAACACCTCTGAGGAAGTTAAAATTCCAATCTTTCAGGTCTTCATTCATTATTTTGACCTGTTATCCCTGACAGCGTTATAGTGAATTTTTATTGTACTTTTCCCACGCTGTAATACCCATATGCTCCCTTTGTAGCCAAATTAATGGCCGGAATTTTCCCTGAATTACAGTAAGTATGATGGCGGGCGTGAAAAAAGACGTTTTTCCTGTCAGCCACAAGGGCGGGTTTTTGCACCGTATCATCCGCTTCCCACTTCATTGATTATGCAGGCACAGGAAACACTCCGTCTCGCTGGCGGGCAGCCTCTGAAGCACTCACCACTCTGTTACCTCACCGTTTCCTCACTCCGGGACACAGTTCTCAATACTTGCAAACTAGTACTGCTCCAGTGAAGACATAAAAGCCAAGAAAGTTCAGTGACCTGTCACTGGAATGCCTTTTGGAGGCCCTTCATGGTGTCCTCTATCCCCACTCTGGCTGCAGCAGGTCCAGCAATTTCACCACTCCAGCTTGGAAGGCGATGGCAGTGATAGTCAGTGCCGATGCTGCACAGAAGAAGTTGGCCATCCAGTGCAGAAAGGGGATGAATGATCTCACCTGTGCCACCAGGGTAAGTCAACCATCTCATCATTCTAAACCACACACTTACAAGCCCATCACATATTCACTGGCATCTCAGTCACTGCCAATTCAAGGGACATCACCACTCACTCTATCACACAACCTCACATCTCCATTTGTCCTCATCTCCTCTGGAGACTGCCTCCTCAGCCTTCACCATCTAGAGGCCACTTGCCCAGATCAACGTGTGCCCCCACACACACCCTGGGATACTCCCCTTCCCCAGGACAACCCACACCCTGAAGCCTCTTCCCTTGCCTGAGTCATGATCCAGCCTGAGGGTATGATTCCAGCAAGCAGGGCTTATAATGAGATTCAAATGTATTGAAATTAGCTTCTGATGTGCAGTGGCCAGAACCACCACTGCGGCCCACCATTGACAGCTGAAGCGGACAATTGCAAATTGGTTTCATGACAAAGTGAAACTGATTTTTGCGATCTCCTGATGTTTTCCATTCCCGCCCGCTATGATGCCCACCACAAACAGGAGTGGAAAATCCAGGTTAACGTCTTGTACCAATTCATTTGAATATAAGAACTGAAGCAGGCCATCTGTCTGTTCTATCATTTAATTAGATCCTGTTCTGATCGGTGGCCCAACCCATTTACACACCTTTGGCTCATATTCTGTGATACTCTTAACTAACAAATCTCTTATTTTCTGTCTTGAAAATTTCAAATCATCCAACATCCACAATCATTTTGGAGATAATTCCATATTTTCTCTACCCACTGCATGAAAAAAGTGCTTCTGATTTCACTGCTGAATAGTCTATCTCTAATTGTAAGATTGTACCTCTGCTCCATTCTAGCTTTGGATGGGTTTCCTTCCCACTGGCTCAGAAGAGGTTAAAACTGGAAAAGAGTGAGTTCTCAGATGGTAAGTGCCACTGTCATTTTTAACTGCTGTCTGCCTGTATTCTGCTGGATAGGCTAAGTTAAAGTCATCCCTTGTAAGAAAGTAGAATAGAAGAAATAGAAACAGGAATAGGTAATTTAAACATTGGAGCCTACCAGCCCAGAATACTGTCATGGCCATAGTGGAAACAGAATAATAGGATGACCCTCCTCCAGTGGTAGGACGGAACCTCACACTATAGAATGAAACATATGCTTCCTTTTAATCTTTATTCCCTAAAATGTTCTAGTTACATTCTGTGGCACTGAGCTGTATTACCAGTTATCTGTCCAATCTACTAACATATCAATGCCTTCCTGTATGTTCCTATATTCATCCTAACAATTTGCCAATGCCCAAAATTTGATAAAATCAGCAACTTCAATATCATTCTTATTTTGCTAACACTCCTTGGAGCTCTTTCAAAACCAAGCATCATTGTTGAGAACTAATATCAAGAGACCCAAAATCTACACAGTTTAGATATCATGGATTTGGAAATAGAGGGTACAGAGGAAGAACAAAGTTGTTAATTATAACTAAGAGGATAATCCTCAAATACTGGGAGAAGAACCACTCTGCTCTCCTCTAGCTTATACTTGGGAATTAGGGACTGGGCAATATTTTCAAGAGCATACAAAGAAAAATGATATTGATTTGAAAGATGGACTCAATACATATGAAACATGTGGAAGTTAGTAAAGAATGCAGTGACTCAATGTCAAGGGATGGTTTCAAAAGGATGAAAAGAAGGGGATTCTTTTCCCAGAAATTAGGAATTTATAAACATGATGAAAATCCCAGGCTGAGCCAAGAAATGAAAAGGCAAATGGATATTTACTGCTAATATATCGGTTTTGAGCTGCCTCCTCTCCTGATAGGATAGTCGGAATCTTCCATCCATGAAAACTACTTCCTGCCACGAAAACTAGAGCCAAGGTATAATGGTGTAATCTTAATGATGAATGAAGAAGAAAGTCAAGGAAAGAAAATAGTTAGAATACGTTAAGATGTTATCTATCATAATAAATCTACTCCCTTTGTTTTGTTGATGGTTTACCATTAGAATAAGTTAAAGTATAGCTGCAAGCAGAATTAAATGAAAATATAAATTGCATTGTACAGCTTTGAAAGTGAACAAATTGAGCATGTTGTTCTTAAGGTTCCAGAATGTCAACGTTAAAATGTAAGCGCAGAGGAGTTTATGAATAACATTTCAGTGTACCACCAGAGCAGATGGTGAAGTGCCTTTATATAAAAATTCATAGGGAGGTCTCTAGCTCAATTTATCAAAACTGAACTATCGAAGTACATTCACTACTGCTCCACTGTGATTTTACAGCAACAGCTTGTATTTATATCATGCCTTTAACATAATAAAACATCCCGAAGTGTTTCACATGAGTGGTATAAAGCAAAGCTTGATATCATCCACATAAAGAAATGTTAGAGCAGGTGACCTAAAGTTAGGTCAAAGAGTTGGGTTTAAGGTTATGTCTTAAAGAAAAACAGAGGTGGAGAGGTTTAAGATGGGAATTCCAGAGCTTAGAGCCTTGGCAGTTTAAGACACGACCAACATTAATTGAACAGTTAACAGTTGGGGATGCTCAAGAGGCCAGAAGTAGAGGAGCATGGATATCTGGCGGGCTGTGGAGCTGGAGGAGAGTTCAGAAATAAGGAAGTGTAAGGCCATGGAGGAATTTTAAAGCAAGGGTGAACTTTTTAAAATCGGGGCATCATTTAACTGGGAACTATTGTAAGTTAGCAAGCATTGGAATGATGAATGAGTAGGATTTGATGAAAATAAAGGCAGAGGCAGCAGAGTCTGGGCTGGTAGTTTAGGGAAGGTAGAATATGGGTGGCCAGACAGGAGTGCATTGGAATAGTCAAATCTATCAGTAATAAATGCACAGGTGAGCATTTCAGCAGCAGGTGAGCCGAGGCACTTGCAGAGTCGGATGATGTTATGAAGGCAGACTTGGTGGTGGTGCGAACATGTGGTTACAAGCTTATCTTGGAATCAAGTATAACAATGAGTTTGCCAACATCCTGGTTCAGCCTCAGGCAGTTTCCAGGGAGAAGGGTGGAATTGATGGCTAGGAAACTGAGCTGGAGGAAATTTCTCCTCATGCAGTACTGAATATTGAACAAGCAGTATGACAATTTAGTGACAGTGGAAGAGTCAAGACAGGTGATGGTGGGGTAGAGCTGGCTGTCAGCGTACATATGAAAACTGATATCGGATGATGTCACTAAGGGGCAGTATGTGGATGAGAAATAGGAGGGGCCAAGGTTAGATTGCTGGGGATTCCAGAGGTAATGGTGCGGGAGCAGGAAGAGAAGCCATTGCAAGGTGTACTCTGGCTACCATTAGATAGATAAGAATGGGACCAGCTGAGAGCAGTCCCACCCAGCTGGACAGTGGAGAGGTGTTGGAGGAGGATGGTATGGACTACAGACAGGTCAAGAAAGACAATGAATGATAGTTTACCTTTGCCACAGTCATAAAAGATGTATTTTGTGACTTTGATAAGAACTGTTCAGGTACTATGCCAGGGGAAGAAACCTGATTGGAGGGTTTCAAACATGAAAAATGGGCATGGATTAGGGAAGCAACATGTTTCAAGGGCTTTGGGGAGGAAAGGGAAGCTGGAGATGAGGTGGTAGTCTGCAAGGTCGGTGAGGTCATGGTTTGGTTTTCTGAGGTGAGAGGTGATGACAGCAGATTTAAAGGAGAAAGGGACAACCTAAGGAGAGAGCCAACAATATCAGTGAACAAGGGATCCAAGAGGGGAGATTGTGTGATCAGTATTTTAGTGGGAATAGGATTGGGGAGGAGGAGGGTGATCTCATGGGTGAGCTTGGAGAGGGAATGAGGGTTCAGTGACATCATTGGGTCCCATGGCATTTTAACTCAGGCCTCAGTGAGAAAGTCATTGCCACTTCCACACCAGACTGAAGAAAGCCAAAAGAGGATCAAGATAAGAACAGGCCTGAGCTAAGTTTTTCTTTCCCTTTATGGGGTCTGGAACAACAGTAGTGCTCCTTTAAGCTGCACAAGGAAAGATTAGACCTGCCCTGCCCCAGAGTCTGCCCTCATTCTCTCCCACAATAATTCAGAAAACCCCTCCATCATGCCTACCTGTGACCCGGTAAGAGTCAGGGGGATGCTCAATTTTTATGGGCCAAGCAGCCACTTACTGCCTGCTTTCCATCCTCCAGATCATGGGCTGATGGTTACTAGTGAGGCCTAATAGTTAAAATTGTTGAGGTTTGATGTTGCCATGGACAAGGAGAAAACTGACTTCTGCAGTTTGCTGCCAGAAACCTGCTGGGAATTAAAATTGACATATAAATTCAGCTTTCAGACAACACCCCCATCTCCCCACCACCTCCCTCCCACCCCCACCCCAGTTCAGGGATGAAATACTGAAGCCTTTCCAATATTTCCATTTAACTCAGACATCTGATACTAGGGATCCACTTTGATGACCCACTCTACATTACTTCCGATGATTGAATGTTTCCGTTGTTTCCTGGCAACCAGAACTAAACACCATTGTCAAGATGAAGCCTGAGCAGAGCACTGGGCAGTTTGATCACTACTTTCTCTGAAAGTAGCATTCTACTGTATTGGTTATATAGTTTTAACATTTTATTGACTTTGTTGATGCAGCTTGCCATTTGTTGGGCGTGTTGGATGTCAATTGACTGAGACTCCTGTATCTATTTTAACTTCAAATTTAAACACTATTCTTGGCTTCAAATCTCCATGCGGTGATTTGTACCAATTGTGCTCGCCAATGCTCTACAGAGCTGAATTTGCCAGCTTATTTACATAGCCGTTGACGGTTTTACATATTGGAGTGCTTGGAAATAAGAGTGCAACATTCAAAAAAACAAACATAGTCAAAGATTGTAGCAGTAGGTCGGAGGAGCAGCAGGTAGATAGATACTCCTTGGATCTCTGACTTCATTGACAGGTAACTGCACTGGATGCCTCATGCGTGATTCTATCTCACTTTTTAAGAGTGCCTTCACTGGATGATTTGGCACTGGCATACACAAAGGGACAAGGAACAAAAGAAGAGCACACAATTTCAGAGAGAGTGACCTCCAAATCCTCTCTGAGGAGATTGAGCAGAAGAGACACTGCTAGGTCTCCGTTAGAGGATGCAACAAGATAGTGTCTCATGTCACATGGAGGAGAGTAACATTCTCTCAATTCCTCAGGATGGTAGATCAGTGACATTAAAACTTCGATGACCAGGACAGGTAAGGCAACATGATGGTCACTCTACATTTTCTTCCTTGGGCATCCCAAACACCAGCACACTCCTGAACCTCTAAAATTATAACTATCCGTTTACACGACACTCCAGTTAAGGGAGAAGTAGCTTGGGTTCATAGAATAGAATCATAGAAAGGCTATTTAGTTAGTCTTACCCTTTCTTTACTCCTACACTTTTCCTGTAACCCTGCAATTTTTTTCCCCTTTAGGTGCTTATCTAGTTCCTTTTGAAAGGCATATTTAAAATTACCTCCATCACCCTTTCAGGCAGTGACTTCCAGATCGTAAACACTCACTGTGTAAAAAAATGTTATTCATGTCGCCTTTGATTTTTTTTGCCTTTCATCTTAAATCTGTGAATGGGAAAAGTTTCTCTCCATCTACTCTGTCTAGACCCCTCATGATTTTAAGCAGCTCTATCAAAACTCTTCTCAAACTTCTCTAAGAAGAACAATACCAGCTTTGCCAATCTATCCACATATCTGAAGTCCCTCATCCCTGCGTTCATCCTTGTAAATCTTTTCTGCACCTTCTCAAGTAAGTTTTGGTCATTTGACCACAAAATGAATACTTCTATTATCCCCACTAATGACTTGATGTTAGAATCCATTGCCACACAATGGGGAATGAATAGTGGCCATTCACGCCTGTTTGTGATCAAAAATGGGTTCTTCATATCCCTTTGCAATGTCTCAAGTTTGTAGACACTGAGGGCAGAATTGTCTCAGATTTGCACTAAGTGCAGTAGCGGACAGGGAAAACGATGGTGGCTTCTCACGCCTTATTGTCCCAAACCCGCCTCCTTAATTATGCATTTCCGGGAAACATGCCGTTTCGATGGCAGGCGGGCTCTCGTTCACCCGCCACTCCATCACCTCACCGCTTCATCATGCTGGGCAGCATATATAAAGTTCAGCTGCATGCAGACCTCTCAGTGCTTCTGTAGTAATTATGGTTTTATTTAGTGTGTAATGTACCATTAAGAATAATACTTGTTAGGAAAGATCACATGATCTGTAGTAAGCAATAGGAAGGTAGCGAGGGCTACCTCAGCAGTCAGTGCAGAGATAGAGTTGAAGTTGAAAGCACACGTGTAGTTGCTGTTGAGTATGTTGCAAATAAACTTAAAGTTTCCACCCAAGAAGTTTCTTCAGATCAACTCTACCACTAATAGTACAACTCGGCCACTCTACAACAGCTTCCAACCCAGGACAGCTGCATGGAAAACATGGCCCTGAAAGGCAAAAACGCTGCAGCTCCCAGGTTTAATAATGCGTCCTTTGAGCACCTTTTGAAAGTGGTGGAGGCTCACCATGATGTCCTCTACCCCTCTCTGGCCGACGGGCAGCAGCATCACCAATCCAGCTTGGGAGACAGTGGCAGTGGTGGTCAGCGCCAATGTCCTGCAAAAGAGGACAACCATCGGGAACATCAGGAAGGGATGTCCACTGCACTCCTCAGATTGCAAGGCACGAAGGAGGAGTCCATCCACCTTCAGGCTGAGGTGATAGCGCAGGCATGCCTACACACCGAGGTCAACACTGGTAGGATGGCGGCCACCATGGAGACCTTGGTATAACACATTGCTTCTGCACTGCTGTGCTGGCTGAACTCCATCGCTAATGCCATAGTTAGCCTCCAACAGTGTGTACGCGAGATGAGTGTGGGGCAGCTCAATCTCACTCCAGCTTACCCTTCTCCTCAAGGAGTCAGCCAGGAGCACTTGGGCACCTATAGGGAGGAGGATCAACAGGCGCACACCCTGGCGTCACAGAGTTCTGTCATTCTCTCTGTGCGCTCTCAGCACTTTTAAGGTAGTGTTGGCTCCCATCTCTTCGGAATCTGTGACCAGTGATGCTGTGCTCCTGAAGGGGTCAGGTGCTGAAAGTAGCCAAAGGATCAGATACATTTAAAGTGTCATGGCTGCATCTCTATGATATGACCCTTATTATAGAGCACAAGCGAGCTGCCCTCGGGCAGACAGGAGTCAGACATTCTCAGAGGCTGACAACTAAAGACCAGTCAGTTTGACCTCAGTGGTAGGGAAACTTCTGGAAGCAATACTACAGGATAAAATCAATAATCACTTCGACAAGTGCAGGATAATTAAGGAAAGCCATCAAGGGGAAATCATGTTTAACTAACTTGCTGGAGTTTTTGAGGCGGTAACAGAGAAGGTCGATAAAGGAAATATGGTTGGTGTGGTGTATATGAATTTTCAAAAGGCATTTTGATACAGTGCCACACAACAGACTTGTGAGCAAAATTCTAGGTCATGGAATAAAATGGAAAGTAGGCACTTGGATAAGAAATTGACTGAGTGACAGGAAACAGAGAGTAGTGATAAATGACTGTTTTTCAGATTAGAGGAATGTTTGTGGTGGAGTTCCTCAGGGGTCAGCGTTGGGACCCTTGCTCTTCCTGATATATATTAATGACCTAGAGTGTGGTGTTCAGGGCATGATTTCAAAATTTGCAGATGAAACAAGGATTAGAAATGTTGTCAACTGTGATGGGGATGGTCTTGGACTTCAAAAGGACATAGACATGTTGGTGGATTGGGCAGACAAGTGGCAGATGAAGTCCAATGCAGAAAATTGTGAGGTGATTTGTTTTGGCAGGAACGATATGGTGAGATAGTAAAAAATAAAGGGAGAGCCTCTAAAAGAGGTGCAGAAACAGAGGGACCTCGGTGTACACCTTGGTGTCATTAAAAATGGCAGGGCATGTTGAGAGAGCAGTTAATAAAGCATATAGTATCTTAGGCTTCATTAACAGGGGCACTGAGTACAAGAGTAAAGAGATCATGTTGAACTTGTATAAGACACTAGTTTGGCCTCATCTGGAGTCCAGTTCTGGGTACCATACTTGAGGAAGGTTGTAAAGGCATTAGAGAGTGTACATAGGAGGTTCACAAGAATGATTCCCAGGATAAAGAACTGTAGCTATGGGGATAGTTTGGAGAGTTTGGGACTGTTTTCCTTGGAGACAAGAAGGCTGAGAGGAAACTTGATAGAGCTATTCAAGATCCTGAGGGGTATGGAGATGGTAAGTAGTGAGAAACTGTTCCCACTCAAGAGAACATAAAGAAGTAGAGGGCGCAGATTCAAAATAATTGGAAAAAGGAGTAAATGTGATGTGAGGCAAAGTTTTTTTCCCCCACTGCGTGTTTGGAGTCTGGAACAAAATTCGTGAAAGGGTGATTGGTATTCAAAAGGGAATTGGATTGCTATCTGAAAAGAGAGAATGTGCAAAGTTACAGTGATTAGGACTCGATGGGACTAATGGCATCTTTATGCATTGCAAAGATCTATGGAGTATCCTCACTGCGTGTCATCATCATCCTCTTGCAATTGAGTGACTAATAGGGCCTCCATTGTGTCTCATCATTTCCATGGTGGGAGCATTATCACAGAGGGTATGTGCACTGCCACAAGCCAGATAACATGACCCTGGCAAGGTGAGGATCTTTTTTTTTATTATTCATTGGATGTGGGCAACACTGGCTAGGCCAGCATTGATTGCCATCATATTGCCCAGCATTTTTTTTTAAGAGTCAAGGCCTGGAGTTACATATAGGCCAGATCAGATAAGGACAGCAGATTTATTAGTGAACCAGATGACAATTTAATGACAATTGTTTCATGGTCATCATTAGACTTTTAATTCCAGATATTTATTGAATTCAAATTCCACCATCTGCCATGGTGGGATTTGAACCCAGGTCCCCAGAGCATTACCCTGGGTCTCTGGATTACCAGTCTAGTGATAATACCACTACATCACCACCTCTGCTATGATGTTTCCTCACTGCATGTATTCATCATCCTCCACAAATCTAACAGCTATTATGGCCTCCCGATCACATCTGCCCCGTCAGGCCAGTGCGAGGAACTCATCATCGCCACCTTTGAGGACCTTTGAGGACCTCCTCACTCTCATCACCGTCAACGTCCTCCTCATCGGAGGAGACCTCCAGCTCCTCCATCTTCTCCTCAGCCAGCTCTTCTCCCTGTTGCAGCGCCAGTTTGTAAAGGGTGCAGCAGGTGACAACAATGCGTGACACCCCCTGTGGACTAAATTGCAGGGCTCCATCACACCGGTACAGGCACCTGAAGCTAATTTTCAGCATCCTGATAGTTTACTTCACCAAGTTGCAAGTTGCAGCCTGAGCCTCGTTATACCTTTGCTCTGCTGCAGTCTGAGGCTGCCGCACGGGTTCCATCAGCCACATCCTCTGTGGGTAGCCCTTGTCCCGGAGGAGCCATCCCACAGCCTCTGTGGACCCTGGAAGACTTCAGGGATCTGTGACTGACTGAGAATGTAGGAGTCCCTGGAGATCGTACGCAGACCTGCAGGATGTGCTTGTGGTGGTTGCACATTCAGTGAATGGAAGATCTTGCGGTTGACATAGTTGACCGGTTGTTGCATTCGATGGCACCCTGCACCTGTGGGAAACCTGAGATCTGGACAAATCCAATCGCTTTTGCATCTTGGCTGTCTTGGTCAAGGGCAAAATGTACAAGTTGTGTGTCCTTGCGAAGATGGCATTTATTACCTCATGAATGCATTTGTGGGTGGAGGCTTATGAGATCCCACAGAGGTCACCTGTGGAGCCCTGAAAGGAGCCACTGTCTTAAAAATTGAGCGCCACAGTCACTTTTATGGCCACCAGCAGTAGATGCCCTCCATGTCCCCATGGCATCAAATCACAAGAAACATAAAAAACAGGAACACAGGAGTAGGCCATTCAACCCCTTGAGCCTGCTCCACCATTCAATAAGATCTGCTTGCGTTTTGAATTCCACATTCCCATCTACCCCCGATAATGTTTGATTCCCTGCTTAACAAGAATCTATCTACCTCTGCCTTAAAAATATTCAATGTCCCGCCTCCATCGCGTTCTGAGGTAGAGAGCTCCAAAGTCACACAACCCTCTGAGAGAAAATAAATACTCCTCATTTCTGTCCAAAAAGGGCAACCCCTAATTTTGAGACAGTGGCCCCTAGTTCTGGACTCACCCACAAGAGGAAACATCCTTTCCACACCCACCTTGTCAAGGCCATTCAGGATCTTGTATACTTCAATCAAATCACCCCTCACTTTTCTAAACTCCAGCGGAAACAAGCCCAGCCTGTCCAACCTTTCCTCATAAGGCAACCTGCTCATTCCAGGTAACAATCGAGTAAACCTCCTCTGAACCACCTCCAATGCGTTTATATCCTTCCTTAAATAAGGAGACCAAAACTGCACACAGTATTCGAGATGCGATCTCACCAATGCCCTGTACAACTGAAGCATAACATCCTTACCTGTATATTCAATTCCTCTTGTAATAAAGGATAGCATTCCATTAGCCTTCTTAATCACTTGCTGTACTTGCATACTAACTTTTTGTGATTCATGTATTAGAACACCTAGATCCCTCTGCAGCTCGGAATTCTGCAGCCGTTCCCTGTTTAAGTCTTGTTAACTCTTTTTTATTTTCCTGCCAATGTGAACGACTTCAAATTTTTCCATATTGTACTCCATCTGCCACATTTTTGCCCACTCACTCAACCTATCTATATCTGTCTGCAACCTCCTTGTGTCCTCTTCACAACATACTTTCCTACCTATCTTTGTGTCACCTGCAAATCTAGCTACCGTGCCATTGCTCCCCTCATCTAAGTCATTTATGTAAATTGTAAAAAGTTGAGGTCCCAGTACAGACCCCTGTGGGACTCCACTCGTCGCACCTGCCAATCCAAAAAAGATCCATTTATGCATAGTCTCTGTTTTTGCCAGCCAGCCAATCCTCTATCCAGGCAAATATGTTACCCACTGCACTATGAGCTTTTATTTTCTGCAATAACCTTTGATGTGGCACGTTATCAGAGCATGTTATTCCTTCAAAAAAATCCAATAAATTGGTTAAACATGATTTTCCTTTCATAAAACCATGCTGACTCTTCCAGATTACCTTGAATTTTTCTAAGTGCCCAGCTATCACCTTCTTAATGATCGATAACAACAACTACCCCATGACAGACGTCAAGTTAACTGGCCTATAGTTTCCTGTTTCCTGCCTCCCTCCCTTCTTGAATAGAGGGGTTATATTTGCTACTTTCCAGTCTGATGGAACCCTTCCAGAATCTAGTTAATTTTGGAAAATTAACACCAGCATATCATCTACCTCATTAGCCACCTCTTTTAAGACCCTAGTATATAGCCCATCAGGACCCAGAGACTTGTCAGCCCGCAGCTCCATCAATTTGCTCAGTACCGCTTCCCTAGTGATTACAATTTCACCAAGTTTCCCTCTCCCTTCCATCTCCTGATTTCCAGCTATTACTAGAATGCTTTTTGTATTCTCTATAGCGAACACAAAAACAAAATATTTGTTTATTTCTTCCACCATTTCCTTATTATCTACTAATAACTCCCCACTGTCACTCTCTAGAGGACCAACACTCACTTTACTTACTCTTTTCCTGTTTAAATACCTGTAGAATCTCTTGCTATCCATTTTTACATTTCTATCTAGCTTCCTCTCATACTCTAATTTCTTCCTCCTGATTAACCTTTTAATCATTCTCTGCCATTCTTTATATTTTGACCAATCATCTGTTCTGCCACTCATCTTTGTGCAGTTATATGCCTTTTCCTTAAGTTTGATGCTTTCCTTAACTTCTTTAGTTAACCACGGATGATGGGTCCTCCCTTTAGGATTTTTCTTTATTGTAGGAATATACTTATTCTGAATATTCTGAAATATCTCCTTAAATGTCTGCCAGTGCTTCTCTACTGATTTATCTTCTAGCCTAGTTTCTCAGTTCACTTCAGCTAGCTCAGCTTTCATGCCCACATAGTTGCCCTAATTTAAGTTTAAGATACTAGTCTTAGACCCACTCTCCTCCCTTTCAAACTGGATGTAAAATTCAACCATATTGTGGTTGCTGCTACCAAGAGGTGCCTTTACTCTAAGATCATTAATTGATCCTGTCACACTACACAATACGAAGCCTAATATAACCTGCTCCCTGATTGATTCCAGAATATGCTGCTCTAAGAAGCTATCTCGAAAGCATTCTAAAAACTCATCCAGGCTACAACTGCCAATCTGATTTTTCCAGTTTATATGCAGATTAAAATCACCCATGGTTATTGCCGTCCCTTTATCACAAGTATCCAATATTTCTTCTTGTACACTTTGTCCTACATTGTGGCTACTGTTAGGGGGCCTGTAGACCACTTCCATTAGTGACTTCTTTCCCCTATTATTCCTTATCCCTACCCAAATCGATTCTACACCCTGATCTCATGAACCAAGGTCATCTCTAACTATTGTACCAATGCCCTCTTTGATTAACAGTGCTACCCCTCCACCTTTACCTGGCTTCCTATTCTTTTTGAATGTCATGTACCCTTCAATATTCGGGACCCAATCTTTGTCATCCTATAGCCATATCTCCGTAGTTGCTATCAGATCATATTTATTTACTTCAATATGCACCATCAATTCATTTACTTTGTTATGAATGCTACACACATTCAGATACAGAGTCTTCAGTTTTGTCTTTTTGTTACCACTGTAACATCTAGTCTTGACTGCTAATGTATTCTTAGGTTTTTTCTCTCTGTTTCTTCCTGCCATTCTCTAACCCTTATTTCTCATGTTACTATTTTGCTCTCCTGTCTTGACTCTACCCCTTGAATTGCTACCTTGGGTAGTGGTGGAGGCACTGTTAGCTTGAACCATGGGGGAGGCTGGTCCAAACTGGGATGATGACATAACAAGGGGCTGTGAGCGCCCCCACCAGTGACTGCTCCATGGCCAGCTTTAGCAAGGAGATTGTACAACATGTCCATACTTCCAGCTGTTCTGCAGTCCACTAAAATGCTCATTATTTTGCAGTTTGTGCCCGAGGGGTGAAAAGCTCTGAGAACTTGGTGGCACTTTGATGCCTCTGCATTGCTTGAGTGGGGCAGATATACTAGAGACCTGACTCCATGCATGTCAATGTGGCTGCGTCTGAACTGTCTCATTTGTGGAGGAATGGTCACTTTGTACAAGGTTTCGCTAATCTGTGGCTGCTTCCCTTCCCCCCAAACCACACGTGCTTTTGCACTACCTTCAACCGCAGGGCAGCCCATCTCTCCCCTCCAACCCACCTCAACCGCAGGGCAGCCCTTGCCACCTTCTTCCAATTCGTCTCAACCTTGAAGTCCAACAAGTGACCCTCGCAAACACTGTGCAATGTTGCTGTGCACTCACCTCCAAGTTCCCCTGAAAGTGCAGCCGCCAAGTGCACGCCTTACATACCCTGTTGTGAAACGCATTGGCGGTCCAGCATGGGGAATGATTCTGGCGGGTTGGCCTTATAATGATACGCAGATGTATCACAATGAGGTTCCTGATGTCTGATGGCGGGAAAAGCGCCCTGTCAACGACAGGCTGAGTGGACGATCGGAAACTGATTTCATGACGTTGTAAAATTGATTTCTGGCCCTCTCACCATATTGTCCACTCACGTCACCGACGGGCCTGACACCAGTGGGCACAGACGATTCCTCCCTGAGTCTGGGGTGACCATTGTATTTGAGCATCTGTAAATACCCAGACAATAGGAGCTGTAAATTTCACAAGTGATCTTGCATCCTGAATGTTTCTACAGGGGAGGGTTCTCCACATGAACATAATTTAATGACTTATAATATAAGAGACATGAGTTGCATAGAAACAAGGAAAAAGAAGCAGGAGTAGGTCATTCGGCCCTTCGAGGCTGCTCCGCCATTCAATATGATCATGGCTGATCCTCTATCTCAACGTCATACTCCTGCGCTCTCCCCAAACGCTTGATGCCTTTATAGTCCAGAAAACTATCTATTTCCTTCTTAAATATATTTAGTGACTTGGCCTCCATAGCCTTCTGTGGTAGAGAATTCCATAGGTTCACCACCTTTTGAGTGAAGAAGTTTCTCCTCATCTCAGTCCTAAATGGTCTACCCTGTATTCTGAGACTGTGATCCCTTGTTCCTGCCCCCCCCCCCAGCCAAAGGGAACACCATCCCTGCATCCTGTCTGTCCATCCCTGTCAGAGTTTTATATGTTTCAATAAGATCCTCTCTCATGCTTCTAAACACCTGTGAACAGAGGCCTAGACGGCCCAATCTCTCCTCATACGACAATCCTGCCCTCCCAGGAATCAGTCTGGTGGACCTTCGCTGTACTCCTTCTATGGCAAATATACCCTTTCTTAGGTAAGGAGACCAAAACTGCACAGAATGCTCCAGGTGTGGTCTCACCAAGGCCCTGTACAGCTGCAGTAAGACATCCTTGCTCCTGTTCTCAAGTCCTTTTGCAATGAAGGTCAACATACCATTTGCCTTCTTAACTGCCTGCTGCACCTGCATGCTTGCTTTCAGTGATTGGTGTACAAGGACACCCAGGTCCCTTTGTGCATCAACATTTCCCAATCTACCACCATTTAAATAATACTCTGCCATTCTGTTTTTCCTAATGAAGCGGATAACTTCACACTTATCCACATTACACTGCATCTGCCATGTATTTGCCCACTCACTCAACCTGTCTAAATCGCCTTGAAGCCTCTTAACACCCTCCTCATCGCTCACATTCCCACCAAGTTTCATATTGTCAGCAAACATGGAAATATTACATTTGGTTCCCTCATTGAAATCACTGTGGTATCCCACTAGGCACCGCCTGCCACTCCAAAAAAGATCCATTTATTCCTACTCCCTGTTTCCTGTCTGCTAACCAATTCTCAATCCATGCCAACATATTATTGTCAATCCCATGTGCTTTAATTTTACACACTAACCTCTTATGTGGGGAGGTGATGGTGTAGTGGGATTGTTGCTAGACCAGAAATCCAAAGACCCAGGGTAATGCTGTGGGGACCTGGGTTCAAATCCTGTCGTGGCAGATGGTGGAATTTGAATTCAATAAAATCTGTCAATTGTTGTTCCAATGCCCTTTAGGGGAGTAAATCTGTTGTCCTTATCTATTCATATGACTCCAGACCCACTACAATGTGGCTGACTTTTAAGTGCCCTCTGAAATGGCCTAGCAAGCCACTCAGTCAAATCAAAGTCACAAAAAACAAATGAAACCGGACAAACCACCTAGGCATTGGAAATTACAGTGGCAATTTCAGCCTGTTGACCCTGCAAAGTCCTCCTTTCTAACATCTGGGGGCTAGTGCCAAAATTGGGAGAGCTGTCTCACAGACCAGTCAAGCACAGCCTGACCTAGTCATCCTCATGGAATCATATCTGACAGATAATGTCCTGTAAGATGTAGGAGCAGAAGTAGGCCATTCAGCCCATCAAGTCTGCTCCACCATTCAATGAGATCATGGCTGATCTGATAATCCTCAACTCCACTTTTCTGCCTTGTCCCCATAACCCTTGATTCCCTTACTGATTAAAAATCTGTCTATCTATCAGCCTTAAATGTACTTAACGATCCAGCCTCTACAGCCCTCTGCGGTAAAGAATTCCACAGATTTATTACCCTTGAGAGAAGAAATTCCTCCTCATCTCTGTTTTACATGGCGCCCCCTTACTCTGAGATCATGCCCTCTGGTCCTAGACTCTCCCACAAGGAGAAACAATCTCTCAGCATCTACCCTGTCCAGCCCACTAAGAATCTTATATGTTTCAATAAGGTCGTCTCTCATTCTTCTAAACTCCAGTGAGTACAGGCCCAGCCTACGCAACCTCTCCTCGTAAGAAAATCCCTCCATACCCAGGATCAACCTAGTGAACCTTCTCTGGACAGCCTCCAATGCCAGTATATCTTTCCTTAAATAAGGGGACCAAAATTGTTCACAGTATTCTATGTGTGGTCTAACTAGTGTCTTGTATAGTTTTAGCAAGACTTCCCTATTGTTATACCATTTCCTTTGAAATAAAGGCCAACATTCCATTTGCCTTCCTTATTACCTGTTGAACTTGTAGGTTAGCTTTTTGGGATTCATGCACGAGGACTCCCAAATCCCTCTGTGCCGCAGCTTTCTGCAGTCTTTCTCCATTTAAATAACAGTCAGCTCCTCTATTCTTCCTGCCAAAGTGCATAACCTCACATTTTCCCACATTGTATTCCATCTGCCGAGTTTTTGCCCACTCACTTAACCTGTCTCTATCCCTCGGTAGACCCCTTGCATCGTCCTTACCATTTGCCTTCCCACCTATTTTTGTGTCATCCACAAACTTGGCGATAGTACATTCACTTCCCTCATCTAAGTCATTCATATATATTGTAAATAATTGAGGCCCCAGCACTGATCCCTGTGGCACTCCACTAGTTACAGGTTGCCATCCCGAAAATGCCCCCCTTACCCCAACTCTCTGTCTTCTATTAGTTAGCCAACCCTCTATCCACGCTAACATACTACCCCCAACACCACGGCTCTTATCTTATTAAGTAGCCTTATGTGAGGTACTTTATCGAATGCCTTTTGGAAATCCAAATATATTACATCTACTGGTTCCCCTTTATCTATCCTGCTTGTTACCTTCTCAAAGAATTCTAATAAATTTGTTAGGCGTGATTTCCCCTTCATGAAGCCATGCTGACTCTGCTTGATTAGATTATATATTTCTAAATGCTGTGCTATTACACCCTATATAAAAGACTCCAAAATTATCCCAGTGACAGATGTTAAGCTAACTGGCCTATAGTTACCTGTTTTTTGCCACCTTGAATAAGGGTGTTCTCCAATCCTCTGGGACTTTTCCAGAATCTAAGGATTCTTGAAAGATTACTACCAGTGCATCCATTATCTCTGTAGCTACTTCCTTTAATATCCTAGGATGCAACCCATCAGGTCCAGGGGACTTATCGGCCTTTACCCCATTAGTTTCCCTAGTACTTTTTCTCTAGTGTCAGTTATTGTACTTATTCCCTCCTCCCTTTTGCCCCTTGATTATCTAGTATTTTTGGAATGCTATTAGTATCTTCTACTGTGAAGACTGAAGCAAAGAATTTATTTAACTCCTCTGCCATTTCCTGGATCCCCATTATTATTTTCCCAGCCTCATTCTCTAAGGGATCTATGTTGACTTTGGCCTGTCTCTTTCTTTTTATATATTTAAAGCAGCTCTTACTGTCCATTTTTGTATTACTTGCTAGTTTACCCGCAAAGTTTATTTTCTCCCTCTTTATTATTTTTTTGGTCATCTTTTGTTGCTTTTAAAACTTTCCCAATCCACTGGCTTACCACTAATCTTTGCCACATCGTATGTTTTTTCTTTCAATTTGATACTGTCCTTAACTTCCTTGGTTAACCAGGATTAATTTATCCCCTTTCTTAAATCCTTCTTTCTCACTGGGATATATCTTTGTTGAGAGTCATGAACTATTTTCTTAAATATCTGCATTGTTTATCAACTGTCTTTTCTGCTAAACTGCTTTCCCTGTCGAACTCTGCCCTCTATCCATTGTAATTACCATTACTTAAGACACCACCAGGCACTACCATCACCATCCCTGGGTATGTCCTGTCCCACCGGCAGTACAGACCCAGCAGAGGTGGTGGCCCAATAGTATACAGTCGAGAGGAAGTTGCTCTGGGAGTCCTCAACATCGACTCCGGGCCCCATGGAGTCTCATGGCATCAGGTCAAACATGGGCAAGGAAACCTAATGCTGATTACCACATACTGCCGTCCTTCAGCTGATGAATCAGTCCTCCTCCATGTTTAACACCACTTGGAGGAAGCACTGAGGGTGGCAAGGCCGCAGATGTACTTTGGATGGGGACTTCAATGCCCAGAACCAAGAGTGGCTCGGTAGCACCATTACTAATCGAGCTGCGAGACTGACATAGCTGCTAGACTGGGTCTGCATCAGGTGGGGTGAGGGAACCAACAAGAGGGGAAAACATCCTTATCTGCCTGCCCCAGATGCACCTGTCCATGACAATATTGGTAGGAGTGACCACCGCACAGTCCTTGTGAAGATGAAGTCCAGCCTTCACACTGAGGATAACCTCCAGCGTGTTATGTGGCATGGCCACAGTGCTAAATGGGATAGATTTTGAACAGATCTAGCCACTCAAGACTGGGCATCCATGAGGCGTTGTGGGCCATCAGCAGCAGCAGAACTGTACTCGAACACAATTTATAACCTCATGGCCCGGTATATCCCCCATTCTACCATTAGCATCAAGCCAGGGAATCAACCCTGGTTCAATGATGCACTAGAGGGCATGTCAGGAGCGGTGCCAAGTAAGGTGTCAACCTAGTGAAGCTATAACACAGGGCTACCTGCGTGCCAAACATAAGCAGCAAGTAATAGACAGAGCTAATCAATCCCACAACCAATGGATCAGATCTAAGCTCTGCAGTCCTGCCACATCCAGCCGTGAATAGTGGTGGACAATTAAACAACTCACTGGAGGATGTGGCTCCATAAATATCCCCATTCTCAATGATGGGGGAGCCCAGAACATCAGTGCAAAAGATAAGGCTGAAGCATTTGCTCCAATCTTCAGCCAGAAATGCTGAGTGGATGATCCATCTCGACCTCCTTTGAAGGTCCCCAGCATCACAGGTGCCAATCTTCAGCCAATTCAATTCACTCCACATGATATCAAGGAACGGCTGAAGTCACTGGATACTGCAAAGGCTATGGGACCTGACAATATTCAGGCAATAGCACTGAAGACTTGTGCTCCAGAATTTTCCGTGCCCCTAGCCAAGCTGTTCCAGTACAGCTACAACACTAGCATCTACCCGGCTATGTGGAAAATTGCCCAGGTATGTCCTGCACACAAAAGGCAGGACTAATCCACCCAGGCCAATTACCATCCCATCAGTCTACTCTCGATCATCAGTAAACTAATGGAAGGGATCATCAACAGTGCTATCTAGCGGCACTTGCTTAGCAACAACCTGCTCACTGATGCTCAGCTTGGGTTCCACCAAGGCCACTCAACTCCTGACCTCATTGCAGCTTTGGTTTAAACATGGACAAAAGAGCTGAACTCCAGAGGTGAGGTGAGAGTGACTGCCCTTGACATAAAGGCAGCATTTGACCGAATGTAGCATCAAGGAGCCCTAGCAAAACTGGAGTCAATGGGAATCAGGGGGAAAACTCTCCCCTGGTTGGAGTCATACCTAGCACAAAGGAAAAATGGTTGTGGTTGTTGGAGGTCAGTCATCTCAGCTGCAGGACATCACTGCAGGAGTTCCTCAGGGTAGTGTCCTAGGCCCAACCATCTTCAGCTGCTTCATCAATTACCTTCCTTCCATCATAAGACCAGAAGTGGGGATGATTGCACAATGTTCAGGACCATTCGCAAGGCCTCAGATACTGAAGCATGATGTTCAATGGCATTACCATCACTGAATCCCTCGCTATCAACATCCTAGGGGGGTTACCATTACCAGAAACTGAACTGGACTAGCCATATAAATACTGTGGCTACAAGAGCAGCTCAAAAGCTAGGAATCCTGTGACAAGTAACCCACCTCCTGACTCCCCAAAGCCTACAAACCATCTACAAGGCACAAGTCAGGAGTGTGATGGAATACCGCCTACTTGCCTGGATGAGTGCAGCTCCTACAACAGTCAAGAAACTTGACACCATCCAGGACAAAGCAGCCCGCTTGATTGGCACCCCATCCAAAAACATTCACTCCCTCCACCACCAATGCACAGTAGCAGCAGTGTGTACCATCTACAAGATGCATTGCAGGAATTCATCAATGCTCCTTCGACAGCACCTCCCAAACCCACGACCACTACCACCTAGAAGGTCAAGGGCAGCAGATGGATGGGAACACCACCACCTGGAAGTTCCTCTCCAAGTCACTCACCATCCTGACTTGGAAATATATCGCAGTTCCTTCACTATCACTGGGTAAAATGCAGGAACTCCCACTACAGCTTTGTCCAAACATAGACAAAGTAGCTAAATTGCAGAGGTGTGGTGAAAGTGACTGCCCTTGACATTAAGCAGCATTAAGGCACAAGTCAGAAGTGTGATGGAATATTCTCCACTTGCCTGGGGGATGAGTGCAGCTCCAACAGCACTCAAGAAGCACAACGCCATCCAGTACAAAACAACGTGCTGGATTGGCATCCCTTCACCACCTGCATAGCGTCGCAGCAGTGTGTACTACCTACAAGATGCACTGAAACAACTCACAAAGGCTTCTTCAACAGCACTGCCCAAACCTGTGACCTCTGGCAGCTAGATGGACAAGAACAGCAGACACATTGGAACACCATCCAGCTACAAGTTCTCCTCCAAGTCCCCTGGATCCTGACTTGGAACTATTGCTGTTCCTTCATTGTCACTCCCTACCAAAGAGCATTCATCACAGTGGTTCAAGAAGGCTTCTCAAAGACAATAAGGGATGGGCCATAAATGCCAGCCTTGCCAGTCATATCCCGTGAATGACCCATAAAACACACACACACCCCTGACTTGTGCCTTGTAGATGATGGAAAGGCTTTGATGAGTCAGAAGGTGAATCACTCACTGCAGAATACACATCTCTGACCTTCTCTTGTAGCCACAATGTTTAATTGGCTGGCCCAAAACTCAACAGCATCCACTGTAATTCAGCTGAGAAGTATCTGATTAAGAGTAGCCTCAATAAATGCCACTCACTTTGTGAGGCTTGTCTACTACTGTGTTCCCCAGTGCAGCAATTTGTGAAGCTTGAAATAAAAAAAAATACATATGTGTGGTTCAAAGAGTAGCTTAAAGTGACTGAATAGTAATAATTATAATGAAAATATAAATCCTGTATTACACAAAAGCATGTTTGAATGACCCAGTTAAGGCTTTGGGGATTATTTTAACCTAACCCAGCAAACAGGAAACTCAAGGGATTAGGTGCAATACTGACTATACACCCCACTAATACCCCGTTCCACTGACATCGATAGAAATTAAAATTGGGTGGGATGTAAAACCAGCATTGCATCTGAAAGACGGCTTGAATTAAAATTGCCCCATTGTCTTTCAGATTGACCTGTCTGTCCTCTATTCCATTGGGGAATTAAGTGAACCATTCACAAACAGGCTGGAGTTTGGCCTTGAAAGTGACCGTACAGCCTAAAAAAAATAATTTCAGCCCTACCCTGTTTCCAGTGTCAATTATGTTTGCTTAATTTCTATATATGCTGAATGCTTGAAAAAAACGTTAAGATACTCCTTGATTCTCCCCCGTGTTTTACTGAAGTGTTCAAGAGATTTATGAAGACAGCTGTATTTCCCAGTGGCAACTTGGCACACTGCTATGTTGCTTTAACAGCAATAAGCTCACATATTTTCTTAAACTTGTCGTAGTTCTTGAGTGTAGAATTGTGTCACAAAGGTAAGGGGTAGATTGGTTTGGTTATAGCTTTCGAATAGTATGATGGACTATGCTGTGGAATCATATCATTGGCATGACAAAGGATGATCCTGCTGCTGTCGCTGATGAGTCCTCGGCATTTTTCTAAAGCTGGCTACAGGCAATCTCGGAATATGATATTACAAAAATCACCTATGAATTTTGAGTTGTTATTGGGTGAGAAAGGATTGAAATTATTTTTGCATGTTGAAAGCAATAGCCTATGTGTGGTTTTTGTGATTTCCTGGAATAGAACCCTGTAATCTTATTAAATATATATAAAGCTGCAAAGTGAATGCTTTGTCTTCGCAAATGTGTAGCCCTTTGTTTCTGTGCTGTGTTGTTTTGAGTCTGCCAACACAGCACTTTTAGTACATATATATCTAAAAAGCATGTAGGGCTTTTCACTTCCATGGTCTCCTTGGGAAAGAAAAGCAATTAAACTGAAAAAAGATGTTTTGAGTAGTTGAGATTTATGAATAGGTTGCTTGTACATGTGAGTAATTTTAGCTTTCCTTTTTAAAGATGTTTGTCTCTCTAAATTATTTGTGCAGCATGATGGCAAAAATAAATTGATTCAGTAAAATGTTGCCATGTTAACAGAAAATTGTCTACCTGCAGGCTGAAAGGGCTCAAGTATACTTATTTCAACTGAGCTGAAAGGTACTGTCCAAAGGGTTTCAAAGTTCAATTATATGAGAACTTCCTCAAAGCTTAATAGGTTTATCCAGTGAGTAGCTGAGCCTTACAACAACTTGCATTTATATAGTGCTTTTAACATCCCAAAGCACTTAACAGGACAACCAGGCAAAGTTTATCACTGAGCACATAAAGAGAAACTAGGATAGGCAACCAAAAGCTTGGTTAAAGAGGTAGGATTCAAAGGAGCATTTTAAAGGAAAGAGAAGAAATGAGGCAGAGAGGTTTAGGGAGAAAATTCCTGAGCTTAGGGCCTAGATGGCTGAAGGCACGGCACTAGTGGTGGGGTAAGAGAATGGGGGATACAGAAGAGGCCAGAATTAGAGGACTGCATCATCTCAAAGGGTTGTTGGGTTGTAGGAGGTTACAGAGATACAGACTAAGAAGGTCCCACATTTATTTCTGATGTGTGTTAAGTTAACTAATCTTAGCTGGGTAACTGGCAGTATTACTGTTACAGCCATGTGAGGAGGGGTAAAAATTATTCCCCTATCCTACCACTCAAAGTCTGACCATAACAAGGTCTTTTGTGAATTTGTAA
Source organism: Cetorhinus maximus (assembly GCF_964194155.1). Taxonomy (NCBI): domain Eukaryota; kingdom Metazoa; phylum Chordata; class Chondrichthyes; order Lamniformes; family Cetorhinidae; genus Cetorhinus; species Cetorhinus maximus. The sequence continues at coordinate 23,942,151 of NC_135894.1, forward strand.
GGATAAAGGAATTTACTCAATGCCTGTGCTTAACCATTTATGTGCTGATTGCAAAGAAACTAGTCTGGCAGGCTTTCTTGAGTTCAAAACAGAAAGGAGTTAGCTTTTATTGAGTAAAACACCCATCCAGGTATAAATATATTTTAAAAAGTAAACCTGTGTCTGACCTTCACAACCCACTCACTCACAAGCATGCAGAGTTACAAATTATTCAGTAGGAAGTTGCTTTCTTAGCCAAATTAAAGTTCAATGCTAAAAGGTGAGAAAAAAGAGAGTTCATTGTTATGAGTCCTTTGCTGGTATCTGTGGCTTCTACGGCAGATTTTTCTCCATGGTGGTGATCTCGAAATTCTAGGAGTTGAAGCCCATGTAAAACTGCAATTGCCGGAGACAATTTATTTTCAAAACATAATCCATCTTTTCCAGAAGTCGGTGATTTTTTCGCACCTGAGGTTCCTTTCAATGGAAATTCTCTAACTCCGTGCTGGATTTTAAACTGTACAGAGATAGGGTCCTGAACTTGGGGGAGAAGAGAAGGAAGCTTGTTACTGCGTCATTGGCAGATTTTCCAGACTACTGTTTTAGCAGCTTGTGTATTGTATTAAAAGATATTCAGAAAATAGTTACTCTAGTCACATGACCTCTCTCCCCATAATGATTTCAGAAGGTATTTGCTTAGCTGAGTTCTGTGGCTATTGTCCCAAGGCCTAAAATGTCCCAGCCAATAGCTTCTGAATGATTCATTATCCATCTTGATGCGATAGCAAAAAAATCTTTCCAAGTAGCTATTGTATTGGTAGACTTTGTCTCTGCTTGAGAGGTACCCTTATAGAAATGCAAATATGAGGCTCAGTGTCATTTTCAGTAAATCTTTTGAAATAGTTCTTGACATTAGCAGGTGTGAAATTCCATGAGGATGTGTGGGCATGTATTAATTGTATTCCATATTGGAACCTTCCAGAAACTGGCCACCTGCAGAATCAGACATCAGATGACTTGTGGCAGTCATCTTAAGTCAATGCCTTTGCTTGTTTTTTTTTAAGTCCTTTTTAAACAGTTCAATATATGTTTTATTAGCTGATGAAATTAACTATTAATATCACTCATGCACAAGTCACTTCATCATGACACTGGCTTCAGCATTCTGGCATAGAGAGTAGAAAACTGGGCAACCTTTCTACTCCTGATTACTGGTAGAATGTGATGGAACTATCTCAGGAAAGAGCCCGTGCCTTCACAAGAACGGAGATGGATGGTTTGCATGTAAAAAAGGAAAATTGGTTTGTACATTTATTGAAACACAATCTTCCAATAAAAAGGGAAGATCAAGAGATACAATGGGTATGAATTTCATTTCCATAGCTCTGTTGGAGGCCCAGAACCACTGTTCTGCAGTGCGCTGCACTGCCAGCTAGCTGTGGCCTGTATATTGCACTCACTTGAGAAGGGCACCTGTGCAGGTGTCCCAAGGTGCAGTTGTGAAGGAGCACTATCCAGACATTACACGGCCCAACTGGCTAATAAGATAGCTTTCTAGATCAGTATGTTAAGGCATCAACTAGGGAATAGGCTATTTTGATCTCGTATTGTTCAAGAGTTGACCTCCCTGGCCTAGTTCTTTGCCCACCTCCCACTCTCTTCTGAGGGTGGTCTTGAGGTCCTCCTGGCTCCATGTGGAACCACAGCATCTCTGCTCCTATCCGCCTCCTGTACTAATACTTCCAGTGCTGCAACTGTCACTTTGGAATCCTCCCTCTGGCCTGATTTTCCATTTTCCATGTCTTAAATTCTAGCAACATTATTCAGTGCAACTTCCCTTTAAGAAGGACAGACTGCTTTTAAGAAGATCAGCCTGACTGCACTATCAGTACATTGCTGATCAGCCCCCTGCTGAGCACAGAGCAGCCTACAGTGTGAAGCAGAAGCCAGCAGTGAGGAAGACTCTTGGCCCCTCTATCCAACCCCCTATAGTCCCTCAAATCCCCAAAGCCTTTTATAGCCTCTATGCCCACTTAGCGCCAACTGATGCTGGGATCCCACCCACCATCCTTTGCCCTTATCTCCTACATGCCAAATCAACTAGTATTTGCCATTGGCAAACCTCAGGAACAATGCTGACATAGAATAAATTGTCCATTTAAAATAAAGTATCTATTGATGATATCACTATTTAAGAAACAGGCTCGTTGATTTAAAAAAAACATGCAATACAATTGCTTCCATTAATCTCTCATGAAAACAAACTTTTCTGTTCTATAACCACTTGGAGCTGTGAATAAAAGTGTTCACTTAACAGTCTCCCCACTGTAATATTGTTAGTTTGTAAGATCAGTCATTGCAGCACAAATTCTATAATGAAAACCCTCAGGCTTTTGTCAACAGACAGAATGAAATGTATGATCACCTAATTTTTGAACTCGAGACTGTTTTATAAATTTAAAACCCAGCAGAGTTAAATCCATTGACAGCTTTGATAGTTCCAATGAGTTTTTACAGTTCTTTGACAGCTTTGACAGTTCTTTGACAGCTTCAATCAGTTAATGCACTTTTTACGCATGATCATGTTTACTTTAACAATCCCAAAGGGTACCTTACCGAACCCACAGGGTGCCTTACTTCTTCAAAAGGTGTCCAGGGACTTTATCCAAAGGGGTACCTTACCTCTCCAAAGGGCTACTCTGACTATCCAAACAAATCCACCAAGTCCAGACCATCTCTTACTCAGTCTAATCTGCTCATGCCAGGTTTCACATTCCTGGTCTACTAAAATCCCACTTCAGTAGAGGCAACTGATGATTTAAATGCCCAGCTGTCTCTTAAACTGAGCTTAGGATTTCTAGGCTTGTCCAGAGAGCCTTTCTGTTGTGATGAAAATCTGGGCCTATCCACAGCACTAGGGCAGAGGGAAAATAAAAATCTGACCTTTTTGACCCATCTTCCATTTCCCCATGCTGGGGCATTGGTCAAATGGAACACACCTGGAGTGTAAGATCTTAGCTAAACCTAACCATACTCCTGGATCAGGTTAGTTGCCTAGGCTCAGTGCGCCTCAGGAAAGTGCCCAGCCCTTGACAGGACTTTTCATCAGGAGAGGCTGTGGCAGTGGTCACCAGTGTCAGAACTTTCTGGCTGTTGCCCAAAAATAACAGTCAGAAGGCCTCTAGTGTCAAACTGTGCCCTTCTGATCTTAAAAGAAAAATTGACTTACCTTCATGGTCTTCTGCTCTTTTCCATCCTTTTCCTTACTGTCCTTTGATTACAGATGAATATTGTGTAGAACCTACAGCCCTTTCTCCTAGACGCCTCTCAAAGTATACTTTCATCTGTCTTTGAGAGAGTAAGATGAGATGTGCACAACCCCTACCGCCTTATCACCTTCTCTGCACTTGCTTGCATCTTTTGTTGGAATAGGCACTCCCTGTGCCTCTTCTCGGGAATCCCAAAAATTGCATGGCAATGAAATGGGGACAGAGAACACATGTGATGGATTTCCATCCCCATTCCTTTGTTTTGTGCCTTGGGACAAAATGTTTCTTAAGAGCATTGAACAGGCAAATTGTTCCTTAAAACAATGGCCATGAAATTGAACAAGGCCCGAAAACGGGCACAGGGACCCTAACATGGGCTTATCCGGTGCCCGTTGCTTCTGATGCAGGTAGGAAAACTTTAAAATAGCTTAGATTGGTCAGCAGCATAGAGTGCAGCCAGCACTAAGTATGTTGTTGAATGGCTCCATGCCTGAGCAGGAGGTGCAAAATTGTGAGAGACTAACACACTTTAAAGCTATACAGCACTACTTAAAACCAGCCTGCATCTATTAAATAAATAGGAGATGCACTGTGGCTGGAGCAGATATTGGAAGTCGTTCTGAGTGATTTTGATGTGGGGGACACTCGATGATAACAAAGATTGGGTTCCAAGATACTTTGATGCTGCACTAAGAGGCTTTGGGTCTTGATGCAGCAGACAGAGAGAGGAGGAGAGATGCCTTCTATCCACAGAGGGCTCGGAGTCTCCCAAAAAAGCTGGGTGAAGACAGTGGAACCAGATAGCTGTCTTGGTCAATGCCAGCACTCTAGCCCTGAGGACCTAGGCACAGTGACGCAAAAGGTTCAGTGACCTTGTAGGAGTGGTCAAGGTCAATGAATTCATCCTCAAATGTCACATCCCACCAATTGCACCATGAGCCTCACACTCTGCTTAATTCACCACATCCCTATCACTGAACTACCGACAATCTCTATGAATCAGGATTCATACCTCACGTTTCCCTAGCCCTTATGCACTGAGTGCTGCTGCAAGCCTCGCACCCATATCCCACTGCTTGCACATTCTATCAACTATTCAACCATGACAAAACACCACCCCAAGCATTGCACCGCACTCATTGACATACTTCCCTCTTTCTTGTAACATAAGGTGGTGCATCTCAGAGGCGGAAGAACCTAATCAATGGGGGAGAGGCATGACTGCATGTCCTTGCTCCATGGAGGAGATGGTGATTACAGCCATTGAATGGTCATGAGTGAGGCTGTGACCAGTGCTGGGCTGAAACCATTGAAGATGATGGTATCCTTACAGCTAATCCTCCTCCTCACACCCCACTTCCCCCAGTCCCGCAATCTATTCTGATTTCTAAGCTGTAAACGATGTAAACATGCATCTTTTGCTTTCCCCCCACTTCACTTACATTCCTACCCTTGTGCCTTTCACCTAAGAACTGCAATCTGACTAGTGAGCGGTGGAGGAGCAAGAGGTAGAAGAGCAGGAAGACAATGAAGAAGAAGCAGCACCAGTATTCATTTTCCCATTCGTAGCCACTTGTTCAGCTACTGACTCTCTGCATACTTTAGAGGATAGCTTGGAGGCCGTATCTCCATGTGAAGCTGGGCATGGTCTGTCCTGTAGCCAGGCAGCGGCAAGGGTGCCAGCTTGCTGAAGGATGAGTTTACACATGAATTCTGATGTAGAGGGTTCAGATGGTAACTTTGATGGAGCTGCCTACAGAGGAAGGCTGTTGGGCATGTACGATGAAACACTTGATGCATTGGCAGGTCTGCCATAGAGCCGGTAGTCAATAGCAAGGAAGGTGGAGGAGTCCAGCACCAACTTAGCACAATTTGCTCAAAGTTTGGAGCCCATCCTTTCCAATGTGGAAGTGTTGGAACACTTGCAGACAGATCCCTGATGCACATCTGTTGACTGTGCCTCAGTTTCCTTTGCAGCACAAGAAGAAGCCAATGAACCTCTGGTAACTGCAATGGAAGCTCAGACTGAAGTCATGCAAGATGATTGGAACCTGAGGCTCAGCATCGGCTTACGGACAGCCTGTGTGAGCAAAGGAGTCCCAGGTCCCTCCTTCCTTCTTCTCGGCCTTCTTTTCTTCCTTCACTTCCTCTTCCTCCTTCCTCTCCTCTCAAGGTGATCTCCAAATGCCTGGAGACAAAGGCTGGGCTGCATCTTCATGACAGCTAGTTTATGGAGGACACAACAGACCACGATAAGCTTCGATACGTGCTTTTATGAGCACCTCACATTTCCCTAGCCCTTATGCACTGAGCGCTGCTGCAAGCAGAATAGTTGCTTCTCAATGCTGATGATTTTCTCCATGATGTTGCTTTATTACAGCATGATTCTCTCTATTGGTGTGTTGTCCTCTTGTGGTTAGGTGGCAGAAGGGAGTCATTAACCAGGTGTAGAGTGGATATTCCTTGGCATTAAACAGCCAGCCTCTAGATCTTCATGGTGGTGCAAAGATGGCATGTATGCCTGAATGCTGGAAGATGAAAGCGTTGTGGCTGCTGCCAAGATAGTCGGCAATCAGCAAGAGGACCTGCTAGGCATGATTGCATACCAACTGATACACCGGTGGTTCTGGCGGTTATGGAACATATCCTTGTTCGCATGTGGGGCCCTCAGAACCATCTGTGTGCAGTTGATTGCACCCTGCACCATTGGAAATCCCACCAGCCTGGCAAATCCACATGCTTTCTCCTCCTGCTTCTCTCTGTTCAGTGAGGAGATGATGAAATATTCTTCCCTTCTATTCAGGGCCTCTGTGATTTCCCTGATCCAGCAATGGATGACAAACTATTTTGCTGTAAGGACCCTCTGGAGTAGAAAGTTAGGATGATATGCGATCTTGCCTCGAAATGGCTTCCTCACCCTACTGTGTGACTCCACATCAGGTAACATAGGAACATAGAAAATAGAAGCAGGAGTAGGTCATTCGGCCCTCGAACCTGCTCCACCATTCAGTATGATCATGGCTGATCCTCTATCTCAATGCCATACTCCCGCACTCTCCCCATGCCCCTTGATGTCTTTCGAGTCTAGAAATCTACCTATTTCCTTCTTAATTATATTCAGTGACTTGGCCTCCACAGCCTTCTGTGGTAGAGAATTCCACAGATTCACCACCCTTTGAGTGAAGAAGTTTCTCCTCATCTCAGTCCTAAATGGCCTACCCCATATCCTGAGATTGTGACCCCTTGTTCTAGACCCCCCCCAGCCAGGGAAAACATCATCCCTGCATCCAGTCTGTCCAGGCCTGTCAGAATTTTATATGTTTCAATGAGATCCCCTCTCATTCTTCCAAACTCCAGTGAATACAGGCCTAGTCGGCCCAATCTCTCCTCATACAAAAATTCTGCCATCCCAGGATTCAGTCTGGTGAACCTTCACTGCACTCCCTCTATGGCAAGTGTATCCTTTCTTAGGTAAGGATACCAAAACTGCACATGATACTCCAAGTGTAGTCTCAGCAAGGCCCTGTACAGCTGCAGTAAGACATCCTTGCTCTTGTACTCAAGTCCTTTTGCAATGAAGGTCAACATACTATTTGCCTTCTTAACTGCTTGCTGCGCCTGCATGCTTGCTTTCAGTGATTGGTGTACCAAAGACACCCAGGTCCCTTTGTACATCAGCATTTCCCAATCTATTACCATTTAAAAAATATTCTGCCATTCTGTTTTTTCTACCAAAGTGGATAACTTAATACTTATCCATGATATACTGCATCTGCCATATGTTTGCCCACTCGCTCACCTTGTCTAAATTGCCTTGAAGCCTCTTAACATCCTCCTCACCACTCACATTTCCACCAAGTTTTGTGTCGTCAGCAAACTTGGAAGTATTATATTTGGTTACCTCGCCCAAATCATTGATATACATTGTGAATAGCTGGGGCCCAAGCACTGATCCCTGTGGTACCCCACTAGTCACCACCTGCCATTCTGAAAGAGACCCATTTATTCCTACTCTCTGCTAACCAATTCTCAATCTATGCCAACATATCCCAATCCTATATGTTTTAACTTTACACACTAACCTCTTATGTGGGACTTAACCAAAAGCTTTCTGAAAATCCAAATACACCACATCCACTGGCTCTCCCTTATTTATTCTGCTAGTTACATCCTCAAAAAACTCCAATAGGTTTGTCAAACATGATTTCCCTTTCATAAATCCATGTTGACTTTGTCTAAACCCTTTGATATTTTCTAAGTGTCCTGTTATCTTTTCCTTTATAATAGATTCTAGCATTTTCCCTATACTGAAGTTAGACTAACTGGTCTGTAATTCCATTTTTTTCCCCTCCCTCCTTTTTTAAATAGTGGGGTCACATTTGCCTCCTCCAATCTGCAGGGCCTGTCCCAGAATCTACAGAATTTTGTAAGATTACAACCAATGCATCCAATATTTCCATGGCCACCTCCTTTAGTACCCTAGGATGTAGATTATCAGGCCCTGGGGATTTATCGGCTTTCAGTCTCATTAATTTCTCCAGCCCTGTTTTTTCAGTAATACTAATTTCCTTCAATTCCTCCTTCTCACTAGACCCTCGGTTCCCTAATATTTCTGGGAAGTTATTTGTGTCTTCTTCCCGTTTCAGACTGTAAGGGACCTATATTTGTCTTCATTAATCTTTATCTACCTATAAACTTATAGAAGCGTTTACAGTCCTCTTTTATGTTCTTTGCAAGTTTACCCTCATACTCTATTTTTTTCCCTCTTAATCAATCTCTTGGTCCTCCTTTGCTGAATTATAAACTGTTCCCAACCCTCAGGCTTGCTATTTTTTCTTAGTTTTACATGACTCCTCTTTGGATCAGTGGTCAGAGCCACCAGAGCACAGAGGAGATCAGCCAGTGCAAGAAAAGGAAAAATGATCTAATCCATTCCATCAAGTTAAGTCAACCACCTCATCACTCTCAAGTCACAAACCCATCACACATCCAAAGGGATCTCACACCTCAAGGGATAACACCACTAACTCTCACACACACCCTCACATCTCCATCAGGCTCATATCCTCTGGAGCTCGTATCCTCATCCCATCCATGGCCCCACTCACCACACAAACATTCCACACAGCGCCAAGCATCGTGCTCACACTCTCTACATCTGTTTTCATGCAGGAAAGGTTGGCTCATAACAGCAGGGAGAGGTCCCAGGGAGGAGTCGCCCACATTAGGCCCCTCACTCACTTTGAGGAGTGTGCCATCGTGCTGACAGGTGAGGATATGGACCGTGCCTGTGGTGACGGTGAGGTCGGCGGTAAACACCCACGTAAGGATCCTGCACCACATTATCCCTCTCTCAACCCAACTGTGAGTGCTCTCTCTCCTGCTTTTGACTCTGCTGCCATGCTCTATTTACCTCAGCTTTGGCTCACAGGGGGCTCTGCCAAGCGACCAATGCCCTCGGCCAGGCAGCTCCTCCGTTCCATCCAAGTCCCCACCTCCAGCCAAGAAGATACCTCCTCCATTGAAGAGCTGGGAATAAGCAGCCTGGAAGACCCATCACAGTGCTTACCCACACCCTCCACCAACGCAGAGACACACACCTCGGTGGGACCTAGATCTAGAAGAGGCTTGGGTTCACAATCTGGTGGTTGCCGCATGGAGATGGGTCCGCAGCAGCAGGAGGCAGGTTCAGTCGAGCCTCGCGGTACTTGGAGCAGTGCTGGGGAAAATATCTGTCAGGTCAGAGTCAGATGATGAGCTTCTGGATTCGGCCTTCCAACTCATCATGGAGAGTCAGCAGAGACCGAGGGAACATCACACAGAGTTGTTGGAAGCCCCCAACAGAGTGGCACACAAGTCAGAGGAGTAGGCCCGCCTGCTCTCTGAAGAGGTGGTGCCCACATGTGCATGTATGGGGGTCTCCATGGGGAGGATGGTGGACACCATGGAGATCCTGGTCCAGCAGAACGTGGAGATGTGTGCAGACTTCACTCCATTGTGGGAGCCATGGGTGGGTTCCTCCAGTGACAACGCGAGAGGAACTCGGGGCACCTTGACATCTGTCCAGGTGCTCCCTTCTCTCAAGGAGCCAGGCTGGGGCCGTTGTCACCCGAAGGGAGGAGGAGCAGCAGCTGGACACCCTTGGGTTATCCACTCAGGAATCTCAGAGGCTGTCCGCTCCCTCCGAGTTCCTTTTTCCTGTCACCCCCTCAACCTTATCTTCTGTCACGCAGAGGAAACAGCTGGCCCACAGGAGGACAGCCAAAGTAAGCCACGGCCCTCAGAGCTTCGGCTCTCCAGAGGACCAATGCCAAAGTCATCAGAGGCAACAGGGCCAACCTTTGCACAGGCTGTCTCCACCCCTGCTGCGGATGTCAGGGCAGCACCTAGAAGAAGTGTTAGGCTTAGAAAAGTTAAGAATTTTTGATCACAAGTGGTTGCACGGGTGAACATATTTTGTCACTTTATAATCTGAAAATATATTCACTTTCAGCTTCATTGACAGGCTTCGCAAATCCTCTCCCTGTAGCACCCTTCACTAGCAGTTCAGCTACCCACATCTGGAGGGAGAAGTGTGTGTGCAGCAGGGCCTCTCTGAGCCTCATACAAGCATCCACCCATAATGGCGGAGCCTTCCTCCATCACGCTCATCTGAATGTCCTGAGCATTTTCAATGCTGCTGCTAGGGTTCTCTTTTAGTTGTCCATTTGAGCTGACCTGCATCTCCGCCCACTCACTGATCGCACTCGCATGCAGCACCTGTGCCTGTCCAATACGAGGCTCCGCTCACTTTCAATTTAATATAAATGGCAGTCATAAAGTTTCTGCTCAGTTCCCCCATCCTTTCCTATCCCCCAGTTACCCATGTTCTTCCCCACATCACTGTTGATGCCCCCTGGCATCACCTTCCACTTCCCCACCAATGGGAACAATTCCAGTAAGGCCTTACTTTACATTCTTTAGTGGGATGCAAAGTGAGTTCACGCCGGTCTCCAGTGGGATTGACGTTCTGCTATGGCAGACAGACATCGGATGATCCTGCTGTGCTTTTGCGCCTGCATGAAACAAATTCTTGGTCTTCTCGCCATATTGTCCTCTCTTACCTGCCATGACGCCCGATGCCAACGGGGCCAGAACGTTCTGGCCATAGTCCCTCGTCTAGGGTCAAGAGGTCGAAGTGGGAAATTAAAGGCAGTCCTGGGGCTTTGTGGACCTCATAGTCAGGGTGAGAGATTAAAAGCAGTCCTAAGGTTACGGGGCCATGTTACAGGGCTATGCATGGCACGTACGTGGTAGTCGCACTCCAGTGAGGGACAAGGCCTGTGTTCTTAATTGGGATAAGGCACAGCTTGGTGTTTAGGGCGTGTTCATTGTCTTACAATCTGTGGTGATGGGGCTGTCTGGCTCAATAGTGAGCTGCAGATGGAATGGTCATGGTTAGGGCAGGAATCTGCAGCCTGTAAATGGGGAAAATGTAATAAAGGGGGAGTATTTGAAGCTCTGCTGGGGTTGGATGGGGTGGTTCTGCTCTGTATATGATGGTGCACACAACCTCGAGTTGGGGAGGTCCACATGGAGCAACGTCAATAATGATGGGTTCAGCGGGGAGGGCTGGAAAGTCCGCCACAGTTACAATGGGATCCAGGGTTACTGGGGGAGGCTGGAGAATAACCAGAGGGAGGTCTAAGTGCACATCGTGAGGTTCCAGGAAGATTGGAGGGATCCGAGCACTGACAGGGCGAGGGTCGAAGCTGGTCTGAAAGTAAAAATGCAGCACCACCATCTTGAAACCCCAAAGTTATGGTGCAGCTTGCAATCGAAACTAGAAAAGAACCTGAATGGGAGCGGTCTTAGGCAGTGTAGGAGGAATCTGACTGGATTAAGGGGCCCTTTCTGGGGACACCCTCAAATTGTAACATTGAAATAGAGTCAGAGCTGAGAGGAAAGAGGAAGACTTCTTTGAGAAGCTGCAATTGGAGCCATTGCCTTTTTGTTCACTTTATTGAGAGACTGCAGGAATCATTGGCTCCACAATACAGTTGCTCCATTTGAGCATTAACAGAAAGATATGTGAGAATGGAAAATGCAGGCAACCGTTAAGGAAGGACAGCAGCTGCATATCTGCCAGATCATCAATGAAAGCCTCTAATGTGCTTTCTCCAATTGGCATGGATAACGGGCCAAAGGGCATCCAGTCATTGCTGAAGTGCAAGTTGAGCTTAATCAGCATCCCAGATCAGAGATTGCAGGAGTGCCTTTGGTAAGGTGGCATATTTCATGAATGCATCCAAACCTCTTCCAACCTCTGTGGGATTGAGATGACAAGTATCAGGGTTGGCATCTTGGTAACTTCATCTGTGAAATTGCACCTCAGCTACAAGGCTGTATCAGGGACTCAATGGTAGTGCAGATGCAGCTCTAGGGCATGCCAGTGGCTTTCTGTTTGTGAGTGGGAGGTCTACTACATTTGCCCAGCATTCATTAATCTGTTACATCTATCAGCCCACAGGGAGAAGGAGGATTAAATAATGGAACCTGCAGTCAATGCTGCCTTCTTGATGACAGTAATACATTTGAGGAGCAGAAGGGCCCAGCGCCGCCTAGTGCAGCTTTGAGAGGAAGCCTGGCCTGAGTTAGTCCATGCTCCAGGGGAGCCCCAGCAAGACCCAGAGAATGAGAAGGTTAGACCCATCCAATGGAGGCAAGTCGCATGACCAAGTGTCTACTGAAGAAGACTTTCCTATCTGGAGATGAGTGAAAGACAATGCTGCGCACAAATCTGCGCTTGTCAAGAGATGTGACGGATCATACCTACCACCTTCTGCAGGAGGATCTAGTGCTGTATGGACTAGGAGGATATCCCCCACCAGCGCCCCTGAAAGTCACCACCATGCTCAATTATTTTTGCCTGCAGATTGTTCCAAGGATCCACAGGGAACCTATGCGGCATCGCAGTCCTCAACAGGTAAATGTATCAAGGAGGTGACAGATGCTCTCTACAGTGAGGCTCGTCATTATGTGAAGTTCACACTCGATGAAGTTATCCAGGCTGCCAGATTTCTGGGGCTTGCAGCTATCTCAATCTTCCCTAGAGTTCAGTGTGCAATCAATTGTACACATGTGGATTTGAGAGCTCCATAGCAGCAGCGCCTGATGTTCATTAACAGGAAAGGGTTCCACTCCCTGAGTGTTCAACTGGTGTGTGATTATCAGAAGCACATCATACACGTTTGTGCCAGGTACCCTGGGAGTTCCCATGGTTCATACATCCTGAGTCACTCACAGGTGCCTCAAATATTCAAAGGGCCTCAGCAATTACAGGGCTGGTTGCTTTGTGATAATGGGTACCTGCTGAAACGATTGCTCATGACACTCATGCATTGTCCTCAGAGTGCCTTGGAGGAGAGATACGACGCGGCACATAATTCGACATGATCCATCATCAAGCAGACCATTGGCATCCTGAAGATGTGCTTCCAATGTTTGGATTACTCAGTTGGAGATCTGCAGTACTCTGCACAGAGGGTGTCCTGCATAATAGTGGTCTGTTGCACCCTTCACAATCTGGTGCTTCAAGGGAGGAACATTTGCCAGAGGGAGACATGAAGGAGGCTGAGATCTCCTCTGACAATGAAGAGCAGGAAGGGCAGGAACCTGAAGAGGGAGATAAGGGTCAGCTTTCATGTGAGGATGCGATAGACGAAGTATGACGTGGAAGTCGTGCCCATATTACACTAATAGCCACAAATTACCAGGAGGAGTAAGGTGCAGGCCACGTTCCTTCTATCCCTTAGTGCCATGCAAGTGTACTGAAAAGCCTTTACAACCAGTAACATTGAAAGCAAGTTCAGCATTCGGACTTACACTTTCAACCCTCTTGATTTGCCAGGCCCTAATCTTTGGAAAGGTCAGCAGTGAACTCTGTATCCATGTGCTCTGGGAAGTGAAAGTCAGCACAACAGTGCAAACGCTGTATCAAAAGTCTTGATGCAGTCATCATCATCTTAATGAGAAACTTTTAGCGGACACTGAGCTGTGTGGTTGGAGAGACCATCATGGCTGCAGATCTTGTGCATTGGCACTACCAATGAAGATAGCCATCTCATTTTTGGAAACAATTACAGCTAACTCTCCAAGGCTATTGAACACACCTAACTCCATGTTGTCTTGTAAGGAGTAGAGGTTACTAACGCATTTTACAAACACTTCCAGTAAAGAGTTTGACACATCTCCTTGACATAACACAAGGGTCAACTAACTATCATGACTCAGCTACACATCACATGAATGTGAGGCTCACAAAGGGAGATGATCACTGAGTGGGAGCATGGCTCACCCTCACAATAAGAGGGCACATAGACCCATATGCACGACTCTTTCAAATGAAGAGACAATTCCCATGAACAGCAAATATATTTACAAAGGTGCATGATTGAAGACCCATGACTCAGAAGAGTTGTCAAAGTTTCTTCATTTTTCTCACCCCATTGCTATATCTTGGTGCATCCCCGACATCCACAGCAGTGGTGGAGGCAGCTGTTGGCTGTTACACCCTGTTGTCTTTGATGACTTTGGCGGATGTCCTCTAGGGGGCCATGACCTGGCCTGCTTTGGGTGTCATCCTGTAGGGCAGGTGCACCCTCCTCAGCCTGTGCAGCTGGAGGTGATGGGGTCACGATCACAGGGATTGGGATTGGCTGGATACTCTTGGAGTCACCTGGGTAGATGGCCCCAGGGTCTCCAGCTGCTCTCCTCGCTACGAGTGCCCAAGGGCCCCTGCCTGACTCCTTGAAGAAAAGGGGCCCCTGGAGGAAGGTCAAAGTGTCCTGTCCCCCTCTCACCTATCCACTGATGGATCCCACCAATGTCTATAGCGATGGGTTGCAGGTCCAAGTGCAAATCCGGCAGGATCTGTTGGACCAAGGTCTCCATGGTGGGCACCACCCTTCCCATGGAAACCTCGAGGCGCTCGCATGTCGGAGCCAAGATATCAGGCAGAATGCAACGGACTCCTCAATCCTTCGCTCTAGTCTGTTGACTGCTCCTCGCAACTCTACCTGATTTTCTGCTGCCTGTCGTTGGATCTCTAGCATATTAGAGATGTTTGCTTCCAGAGGCTCATCATCTGACTCAGACTCAGCGGGTGCCTGATCTCCAGCAGCCCTCTAAGTGCCAGAGACCTGGGCTGTGAGATGTGTCAGTGAGGTGTTCCCTAGAACGGGACCTTGAGCCTAATCTAGATCTATGAACTGCCGGAGTGTGTGTCTTTGCGCTGGTGGAGGGTGCAGGTGAATGCAGTGACGGTTCTTCCTCTGATGCATCTTGAGCATCCTCCTCTGAGGTGGCCAGAGGGCTGGGGCTTATTGTAGCTCTGGTGGTCTGTCTGGGCCTGCAGGTGCCTGTAAGAGAGAGAAGACAGATTTAGGTCATCAGCAGGCAGGATACAACATCGCACGTCGCTCACCGTGATTATCACAATGTGATCAACTCATGCAGGGCGCATCCATACTGGCTTGCTGGGAGAGGCCAATCTCGCCTTCCCCACAGGAGCGATCTTTGTCTCCTCCTGCCAGCTCAGTGGCATCCTCCTCATAGTGGGTCAGCTCCTGGACACCTGCTGTCCCTCCTCCCATCTGGAATATCACTCTCCGGTTGTGGGAGAGCTTGGCCTGCATGAAGATGAATGGAATAGAATGTGATGAGAAGAGTTGTAGGAGAGGTTGGGAAGTGTGCGGCCTGCTGTGTGTGCTGAGCCCTCCCAGTAAGGGCTAAGATGGAGTTTGTGCAGCATGATGGATGAGATGCTGGTGATATTAAAGTGCCCGTGAGACAATCAGTGCTGATGCCTCCTTCTCTAATATTGTGTGAGATCCCTGAGCAGTGTAACCCTTTGAGCACATGGTATCTTTATGAGATTGTGAGGTTGGAGTGAGCTGAAGGTTGACTTACCCTGGCGGAGTGGGTGAGATCATTCATCCTCTTCCTACACTGGATGGCATTTTTCAGGCAGGTGCCCGAACTGACTTCCCTTGCAACCGTCTCCCATGTGAGTGAGGTGGGCTGGTGGGTCTCCTGGAGCCAACCCTCAGGTAGAGGACATCCCAGTGCTGGCCGACGGTATGAACGAGGGCCTCAAGGGAGTCATTGCTAATCCTGGGAGCAGCTTTTTCCTTTGGTGAAGCCATTTCAAAAAGTTTCCTGCGCATAGCTGGCCTGCTGAGAGTAATGTGTGTATTCGGATGGCATTTAAATATGGTGTCCGGATCTTTGACTCCATTAGGTGATGGCAGGATGGACGAATCAGTGCCTGTCCTGCCATGTGATTTGGAGAGCTACCTGCCGATGCATAATTAATAAGCTTCCAAGTGTAAAATCGGGTGTGATTTCCCGCCATGCTGCCCAGTGGGAAATGTGCCGTGAGACCCACCCATCACCGCACTCAGTCTCCAGAAGGGAACATTCTGCCCCCTATGTGGGTAGGGCATTTTATTGAGAACCCTCCTCCTGCTCTATATGTGCACTGCTTTCCCTCTCTGCTGCCTGAGCTCCATTTTCATATTATGCTGCAGCCCAAGAGGGGCTATATCTATTGGTCCCATAACTAAGGGCGGAATCATTCCAGATTTGTGCTAAATGCGGTAGCGGGCATGAAAAATGTTGTTTTACCCGCCAGCCAAAATGGGCAGGATTTTGCGCTGTATCGTCCCATTCCCAGCACGTCCTGCCTCATTAATAATGCATTCACGGGAAACATTCCAGATCGCTGGCGGGCGGGCTCAGATTTGCTGCCATGCTGTGACCTCAGTGCTTCCTCGCTCCGGGTGCCATATTTGAAGTGCACCAGAGCACAGCCTACTTCATGTCTACAGGCCAGGATGGCTCCAGGTGACAGATGGCCCCAAAAGTAAAGAAGGCAGCAGCCCCCAAATTTAGTGACGCCTCGCTGGGGCGTCTGCTGGATGCAGTGGAGGGCCGCCGTGGTGTCCTCTACCCTTGCTCTGGCCACAGGAGGTCTGCCGGAGTCACCAATCCAGCATGGGAGACGGTGGCAGCAGCAGTCAGCACCACCAGAGCACAAAGGAGGTCAGCCATCCAGTGCAGGAAGAGGATGAATGCTCTCATCCATTCCACCAGGGTAAGTCAACCACCCCATACCTCTCAACTCACACAGTCACAAACCCATCACACATCCACAGGAATCTCACAACTGAAGGGACATCACCATTAACTTTCACACACACCCTCACATCTCCATCAGGCTTATATCCTCTGGAGCTCATGTCCTCATCCTGTCCATGGCTCTGCTCACCACACATACATTCCACACAATGCCATGCATCCTGATCACACTCTCTCCATCTGTTTTCATGCAGGAGAAGTTGGTTCACAACAGCAGGGAGATGTCCCAGACTAGGGTGAAGTGGTCCATGTTAGGCCCCTCACTCACTTTGAGGAGTGTGCCATTGCGCTGACTGGTGAGGGTGTGGACCGTACCTGTGGCGACAGTGAGGTCGGTGATGCACACCCACATGAAAATCCTGCACCACATCATCCCTCTCTCAACGCTACTGTCAGTGCTCCCTCTCCTGCTGTTGACCCTGCTGTCATGCACAAATTATCTCTACTTTGGTTCACAGGGAGCTCTGCCAAGCAACTGACACCCTCATCCAGCCAGTCCCTCAGCTCCATCCAGGTCTCCACTTCCAGCCAAGAGGACACCTCCTCCATTGAAGAGCTGGAAATAAGCAGCCTGGAAGACCTGTCACAGGGCTTACCCACACCCTTCACCAGCACAGAGACACACACCTCGGTGGGACTTCAATCTATAGCAGGCTTGGGTTCACAATCTGGTGGTCACCATGGACCCATATCTGCAACAGGAGGAGGCAGGGTCAGCCGAGCTCCCTGGCGCTCGGAGCACTGCTGGGTAATCTATGAGGTCCGAGTCAGATGATGAGCCTCTGGTTTTGGCTTTCCAACTCATCGTGGAGAGTCAGCAGAAGGCAGGGGACATCGCACAGAGCTGTTGGAAGCCCTCAACAGAATGGCACATGAGTCAGAGGACTGTGTACACCTGCTCTCTGATCAAGTGATGCCCACATGTGTGCGTATGGAGGTCTCCATGGGAAGGATGGCAGACCCCGTAGAGACCCAGGTCCAGCAGAATATGGAGTTACATGCAGACCTGCACTCCATGGCGGTAGCCATGGGTGAGTTCCTGCAGTGACAGTGCGAGTGGGAAACGGGGCGCCTCAAGACCCTTCAGGTGCTCCTTCACATCGAGGAGCCAGGCCAGGATCCTCGGGCACCCAAAAGGAGGTGGAGAGGCAGCTGAAGACCCTTGGGTCACCCATTCAGGAGCCTCAGAGGCTGTCTGCTCCCTCTGAGTCCCCTTTGCCTGTGACCCCCTGAACCTCGTCCTTTGTCACCGTAGAGGAAGCAGCTGGCCCACAGGAGGACAGCCAAAGCAAGCTGGGGCCCTTAAGGTCTTGGCTCTCCAGAGGACCAACGCCAAAGTCATTGGAGGCAACAGGGCCAACCAATGGCTCTGCCCCTGATGCGGATGTTAGGGCAACAGCTAGAAGAAGTGGAAGGCCTAGAAAAGTTAAGAAATTCTGGTCACATGTGATTGCATAGGTGAATACCTTTTGTCACTTTATAATCTGAAAATATATTCACTTTCACTGAATAATATGTAATGTTGTCTTTCAGCTTCATTTACAGGCTTCGCAAGTCCTCTCCCTGCAGCAACCCCCCACTAGCAGTTCAGCTGCACGCATTCAGCCCATGAGTGATTCTGGACAGAGAAGTGTGTCTGTGGCAGGGCCTTTCAGAGCCTCATGCAAACACTCTCCCACACACGTGGAGCCTTCATCTATCACATTCATCTTACTGACCTGAGCATTTTCAATGTTGCCTGTTGGGATTCTCTTTCAGTTGCCTATCTGAGCTAACCTGCATCTCCGCCCACCCACTGATCGCACTTCCATGCAGCACCTGTGCCCATCCAACACGAGGCTCTGCTCACTTTCAATTTCAACATCGATGGTCATGGTGAAGTTATGGATCAGCTCCCCCATCCTTTCCTCTCCCCAGTCACCCATGTCCATTCCCCCATCACTTCCGACCCCCGCTTCCACCTCCCCACCATCACCTACTGACCGGAACCCTTGTCTTTCCAGGATGTCCAGGTGAATTTGCATGTTCCCTACCTTCCTGAGAATTCCAATCCCAAGCACATTGACCTCCCCGACCTCCTCCTTCCCACCACCAGGGTCCAAGTCTGCCTCCTAGTCACCACCAACAACCCTTGCCATCCCTTCTACTGCTAACAATGTACCCTCACCCTTCCACCCTTCTGGCTCCCTCTGCTCCCTCTCATACTCACAATTCCCTCTTACCACACCCATCCTCAGTTAGCTCCCTAGGAGGCCGTCTTTGACTCCACACACCGCTCCTTGCATGTTCACATGAACATCCCCGACTCCTTACTCCATCCTCCATCCTTACTCCCTCCTCCACCCTTCCTCCCTCCTCTCCCTGGACACCTTCCTCCCCAGTCACCTTCCCCCCTCCGAACTCCCTCCCTCCCCCAGACACCTTCCTCCGCCCCGGACACTTTCCCCCTCTGAACTCTGTCCTCCATGCTTACACCTACCTGCCCCCAGATACCTTACCCACATCGAGACCTCTCCTCTCTCTCCCAACCTCACCCTCCAACACCTTCATCCCCACCCCTCCCAACCTCACCCCCCCCCACCGACACCTTTGTCTCTCCCTCCCAATTTCAACCCCGCCCCTGGTACACTTTCCCCTGTCTCCCAGTCAAACTTAGACATTCCTCTCCCCATGCACCCCCACCCTCGCCGGTACGCCTTCCTGTCCCACTCATAGCTAGACCTTCCTCTCCGACTCCGCCTTGCTGATCATCCGTGCCGCAGCTGATGGCCAAGACCTTGATGTTCTGAAGCAGACCCTTGACATCAACGGCAGAGCCATGTCCATGAGAACCACCCAGCATGTGATGCATGTGTTCTGCAGGGTCCGGTAGCTGTGGGGCTCCAGCATCTTCTTCTCCTTGGATGTCCACAATCTGAGCAAGGCCCTAACAGTAAGTCCTGACTTCTGTACGTCACACTTGTCCAGTTCTTGGCTGGCATGTTTTGCCACCGGTGTGATGGTAAATCTGGCATGGGGACATGCTTCCGGTCGGGCCTTACTTTGCATCCATTACGGGAATGCAAATCGGGTTCACGCTGGTCTCCAGCGGGATTTTCTTTCTGCCATGGCGAACACCATCGGATGATACCGGCCTCTCACTGAGTTTTGGCCTTCTTGCCTTACTGTCCCTCAGCACTCACCACCACCCACCGCCCCCCCACCCCCGGCCCCCCCCAGCCCACTATGACGCCCAATGCCAACGGGGTAGGAAATTTCTGGCCTAAGTCATGCTTGTTTTTGTTAGGGGTCTGTAAAATTGTCCAGACCGCACAGATATGCAGCATGCACATATATACGAGTGCCATATTGGGAAAGGAGATAAAATGTATCGTGCCCGTGTTTGAAACCGGTGATATTTCCTTTATCCATTTCTTGGCCCTGGGTGCCTGTTCCCCTCTCCGAGCCTCCTATCCGCTGAACTTGGGTTTAGGGTTATCAATTCTCCCAGAATGGCTGCGGGTCTAATAGAATTGGTATCAATCTCCTGGTGGCCAAAGAAAGCTGACTGGGAGATTTTAAACCAATAACATTTATGCCATCGAGTGAGTTGGGCCAGTTTGGTCCACAAGCATCATTACCCTCCAAACCAGGAAGGAAGGTTCTGAGGCGCTTGGCTGGCAAATATAGTCTCGCCATGGGAACAGGGTGGAGAGCAGACTACAACTCCCAGAGGACGCTGTAGCCAGGGACAGGGTGGGCTGGGAGGGGTGGTGATGTGACTTGTCACAAGTGAAACATCAGAAGTTGAAGTAAAGGATGAGAGTAGCGGTTGGATATGGCTGTCATAGAGGGTAAGCAGCAGCTCAGACTGCCGCAGAACATATCTATAGTCTTAGGGTCTTATACAGATAGTAATTTTCAGGCTAAAATAATAAATAAAGTTATCTCAAACCTTGTTGGAAAAATAACTATGTGTTCACGCTGTGTGCCATTACTAATGCACAAATCAGCCATCAAGCTCAGCCAAAAAAGAGCTATATCATGGGTTGCTAATCACCAGAACTTACTGGGCAATTTGCTTCATTCCACTGTATGCCTTGCACAAACAGCGCCTCATTATCAACCTCTCTGTAATTTTAAGAACATTCTGGATTTACACATTAACTGCTCATTAAACTCTCAGCAGAAAGTTACAGCTCATACTTACAGTGTAAATAGCCTTTTTGCAACATCATAATTGCTAATGCAACTTCCCCAGCAGAAAGAGAACAATTTAAATTGTTGAGTCTCATTCCTGCATTCAGTAAATTGTTGCTCGCGATTTTTAAAATGTCAAATTTTTACCTTTTAATGGCATGAAATTCATCAGGGGCAACAGCAGCCTGCGCTGGAATGAGATGTTGAATGGTTACATGGCACTCTGATTCCAATTCCATTGGAGTATCAGGATTATGATAGACGGTGGTGCAGTGGTAATATCACTGGCCCAGTAAATCCTGAGGCCCAGGCTCAGGGGGACATGGGCTCAAATCCCACTGCAGCAGCCAGTGGAATTTGAATTCAATTAATTAAAAAAAAAGGAAATCTGGAATATAAAGCTAATCCCAGTAATGGTGATCATGACAACTGTCATTGATTGTTGAAAAAAACCCATCTGGTTCATGAATGCCCTTTCATGGGCACCCACAGCAATTAACTGCCCTCTGAAAAGGCTCAGCAAGCCACATAGTTCAATGGCAATTAGGGATGGGCAGCAAATGCTGGCCTTGCCAGCAACACCCACATCCTGTGAAAGAATAAAGAAAAAAAAAATCCAATTTGGAATATCTGTGTCAATTGTGGATTTGCAGCTGTTACTGTATCGAAAGCAGACCGGGCACGCAACGTGATCAAGACTTGGCAAAGGGCTTTGTTACATATGGCTTGAGATTAATATTTTCTTGTTGCTGATGTTTCCAGTATCTCTCTTTCCCCTGCATCCCCCCACTTCACCTCCACCCCCCACCCCCCACAATTATTGCACATCAATAGCAGTAAGAGAAGGTGGGGCAGGATTTGTACTTATGTGTCTCTGTTCGTACAGCCACCTCATAAACTTAGAGCCCACTCGTGCCACGCCGCCGGCTTCCTGTAATATCACTACCACTGACCTCTCCTGGAATATGTCCAGCCAGAGTTGGCAACCCCAAGGATACATGCTAAAGTACAAGACCAAGATATGACAAGCGAATAGGAACATGGATTTAGATTTTGTGAGGATAATCTTCCAAGTATGTGCTGGCAGTGAGGAATGCCCACTTCCAACCCAAATTGGAAAACTCAGAAAATTCAGACTTGTACATTGCCTGCTTAGAGCTCTGGAGTATGATGATCAGCACCCTAAACAACCCTGCCTAGGCTTTCATTTCTGCCAGGCCCAGAAAAAGGAGGACTGAGAAAACAATGTGCATTTACAACTCAATTTTCCAGTTTTGAAGCTATTACCTCCAATAGCTGAAAACTATCAGAAACATAAAAGGTTGATTTTCAAAGTAACTCAGTGTTTCAAAGGAGGCCTTTAAAGTTCCTGAAGCCATGTCAACTGTTTTTGGTGGCTTCTTCCTGCATGAAAGCTGCTATCTGACTGAAGATGAACGTACAAACATACGAATTAGGAGCAGGAGTAGGCCACTTATCCCCTCGAACCTGCTCCACCATTCAATAAGATCATGGCTGATCTGAATGTAACCTCAACCCCATATTCCTGCCTACCCCCGATAACCTTTCATCCCCCTGTTAATCAAGAATCTATCTAGCTCTGCCTTAAAAATATCCAAAGACTCTGTTTCCACTGCCTTTTGAAGAAGAGAGTTCCAAAGACTCACAACCCTCTGAGAGAAAAAAATTCTCCTCATCCCAGTTGAAAATGAGCGACCCCTTATTTTTAAACTGTGACCCCTTGTCTTAGATTCTCCCACAAGAGGAATCATCCTCTCCACATCCACCCCATCAAGACCCCTCAGGATCTTAAAGGTTTCAATAAAGTTGCCTCTTACTCTTCTAAATTCCAGTGGGTGCAAGCCTAGCCTGCCCAGCCTTTCCTCATAAGACAACCCGTTCATTCCTGGTACTAATCTAGTAAACCTTCTCTGAACTGCTTCTAATGCATTTACATCTTTCTTTAAATAAGGAGACCAATACTGTACACAGTACTCCAGATGTGGTCTCACCAATGCCCTTTACAACTCAAGTATAACCTCCCTACTTATGTAATCAATTCCCCTCATAATAGATGATAACATTCTATTAGCTTTCCTAATTACCTGCCGTACCTGCATACTAACCTTTTGTGATTCATGCACTAGGACACCCAGATCCCTCTGAATCGGAGAGCTCTGCAATCTCTCACCATTTAGATAATAAGATTCTTTTTTATTCTTCCTGCCAAAATGAACAATTTTGCATTTGCCCACACTATACTCCATTTGCCAGATATTTGCCCACTCACTTAACCTACCTATGTCACTTTGTAACCTCCTTACATCCTCTTCACAATTTACTTTCCTACCTATCTTTGTGTCATCAGCAAATTTAGCGACCATTCCTTCAGTCCCTTCATCCAAGTCATTTATATAAATTGTAAAAAGTTGAGGCTCCAGCACTGATCCCTGCGGCACACCACTCATCACATCCTGCCAACCAAACAAAAAACATTTATGCTAACTCTCTGCTTCCTGTTAGCTAGCCAATCTTCTGTCCATGCCAATATGTTACCCCCTACACCATGGGCTTTTATTTTCCACAATAATCTTTGATGTGGCATGTTATCAAATGCCTTCTGGAAATCTAAATACAGTACATCCACTGTTTCCCCTTTATCCACAGCACATGTGACTCCTTCAAAGAACTCCAATAAATTGGTTAAACATCCCTTTTATAAAACCATGATTACCTTGAATTTTCCTAAGTATCCTGCTATAACATCTGTAATAATAGCTTCTAACATTTTCCCTACGACAGATGTTAGGCTAACTGGCCTACAGCTTCCTGCTTTCTGTCTCCCTCCCTTTTGAATAAAGGAGTTGTATTTGCTATTTTCCAATCTAATGGAACCTTCCCCAAACTGAGGGAATTTTGGAAAATTAAAACCAGTGCATCAACTATCTCACTAGTCACTTCTTACAAGACCTTAGGGTGAAGTCCATCTGGATCTGGGGATTTGTCAGCCCGCAGCCCTAACAATTTGCTCAATACCACTTCCCTGGTGATTGTAATTTTCTCGAGTTCCTCCCTCCCTTCCTTCCATTTCCTGACTTACAGCTATTTCTGGGATGTTACTTGCATCTTCTATAGTGAAGGCCGAAGCAAAATACCTGTTTAATTCATCTGCCATTTCCCTACGTTACATTATCAATTCCCCGGAAGCACTTTCTATAGGACCGATGCTCTTTTCTTATTTAAATGTCTATAGAAACTCTTACTATCCGTCTTTATATTTCTTGCTACCTTTCTCTCATACTCTAATTTTTCTCTACTTATTAATCTTTTTGTCATTCTTTGCTGTTCTTTATGTTCTTTCCAATCTCCTGATTTGCCACCTGTCTTTGCATAATTATATGCTTTTAAGTTTGATACAGTCTTTAACTTCTTTAGTTGACCATGGATGGTGGGCCCTCCCCTTGGAGTTTTTCTTTCTCATTGGAATGTGTATATTCTGTGTATTCTGAAATATCCCTTTAAATGTCTGCCACTGATCTTCTATTGACATATCCCTTAACCTCATTTGCCAATTCACTTTGGCTAGCTCTGCTTTCATGCCCTCATAATTGCCCTTATTTAAGTTTAAACTACTAGCCTTGGATGCACTCATTTCTTCCTCAAAATGAATCTATTGCTCATTCCTAGTTGTCCTTGAGAAGGTGATGGTGAGCTGCCTTCTTGAACTGCTGCAGTACACCCACAGTGCTGTTAGGAATAGAGTTCCAGGATTTTGACCCAGTGACAGTGAAGGAATAGCAATATATTTCCAAGTCAGGATGGTGAGTGAGTTGGAGGGGAACTTCCAGATGGTGGTGTTCCCATCCATCTGCTGCCCTTGTCCTTCTAGATGGTAGTAGTGGTGGGTTTGGAAGATGCTGATAAGGAGCCTTGGTGAATTTCTGCAGTACATCTTGAACCTGGTGTACATTGCTGCTACTGTGTGTCGGTGGCGGAGGGAGAGAATGCTTGTGGATGTGGTGTCAATCAAGCCGGCTACTTTGTCCTGGCTTTGTCAAGCCTCTTGAGTGTTGTAGGAGCTGCACTCATCCAGGCAAGTGGGCAGTATTCCATCACACACCTGACTTGTAGATGGTGAACAGGCTTCGGGGAGTCAGGAGGTGAGTTACTCGTCACAGGATTCCTGCCCTCTGACCCAGTCTTGTAGCCACAGTTTTTATATGGCTAGTCCAGTTCAGTTTCTGGTCAACGGTAACCCCCAGAATGTTGCTAGTGGAGGATTCAATGATGGTAATGCCATTGAACGTCAAGGGGCGATGGTTAAATTCTCTCCTGATGGATATGGTCATTGCCTAGCAATTGTGTGGCGCGAATGTTACTTGCCACTTATCAACCCAAGCCTGGATATTGTCCAGATCTTGCTGCATTTGGACATGGATGGCTCCTCCATCATTGAGGATGGGGATATTTGTGGAACCCCCTCCTCCAGTGAGTTGTTTATTGTCCACCACCATTCACAACTGGGTGTGGCAGGACTGCAGAGCTTAGATCTGATCTGTTGGTTGTGGTATCACTTAGCCCTGTCCATCACTTGCCGCTTATGCTGTTTGACACGCAAGTAGTCCTGTGTTATAGCTTCACCAGATTGACACCTCATTTTTGGTATGCCTGGTGCTGCTCCTGGCATGCCCTCTGCACTTTTCATTGAACCAGGGTTGTTCCCCTGGTTTGATAGTAATGGTAGAGTGGGGGATATGCCGGGACATGAGGTTACAGATTGTGTTTGAGTACAATTCTGCTCCTGCTGATGGCCCACAGCGTCTCATGGATGCCCAGTCTTGAGTTACTAGATCTATTTGAAATCTATCCCATTTAGCACAGTGGTAGTGTCACAGAACACGATGGAGGGTATCCTCAATGTGAAGGTGGGACTTCATCTCCACAATAACTGTCGGTGGTCACTCCTACCGATACTGTCATGGACAAATGCATCCTGTCTCCACAAGGACTGTGCGGTGGTCACTCTTACCGATACTGTCATGGACAGCTGCATCTGCAGTGGGCAGATTGTGAGGATGAGGTCAAGTATGTTTTTCCCTCCTATTGGCTCCCTCACCACCTGCCACAGACCCAGTCTAGCAGCTATGTCCTTTAGGACTTGGCCAGCTTGGTCAGTAGTTGTGCTACCGAGCCACTCTTGGTGATGGACATTGAAGCACCCACCCAGAGTACATTCTGCACCCTTGCAACCCTCAGTGCTTCCTCCAAGTGGTGTTCAACATGGAAGACCAATGATTCATCAGCTGAGTGGGGACAGGGAGCAGGAGGTTTCCTTGCCCATGTTTGACCTGATGCCATGGGACTTCATGTAGTCCAGGATCGATGTTGAGGACTCACAGGGCAGCTCCCTCCTGCCTGTATACAATTATGCTGCCACCTCTGCTGGGTCTGTCCTGTTGGTGAGACAGGACATATCCATGGATGGTAATGGTGGGGTCTGGGACATTATCTGTAAGGCATGATTCCATGAGGATGACTATGTCAGACTGTTGCTTGACTAGTCTGAGAGACAGCTCTCCCAATTTTGGCACTAGCCCCAGATGTTAGTAAGGAGGATTTTGCGGGGTTGACAGGGCTGAGTTTGCCATTGTATTTTCTGGTGCCTAGGTCGATGCCGGGTGGTCCATCCAGTTTCATTCATTTTTTGAGGCTTTGTCACAGTTTTGATACAACTGAGAGGCTTGCTAGGCCATTTCAAAGGGCATTTAAGAGTCAACCACATTGTTGTGGGCCTGGAGTCACCTGTAGGCCAGACCAGGTAAGGATGATAGATTTACTTCTCTAAAGGGCATTAGTGAGCCAGATGAGTCTTCACAACAATCGATGATGGTTTCATGCTCATCATTAGACTTTTAATTACAGATTTTTATTGAATTCAAATGCCACCATCTGCTGTGGCGGGATGCAAACCTGTAGCATTACCCTGGGTCTCTGGATTACTAGTCCAGCGACAATACCACTACCCTGTCACCTCCCCCTGTACCTTTCTGGCAAGTTCCCATTATCTCTTCTTTTATACTCTGTTCTACTGTGTAGTTACAATTAGAGGGCCTGTACACCACTAACACCAGTGACTTCTTGCCTTTATCATTCCTCACCTCAACCCAAACCGCTTCTACATCCTGGTTTCAGAATCTTTCGGAGGAACGACCACCCTTTTGTTTTGGAGACTAAATTATTGAATAGAAAATACATATTACACGTAAAAGCAAATGAGAGATTAAAATTCCCAAAATTTTGACCTTAAATACTGAACTCTTTTCACATAGTGCATTTTGAAGATGCTGAATCATCAGTCCCAATGGTATACTTTGTAGCATCATTCTAACTTATTGAAATTTATTGGAAGCTTAAACTAGCCAGTGTTTCAGCTGGTGCTACAGTGCAAATACACAGATCAATCGCCATGAATCATGCAGATGCTTTTAAATAAATGACACCACTAATGAATTGCATTTTTAGGAATTTTACCTCAGACAGCAAACCAAGGTTTGATTCCTTATGATGAAAGTAGAATACTGCAGATGCTGGAAATCTGAAATAAAATCAGAAAGTGCTGGAAAAACCCAACAGGTCTGGCAGCACCTGTGAAGAGAGAAACAGAGTTAACATTTCATTCCAAAGAAGAGTCATATTGGACACGAAATGTTAACTTGGGGCAGAATATTGTCGTTGGCATGCGGGGGTCGGGTCCGAAATGCCGACGTGTAAAATGACGCGAGATGACGTCGGGTGTGTGTCCCAGCGTCATCGTGCGTCATTTCGATATTTCATTCGGCGGGCACACGCCAGGGGTGGCTGCGCGCCCACCGAACTGTCAACAGCCTATTAAGGCCATTAAAAAAGTAATTTAACTTATTAACAATGCTGCCTGTCCAACCTTAAGGTTGGCGGGCAGGCGAAGACTCCAAGCGGCCTTCGCGTTTTTCAGGAAACCTCATCCACGGGCGGGATGAGGTTTCCTGAAGTTTTTATAAAATAATTAAGTAAATTTTGCAAACTTCACAAACATGTCCCAGCTCATGTGACACTGGGCAGGATTTTCCCATTGGCGTGTGGGGGCAGGCCCCGCACGCCCATGCGTAAAATAACGCTCGGTGAGGTCGGGTGAGAGTCATGACATCACCGCGTACCATCGTGATATTTCATTGGGCGGATACGCGATGATCTCTGATGTGTGTCTGTCCTTAATTAACTGGCCATTTAAGACCATTGACTCACCGATCGACGGCGATTTTTCAGCACCTGTGCAATCTTCGGGCGCAACGGACAGGTGGGTAGGACACAATTGTATAAACCTCATCCACGGGCGGTATAAGAGGGCTCAGCGGGGTCTGTCAAATATTGATTTTTCAAAGTTACTGATACTTGCCTGTGTGATCTGCAATACTTCAAAACGCATTCCAGCTGGTTGGTCTGGACTCAGCCTTCAGGTCAGCACTCTGCAGTGAGGAACCTTTTTTGGGCCTGCAGGTTTCAGGAAGCTCTCCCTTAGCCTGGGTATGGGATCTGATCTGTCCACTGGAGGCACCTCCTCTGAGGAGGAAGGGAGGGCTAGAAGGGGGAGGAGGTCAGATGTGCACATTCAGCCTCCAGGGGAGCAACCTTTGGGAGGTCAGGCACAGGCAAAAGGGGTGCAGGGCCAAGAGGTAGTCCAAGGTGGAAGCGGCCGCAGAAGATGCCACTATCCTGCTGCCGGGGTATACAGGCTACGAAGCAGCTACCTCAATATGACTGAGGTGCAGTGTCGAAGGAGGCTCCGTCTTTCAAGGGAGACAGTCAACTTTATCTGTCAGATCATTAGGCCTGAGATCTCTGCGAACTTGTGGGTGGACACCCCATGCCAGTGGCTCTGAAGATCACAGCTGCCCTCAACCTCTATGCCTCTGGCTCCTTCCAGGGGTTGGTGGGTGATTTTTGCGGTGTCTCCCAATCAGCTGTCCACACTTGTGTTAAGCAGGTTACAGATGTTCTATTCAGATGGGCATTGACCTTCATCCACTTCCGCTGCGACCAGGCAACTCAGACACAGCAAGCCAGATGCTTCGCGGCCATTAATGGCTTCCCCCGTGTCCAGGGTGCTATAGACTGCACACATGTGGCCAACAAGGCACCAGCAGGTGAGCCCGGTGCCTTCGTCAACAGGAAGGGCTTCCACTCCATGAACGTGCAGATAGTGTGTGATCACAGGATGCAGATTCTGCAAGTTTGTGCAAGGTACCCAGGCAGCTCCCACCGCACCTACAACCTCAGACACTCCCAGGTGCCAAGGCTCTTCACTGCTCCGGCTCGGCTGGATGGATGGCTGCTGGGTGACAAGGGCTATCCCCTCAGAAGGTGGCTCATGATGTCTCTCTGCCATCCAAGAACAGAAACTGAGCAGCGGTGTAGTAGGAGCCACACCTCCACAAGGGCTGTGGTGGAGATAACCGTCGGTCTTCTCAAGATGCGCTTCCAATGCCTGGACCACTCCAGTACCCCCCAGATCATGTGTTGCTGATAGTAGTTGCATGCTGCGCTCTCCACAGTCTTGTGCTGAAAAGGGGGGACGCAGTGGACGATGAAGATGTCGACGCATTGGCTGCGGATGCACACGATGAGTCCAGCAGTGAGTCCGAGGATGAGCATGCACTGGGAAATGCTGAGGGGGTAGACGCTGACCTAGGCATACTCCAGGGAGGCAGGGGCACCCGGGAGGCTTTAATCCAACGAACCTTCAGCTAGCACACCACAGATGGACCTCCAGGACAAGCCTGGGCTGTATGCCCCATATTCGAGACCTAAGTGCAAAATCTGCCTGGTTAGGAACATTAACTAAGGTCCTTGTTAATAAAGCTGAATGTCCCACAAAGCACTCATTACATTATTGGAAACCATCCAGCTGCAGAACAAAAGAGGCACCCTCAGTCATGGTGACAGGTCTGAATTTAATATTGCAACCAAAGAAACTTAATGAAACAAAATGAAAAAGGTGTTAAAAATCACAACTCATAAAAACCTCATCTCGGGCCAACACAAAAGCACTAGTGATAAACCCGTTGCGTGCCTAAGGTGCCTTTTGTCTATGTTTTCAGGTGCTATGTCTTGGTGCTGACCCCTTGTTGAGAGTGGCATCTGAGACAGCCTGCTGACTCTGCTGTCCTGTTGGCCTCGATGACCTTGGTGGTAGTTCTCTGGCCCGTGGAGCCTGTGCTGGCCTCGACTGGGAGGGAGCTGCCAGTTCCACAGCTGGCATCATCCCAGTCGTCGCAGCCTCATTGGATGCAACAATCACTGGCAGAGGGGCAGAGGAGCTGCCGCCCTCTTCCTGAGCACCCTGAGAGGAGCCCGCAGAGATGACAGGCAGCTGCTGCGCCGACGTGAGGTCGCTTCGGACCTCCCTGCTTGCCATGGATGGATGGGTACCGAGCTGGGAAACTTGGTGCCCAGACCATCTCCCACATTGGCGCTGACCAGCTGAGGTCAATGCTGATGTGAGAGCTTGCTGACCTGAGCGCGTCCCCAGGAAGCCCTGATGGGTCTCCTGGAGGAGCCTCTCCACGAGAGTCACCACTCTCTCCATGGAGGACGCATGGTGCTCAGACATGACGCTCATTGCTTTAACAATAGTCTGGGTAGACTTCTCCACCACGGACACCAAGCCAAGCATAGCCCCATGTATCTCCCCAAGATGCTCCCACACACCTGGCCGCATTTCCTGCACCTGCTGCATTGTGGACGACTCCAGAGGCACATCATCAGGCACCAACTGAGCATGTGCCTGGTCCCCTGCAGTCCTCTGACTGCTGGCGCCATGGGCACTCTCTGTCTCTGCCAGCTCCTCCAGCGACTGTGAAGTGCCCTCACCGCTGTGCCCCGGGACACTAGCTGATGTTCGAATTTCCACTGAGGTGCTAGTATCTGCACTGGTGCCTGCCTGGCAGCGATGGTGTGACGCTGGTGAGACTTCAGGGCCCTCAGCTGTGAGAGGGGGCCTCTGCTGCTCTTCCTCCCAGCCCTGCTCCACTGATGCTGAAAGGAAGAACAAGGACATTGGATCAGTTAACGTGGAGACAACGTCAATGTGTATCCCTGTCCCCTGGATCATTATGCGCTCATCCTTCCATAAGCAATGGTCAAGCCATGTTGCAAACTTCAATCACTGAACATTCAGCACTGCCATGGCTGCTGGGAGAATAATGGTGACCTCACTGCTGGGCAAACATACCTGCCCGTGGCACCCCAGCCTCACCGACACCGATGGACCTGGGCACATGGCGTCTCTCCAAATCTAGGGCCTCCTGCTCGAAGCGGCCAAAAATCGCTAACTGGGCCGGCCCTCTGCCAGTCCTCACCCGCTCGGCTGCATTATGTTCATTCTTCTCCTGAAAAGGAGAGAAGAGCATTGATTAGTGCTACTTGTACCTGGATTCTCTTAACGGACGGCCCACCCCAACCAGAGTGGGACATTGCAGGGCTCCAGTGCCTCCTCACCCCGCTGCTGCCAAACACGCACACAAAGACGCTAGGCCTGTCCCCGACCACCCCTCCCCGACCCCCTTGGCCAAATGCTGCCTAAATCACATCAGGCACCACAAGGTCTAACCTTCCATAGCAAGGAGGTGCAAGCACGTGGAGCGCAGAGGACAGCAGATCGATTGCTGCCACGCTACCCTGAAGCTCCCATCCCAGCATGTCATCACCCTGACTTTGACCTGTCCTGGAGTTCCAGCACTGTGCCTAGGTGCAGCTCCTCCAGCTTGCCCCGAAAACAGTAATGTGGGTCACAGTTTACCACATGCTGTGGGGGCAGAACCCATCTCTTCACCACCCTCTCAGGGTGACCTCGGCATGGGCAATATCTGCTGGCCCACCCAGCGAAGGACACATGCTGTCAATGATTCAATGCAGTCACTACACTCAGACTTGGCGGGGGGATGGAGGCACCAGGGGGGACAGCCGACCTGCTGGGTTAAGTGACCAATGCCAACATGGTACTCACCCTTCCTGAGCGCAACAGGTCGTTGAAGCGCTTGCGACACTGGATCCAGGTGCGCTGCACCACATTGCGGGAAC
Source organism: Cetorhinus maximus (assembly GCF_964194155.1). NCBI lineage: Eukaryota > Metazoa > Chordata > Chondrichthyes > Lamniformes > Cetorhinidae > Cetorhinus > Cetorhinus maximus. Next base: position 23,973,872 of record NC_135894.1, read on the forward strand.
TCACCACCTCCACCACCTCCTCCCAGGCACATTCGGTCATGTGGGGGGGCCTCCTCCTCCCGTCCTGGGGAACCAGGACCTCCTGCCGTGCTGCCACCTCCTCGAGGAGGGCAGCAAGGCAATCGTCCGAAAAACGAGGGGCACAGTGCCCCCCTGCCCTACCCTCCTGCCCGGCCTGCTCACCAGCAGCGCTATGGGAAGCCCTTCCACTGGCCGTGATTTGCAGGCTGCAGCAGCTTTTTAAAACAGGCGGCCGGGTCACCATTGGACCCGGTGGTCATTGCAGTCCCACCGCCCGCCCACTCCCACTGTCCTCGGGAGCCGCGATTCACACTGGGCGCGCCATAATTGGCGCCATAATTGGCCCGCCCGAGTAAAATGGCGGCGCGGACCCAATCGTGGGCGATGTTTGGGTCCACGCCTGCCTGTGCTCGCTTCCCATGCCCCCGCCCCCCGCCAGCCAGAAAATTCAGCCCACGGTCAAATGAGGAAAAAAGTTTTATTATCTACTTAACCTCCCTGAGGCATTGAGCTCCGTGAAAGAGCGCAGGCCCCGACTCTCACTCCTCCCCACTGCCCGCACAGGTAGCGCTGAGCGCTACCAGCCGCGTGTTATGCTGGGCAGGCCTTAATTGGCCCGCACACATAAAATAGCGGCGCGCAGCCGATAGCGGGTGGCAATTGGCTCTGCGCCCACTCCCTCCTGCTCCCGCCCAGCCTGCCCGCCGTAGGAAAAATCCTCCCCTTGGTTTCTCCCTCCATAGATGCTGCCAGACCTGCTGAGTTTTTTTCAGCATTTTCTGTTTTTATTTTGGTTCTCTAGGATTTATTTTCTCAAAGGTTATGCCTGACTTTCAGCTTAATTGACATGTCAAAAGGGAAATTCAACTTTATTTATGCAATACGCGTTCACACACGTTTTTGCAAACTGTTTCCAAATAAATTAACCAATCTGTTCAGCACCCATGGGTGACTTTGTTGGAGTGAGGGAAGGCTGTTGCCAAAAGAATGAGATAACCAAACACCTTTGACCCAGGTGGTCTGAAAGAAGGAATCCTTTTATATTGAAGGGGAAGAAACATATAAATTTATTCATTATCACTTATTCCGTTTTCCTAAACACAGCTTCCAACCCAAAGGAAATTTAGAATGTGACCAGGCTGAAGGAGCGCAGCCAGAACAATTGAGGATTCAGCTACTGCAAGGAGCTAACCACAGATACAATTATAACTGCAAAAAAAGCTTTTCCCCTTCTATTTTTATGACAAAACTTTACCTGCAAAAAGAACAAATGCCTCCCAGCTTCTATAATCTTTGTCATGCTGGCTGGTGACTAGACCCACTGTATCCATTCTCCATGCTGGTGACTAGACCCAGAGTGTCCATTCTCCATGCTGGCTGGTGACTAGACCCAGAGTGTCCATTCTCCATGCTGGCTGGTGACTAGAACCAGAGTGTCCATTCTCCATGCTGGCTGGTGACTAGACCCAGAGTGTCCATTCTCCATGCTGGCTTACTAGACCCAGAGTGTCCATTCTCCATGCTGGCTGACTAGACCCAGAGTGTCCATTCTCCATGCTGGCTGGTGACTAGACCCAGAGTGTCCATTCTCCATGCTGGCTGGTGACTAGACCCAGAGTGTCCATTCTCCATGCTGGCTGGTGACTAGACCCAGAGTGTCCATTCTCCATGCTGGCTGACTAGACTCAGAGTGTCCATTCTCCATGCTGGCTGGTGACTAGACCCAGAGTGTCCATTCTCCATGCTGGCTGGTGACTAGACCCAGAGTGTCCATTCTCCATGCTGGATGATTAGACCCAGAGTGTCCATTCTCCATGCTGGCTGACTAGACCCAGAGTGTCCATTCTCCATGCTGGCTGACTAGACCCAGAGTGTCCATTCTCCATGCTAGCTGGTGACTCGACCCAGAGTGTCCAAGCTCCACGCTGGCTGGTGACTAGACCCAGAGTGTCCATTCTCCATGCTGGCTGGTGACTAGACCCAGAGTGTCCATTCTCCATGCGGCTGGTGACTAGACCCAGAGTGCCCATTCTCCATGCTGGTGACTAGACCCAGAGTGTCCATTCTCCATGCTGGCTGGTGACTAGACCCAGACTGTCCATTCTCCATGCTGGCTGACTAGACCCAGAGTGTCCATTCTCCACGCTGGCTGGTGACTAGACCCAGAGTGTCCATTCTCCATGCTGGCTGGTGACTAGACCCAGAGTGTCCATTCTCCATGCTGGCTGACTAGACTCAGAGTGTCCATTCTCCATGCTGGCTGGTGACTAGACCCAGAGTGTCCATTCTCCATGCTGGCTGGTGACTAGACCCAGAGTGTCCATTCTCCATGCTGGATGATTAGACCCAGAGTGTCCATTCTCCATGCTGGCTGGTGACTAGACCCAGAGTGTCCATTCTCCATGCTGGCTGGTGACTAGACCCAGAGTGTCCATTCTCCATGCTGGCTGGTGACTAGACCCAGAGCGTCCATTCTCCATGCTGGCTGACTAGACTCAGAGTGTCCATTCTCCATGCTGGCTGGTGACTAGACCCAGAGTGTCCATTCTCCATGCTGGCTGGTGACTAGACCCAGAGTGTCCATTCTCCATGCTGGATGATTAGACCCAGAGTGTCCATTCTCCATGCTGGCTGACTAGACCCAGAGTGTCCATTCTCCATGCTGGCTGACTAGACCCAGAGTGTCCATTCTCCATGCTGGCTGGTGACTAGACCCAGAGTGTCCATTCTCCATGCTGGCTGACTAGACTCAGAGTGTCCATTCTCCATGCTGGCTGGTGACTAGACCCAGAGTGTCCATTCTCCATGCTGGCTGGTGACTAGACCCAGAGTGTCCATTCTCCATGCTGGATGATTAGACCCAGAGTGTCCATTCTCCATGCTGGCTGACTAGACCCAGAGTGTCCATTCTCCATGCTGGCTGACTAGACCCAGAGTGTCCATTCTCCATGCTAGCTGGTGACTAGACCCAGAGTGTCCATTCTCCATGCTGGCTGGTGACTAGACCCAGAGTGTCCATTCTCCATGCTGGCTGGTGACTAGACCCAGAGTGTCCATTCTCCATGCGGCTGGTGACTAGACCCAGAGTGCCCATTCTCCATGCTGGTGACTAGACCCAGAGTGTCCATTCTCCATGCTGGCTGGTGACTAGACCCAGACTGTCCATTCTCCATGCTGGCTGACTAGACCCAGAGTGTCCATTCTCCACGCTGGCTGGTGACTAGACCCAGAGTGTCCATTCTCCATGCTGGCTGGTGACTAGACCAAGAGTGTCCATTCTCCACGATGGCTGGTGACAAGACCCAGAGTGTCCATTCTCAATGCTGGCTGGTGACTAGACCCAGAGTGTCCATTATCCATGCTGGCTGGTGACTAGACCCAGAGTGTCCATTCTCCAAGCTGGCTGGTGACTAGACCCAGAGTGTCCATTCTCCACGATGGCTGGTGACAAGACCCAGAGTGTCCATTATCCATGCTGGCTGGTGACTAGACCCAGAGTGTCCATTCTCCATGCTGGCTGGTGACTAGACCCAGAGTGTTCATTCTCCATGCTGGCTGATTAGACCCAGAGTGTCCATTCTCCATGCTGGCTGGTGACTAGACCCAGAGTGTCCATTCTCCATGCTGGCTGGTGACTAGACCCAGAGTGTCCATTCTCCATGCTGGTGACTAGACCCAGAGTGTCCATTCTCCATGCTGGTGACTAGACCCAGAGTGTCCATTCTCCAAGCTGGCTGGTGACTAGACCCAGAGTGTCCATTCTCCATGCTGGCTGGTGACTAGACCCAGAGTGTCCATTCTCCATGCTGGCTGGTGACTAGACCCAGAGTGTCCATTCTCCAAGCTGGCTGGTGACTAGACCCAGAGTGTCCATTCTCCACGCTGGCTGGTGACTAGACCCAGAGTGTCCATTCTCCATGCTGGCTGGTGACTAGACCCAGAGTGTCCATTCTCCAAGCTGGCTGGTGACTTGACCCAGACTGTCCATTCTCCATGCGGCTGGTGACTAGACCCAGAGTGCCCATTCTGCAAGCTGTTTACTAGACCCAGAGTGTCCATTCTCCATGCTGGCTGGTGACTAGACCCAGAGTGTCCATTCTCCATGCTGGCTGGTGACTAGACCCAGAGTGTCCATTCTCCATGCTGGCTGATTAGACCCAGAGTGTCCATTCTCCATGCTGGCTGACTAGACCCAGAGTGTCCATTCTCCATGCTGGCTGACTAGACCCAGAGTGTCCATTCTCCATGCTAGCTGGTGACTCGACCCAGAGTGTCCAAGCTCCATGCTGGCTGGTGACTAGACCCAGAGTGTCCATTCTCCATGCTGGCTGACTAGACCCAGAGTGTCCATTCTCCATGCTAGCTGGTGACTTGACCCAGAGTGTCCAAGCTCCATGCTGGCTGGTGACTAGACCCAGAGTGTCCATCTCCATGCTGGCTGGTGACTAGACCCAGAGTGTCCATTCTCCATGCTGGCTGATTAGACCCAGAGTGTCCATTCTCCATGCTGGCTGACTAGACCCAGAGTGTCCATTCTCCATGCTGGCTGGTGACTAGACCCAGAGTGTCCATTCTCCATGCTGGCTGATTAGACCCAGAGTGTCCATTCTCCATGCTGGCTGACTAGACCCAGAGTGTCCATTCTCCATGCTGGCTGGTGACTAGACCCAGAGTGTTCAAGCTCCATGCTGGCTGGTGACTAGACCCAGAGTGTCCATTCTCCACGCTGGCTGGTCACTAGACCCAGAGTGTCCATTCTCCACGCTGGCTGGTGACTAGACCCAGAGTGTCCATTCTCCATGCTGGCTGATTAGACCCAGAGTGTCCATTCTCCATGCTGGCTGGTGATTAGACCCAAGGTGTCCATTCTCCATGCTGGCTGACTAGACCCAGAGTGTCCATTTTCCATGTTGGCTGGTGACTAGACCCAGACTGTCCATTCTCCATGCTGGCTGGTGACTAGACCTAGAGTGTCCATTCTCCATACTGGCTGGTGACCAGACCTAGAGTGTCCAACCTCCATGCTGGCTGGTGACTAGACCCAAGGTGTCCATTCTCCATGCTGGCTGGTGACTAGACCCAGAGTGTCCATTCTCCATGCTGGCTGGTGACTAGGCCTAGAGTGTCCATTCTCCATGCTGGCTGGTGACTAGACCCAGAGTGTCCATTCTCCATGCTGGCTGGTGACTAGACCTAGACTGTCCATTCTCCATGCTGGCTGGTGACTAGGCCTAGAGTGTCCATTCTCCATGCTGGCTGGTGACTAGACCCAGAGTGTCCATTCTCCATGCTAGCTGGTGACTAGACCTAGAGTGTCCATTCTCCATGCTGGTGACTAGACCCAGAGTGTCCATTCTCCATGCTAGCTGGTGACTAGACCTAGAGTGTCCATTCTCCATGCTGGCTGGTGACTAGACCCAGAGTGTCCATTCTCCATGCTGGCTGACTAGACCCAGAGTGTCCATTCTCCATGCTGGCTGGTGACTAGACCCAGAGTGTCCATTCTCCATGCTGGCTGGTGACTAGACCTAGAGTGTCCATTCTCCATGCTGGCTGGTGACTAGACCCAGACTGTCCATTCTCCATGCTGGCTGGTGACTAGATCCAGAGTGTCCATTCTCCATGCTGGCTGGTGACTAGACCTAGAGTGTCCATTCTCCATGCTAGCTGGTGACTAGACCTAGAGTGTCCATTCTCCATGCTGGTCTCTAGACCCAGACTGTCCATTCTCCATGCTGGTGACAAGACCTAGAGTGTCCATTCTCCATGCTGGCTGGTGACAAGACCTATAGTGTCCATTCTCCATGCTGGCTGGTGACTAGACCCAGAGAGTCCATTCTCCATGCTGGCTGACTAGACCCAGAGTGTCCATTCTCCATGCTGGCTGGTGACTAGACCCAGAGAGTCCATTCTCCATGCTGGCTGGTGACTAGACCCAGAGAGTCCATTCTCCATGCTGGCTGGTGACTAGATCCAGAGAGTCCATTCTCCATGCTGGCTGACTAGACCCAGAGTGTTCCTTCTCCATGCTGGCTGGTGACTAGACCCAGAGAGTCCATTCTCCATGCTGGCTGACTAGACCCAGAGAGTCCATTCTCCATGCTGGCTGGTGACTAGACCCAGAGAGTCCATTCTCCATGCTGGCTGACTAGACCCAGAGTGTCCATTCTCCATGCTGGCTGGTGACTAGACCCAGAGAGTCCATTCTCCATGCTGGCTGACTAGACCCAGAGTGTCCATTCTTCATCCTAGCTGGTGACTATTACAGTGAAAATTCCAGCCCAAATCTCTCTTAATCCAACTCCTGAACTCCAGAACACACATTCAGACATCCCCTTACCCACCCTTGTTTTCGTTAGAAATGTTTTCGGAATAGTTTGTAATCTTGTTGGGATTTTTTTTTTGAGGACATGTCACTGGGCTGACAAAAAGCTTTGCCTTTCAAAAATGCTGAAACTCAACGAGTTGGAGGCGTCAGAATCTTGCACAGTTCCAGTTCTTCCCACGTTACAAGGAAAAGGTAAGACAGATTGCAAAGCAGTGATAAAATAACAGAGAGTGCAATTTACTGGTGTGTTCTATCTGACTCATGACATGAGCTGGGAGGCAACACATACCGTTGTTAAGCAACTGATTGTTGTTTGCTGTTAATATTTAAACATGCCATGCTGCTTTGTTATGGCCCTGATTGTTTCGACATTGTCTTAATTGTTTTGTTCCATTTAATGGTTACAAAATTGCTCTTTTAATTACTGCTATCTGTGATCTAATATGTCATCTCCAACATACATTGCTCTGACCTAACCTCCCTCACTGTGTGGGGTTAGCAGAAAACAGGAATATTTGTTGCCATCAAATTTGTTTTGCTTAATGATGCAGATACCAATATATATTTAAAAGTCGCCTTCTAACAAACTATGATTTCAAGGTGACACCTTTGTTTCTAAAACATTACCATCATACTGTTGAATGCTACTCTTTAAATACACATGCATGCGTTCCAGATATATTTTGTTGAATCATTAAACAGAGTAGATAAAGGCCCCAGATTTATCCAGGGCAAGTGAAGAGTATCTAATTATCATGGGACTGATGTGACATTGTCAAACTTCCAGGGTCTCCCTGGAATATCCAGGAGTTCAAAGTGGACTCAGGAACCCGACCCCCGGATGAATTTCAGGTCCCCACCCTGCCCCTTAACTTACTTTTAAATGTATGTAACCTCATTCAGCAGGAGCCGTTTTGTCCCCCACTAACCACCCCCCCACCCGCCCACTCTCGCCAGCACTTTGAAAACATTAAACTGTCCCATAGGTGTCCAGATCCAGAGACAGCCGCCAGGATTTTCATCCTCGAGGCAGGCAGGCGGAGCTGGGAAAATTCCCGGCTCAGTCCACCCGCCTCGGGAGAAAGTGCCTGCAAAGGCGGGATCTTTATTGCTGGGGGCCGGGTGCAGGCTGGGGTTGGGCCAGCCGAGCTGGGATGAAGCGTGGAGGCAGCCAGAGGAGCTGCCGGGTGCAGGGGCAGGCTGTTTAAAAGGCTTAAAAGTTTAAGCACTGGTCTGCCGGGGAAAATATATCAGATGTTCAACAATATGTTGCCAACCAACTATAACCCTGGAGTAGGGGTTATCTCTGATGCATGCTAAGAATGACTGACTTCCATTTATATAAAGCCTTTCAGAACCTCAGGACACCCCAAAGCCGTATAGAGCCAATTAAGTCCTTTTGATTTGTGTGCAGAAAATGTGGCAGTCAATTTCCATACAGCAGGCTTCCAAAAACAATATGTGATAATGACCAGATAATCTGCTTTTCAGTGATACTGATTGAAGGATAAATATTGGCCAGCACTCCAGGGGGACCTCCCCTGCTCTTCTTCGAAATAGTGCCCCTGGGATCTTTTACATTCACTTGAAAAGGCCGACGGGGCTTTGGTTTAAACATCTGATCTGGAAGATGGCACCTCCAACAATGCAACAGTCCCTCAGTGCTGCACTGGAGTGTCAGCCTTGATTTATGTGCTTAGACCTCTGGAGTGGGACTCAAATCCACAATCTGCTGACTTGATCAGAGGCGAGGTTGTTGCCCACTGAGCCAGAGCCACTGACAAAGTACAAATTGCAGCAACAGTTTCTGAGAGTGTAGCCAGAGTGTGCCAGTTTAACACTCGGCTGTGAGAAGTTGTCAAAGGCAGCTTTAATTCTTTAGGATAAAGAATGAAGAACCTATGAATGTGAAAGGAAGGCTTCATTGTTGCAAATGTTCCAGCTAACACAAACCCTTGCACTGTCTAAGCCCTTGTCTTCTGCGCACAGGACGCCATAATTAGCACTCATGCTGGAGAGTCTTCTGTGCAGCCACTTACAGTGTCTCCTTTACATGGCTCTGAATCCTTGTAAGAAAAAAGATCAACCACCTCAGCAGTTCCTGCAGCTTGTGCAGAGTCGTTTGTACACAGAGACAAAGATGAATTCTTGATCTGACATCCCACAGGCTGCAGTAAATATACCTTCAAGCAGGAAAGCACTTTGAGGTAGAACTGGAGCTAAAGGAGCGTGCATCATAGAAGATGAGATAGTGGCACCTCACATTACAAGCTGTGTAGCTTAAGCACTTTGTATTCCCCTACCTTAACCTTAACGCACTAACGTTCTATATATTCACCACGTATGATACATGACGTGCTGGTTTGTGAACAAGATAGATGGGCATTTGTTAACTGTCAATAAAAGCTTCTTAAGAGACAACAAAATCAGTAGCATTAGAATACTCCCTTAGGTTGCTGGGAAACATTTGGTAACCATCAGCTTTGCCAAGGAATCCTAGCTTTCCTGTAAACTGCATAGCTACATCAGTAATGGAAGCAGCAGGCAGAAGGGATAATCAGTGTTGGAGCTCAGGTGAAGAATGTGGCAATTACCTAACAGGGCTGGCAACCTGCCGGTAATAGCTCATCCCTGTCACTGAGATCACAAAATAAATATGGATGAGGAGGGCTATTTTGTCCATCCAGAAAAGCCCTACAATGCTCCCAATTATTTCTTAAATAATTCTAAATGTTTGCTTCCCTGTACTACTCTACCCAGAAATCTATTCTACATGCCAATCGCTTATTTTGAGAAGAAATTTCTGGCATTAGTTCTAAATTTACTTTTTTTAAAAGTTTGAACCTGTGTCCTCTTAGAGTTTAGTGTGAAGTAATTTTTCAGTTCTACGTTTTTCATGCTACATCGTGTGTGTGTGTACTGAATAAGGTTGCAAGAATATCCTCTCAATGTTGAAAGGCCAAGTTTCTTTGGTCTCTCATCATATTTCAGTTCTCTGTGGTATATTTGTGGCTTTTTTCTTAATTGCTTCCAGAATGGTGAATGGTGACCAGAACTAATTAAGAAGGCTAATGGAATGCTATTCTTTATTATGAGAGGAATTGAACATAAAAGTAAGGATGTTATGCTGCAGCTCTACAGGGCATTAGTGAGAACACATCTAGAGTATCGTATGCAGTTTTGGTCTCCTTATTTGAAGAAGGAAGTAAATGCTTTGGAGGCTGTTCAGTGGAGGTTTACTAGATTAATACCTGGAATGAGCGGGTTATCTTATGAGGATAGGTTAGACAGACTGGACTTGTTTCCACTGGAGTTTAGAAGAGCGAGGGGCGACTTGATTGAAGTATATAAGATCCTGAACATGTTGACAAGGTGAATGTGGAAAGGATGTTTCCTCTTGTGGGTGAGCCCAGAACTAGGGGACACTGTTTTAAAATTAGGGCTCGCCCTCATAGGACGGAGATGAGGAGAAATTTTTACTCTCAGAGGGTTGTGTGACTTTGGAACTCTCTGCCTCAGAAGGCGGTGGAGGTGGGGTAATTGAATATTTTAAAGCGGAGGTACATAGATTCTTGTTACGCAAGGGAATCAAAGGTTATCGGGGGTAGATGGGAATGTGGAAATCAAAATGCAAACAGATCAGCCATAATCTTAATGAATGGTGAAGCAGGCTCGAAGGGCCGAATGGCCTACTTCTGCTCCTATTTCATATGTTCATATGTTTGTAACTGGACATTGCATCCAAGGTGCGGTCAGACCATAATACTGTACAGTATGGGCATAGTTTCCTCTTATTTCTACTTTATTGCTTTGTCCAAAGAATTCCGAATCCTATTTGTTTTCTTAATTGCCACTCTGCAGTGCAATCTTTTGGCTTGAGGAACCCCCGAAAACTGAAAGCTCATTGTTCTACTGCATGCTGGTGCCTTTCACAACTGGGAACTGTGATATGGAGCATACAGCACATTCTCAGAATTTTGAACACTTTCTCTCGTGCTTGATATAAGATGTCCTGTCCCATAGTGATCTAGGTAATGAAATAGTTGTTACATGACTTCTAAACATTGCTTGATGAACACTCTGGTTTTGACAAGGATATCTTTGTGGTGCTAATCAACCTAGGTTGTTCAGATTCCTCCCAGGAGCCAATTATCTTGCATGCTACCTCCCTGGTACAGATTCTGAATATTGGAGTATCATCAGTAAAGAATTATGACAACTTTCAGGATACCTGCTGTTGACATGGAGATGGTCTTCAGATTGACATCATGTCCTATCTTCATGCTAAGTAATATCATTTGCTGTTTCTGTATGACATGACTTATCCCAAAAGAACTTGAATGAACATTTTTGTAACATCAGTAATACCTTACATCCTTCAGATATGCTCAATATCAAAGTAGTTTAACTGCTTGGATCATTGCTGTGGTGGCATTTTGTCCAAGTGCGCTGTTGTGATTTGCAGGTGGAGTCTACTGCCATAAGCAAGCCCACTTCTACAGAGTGAATTATGATCGCAGGTGCACAATTTCTGGCAATGTAACATTGCTCAGGTCAAGCAGGAACCTTTATTTCTGTGTTTTGCTCACTGGAAATGAAATGATGCCTCTTGTATTTTTCTTGTTGTTACAAATCTATGAATCATGTTTATTAAAAGTAGAGTGAAACAGTAGCAAAAGTTCAACATTTAACTTCCACATCTCAGATCACAAGATAGTCAAAGAACAATGTTTCCCTGGCTTGAATAAAAATGCTGAATTTGGGTCAGCAACTGTAACGTGAAACCCATACACAAGACTGAAACTACCCCACAGCCTTTAAGTGTTTTCTTCTATACCAATGAAACATGAGCGACTGATCAAGTGTCAAATATGTTTCTCCGACTGGGCAAGGAGCTGTCAATCAACCATTTCCTGAGAGGCAAAGGACATCAATGAATATAGGCTGACTTGTAATCTGTAAAAAAGGTGGGTTGTTAGATCTTGTGGATCTCGTCGCTCGCTTGTTGAAAGTGGTGACCCAGTTGGTACTATAGATAGGGTTGATCAGCAAACACTTCTTAAGTGGAAAACATTATGTTTATTACAAAGGTACTCATCAGTAACTACATGTGTGCTTTCATTTCAAACCAAAACTCCATACTGCTGACTACTAACCACAGAGGTAGCCCGTGCTACTCTACTATTGGTTACTAAAGATCATGTGATCTTCCTTAACAGCCTTCTTCTTAAATGTATATTACACATTAGATGAAAGCGTAATTACCACATGGGTTTAGGTCAGGTAGGTGTTTAAAGTCTGAAAAATCTATTTCCAACCCAAACCCGCTTCCAACTCGCCCATTTCTGGCTTTACCTGAGGCCGGAAATTGACCAGGCAAACAACTTGATCCAAGGAGGCAGGCTGGAACTTTAAATATGATAATAAGCCTCATTGTCATGCAGGTTTTAAACTTTAACTGCTGTTGGTCAGGTTTCCCGAGCACCAGCGAACACAATAGCTTCCCCAAGGTGAGGACTTGGTGGTATCAGGAGGTGAGTGCCTTCACATTGAGAAGCCTCTGCAATCAGGCAACCCCTGCTGGCCTTTCACCATGAGGCCTCTGATCTCCTCCCATTCCTCATCACCAAGCCCCCATCTCCTCACCATTAGCAACCCTCCAATGCAGCCCCACCCCACCCCCCCACCTCCCGGCCCGAGGCCTTCACTTCCCTCTGCGCACCCCCGGCCTGACAAAAGGCCTCTGATTCCATCCCCATTGCTCTCCAAATCATCTTCCAGATCGACCCTCCCCTCCTTGATCCCCCTCTTATTGATCCCCACTTTATCCTCCGATGCTTTGATTGACCCCTCATCCCCACTCACTCACCATTGACAACTGCATCAGCACTTGGGTAGGCTTTTAAGCCTTCTTTCATTTATTGAACAAAAGAAAGTTTCACTCTACTTTTCAGGCCCCAATCTTACACATTGGGCTGGATTTTAACTTTTTGACCTGCTGAGAGTGGGAACCCCACTTTGGCACCACATTTTTCAGTGGCTTTTTAATACTGCCACTGCATTAGCATCTGACTTACACAGTTTCCCGACCAATTATCGTGAGCAGGCATGATGATGACTGGATACAAACATATGAACATACAATGTTGTAAGAGGTTTAGTGACCTATTCAGGGCAGGAAAGATGAGTTTAATGGAACATTCAAGTATATCCTGATGTGCATCTAAGCTCAACCTTCCTCACTCTGCCTTCCCGAGCCTAATCCTGCACATCACCCCTCATTCCAAGTTACTTTACACAGGCATGCATCCCTCATTTCTGTGCACCTCCTCACATCCCCATCTGACCATGTACCACTGATTCTCATCTTTAGCTTAATACGATGCCAAAATTATCTCTCACAGAGACCCTCAACAAATGTTGTCAATCCACCCACTCAATACATTCCATTACTCTCACACGTATCCAAATGGCTTTTTTGTATTCTTTCATGTGATGTGGTCATTGCTGGCAAGGCCAACATTTGTTGCCCATCCCTAATTGGTCTTGAGAAGGTAGTAGTGAGCTGCCTTCTTGAATCGCTGCAGTCCATGTGGTGTAGGTAAAGCTACAATGCTGTTAGGAAGGGAGTTCCAGAATTTTGATCACGTGACAGTGAAGGAACGGTGATATATTTCCAAGTCAGGATGGTTTGTGGCTTGGTGGGGAACTTCCAGGTGGCGGTGTTACGTGTGTCTGCTGCCCTTTTGTAGGGGTTGCAGGATGGTAACGTGCTCTTGAAGGTGGCTTGGTGAGTTGCTGCACTGCATCTTGTATATGGTACACACTGCTGTCACTGTGCAGCAGCGGTGGAGGAAGTGAATGTTTAAGGTGGTGGATGGAGTGCCGATATTTTGTCCTGGTCGGTGTCGAGCTTCTTGAGTGTTGTTGGAGGCACACTCATCCAGGCAAGTGGAGAGTATGCCATCACACTCCTGACTTGTGCCTTATAGATGGCAGGCGGGCTTTGAAGAATCAGGAGATGAGTTACTCAGCTCAAAATTCCCAGTCTTTGACCTGCTCTTGTGACCATAGTATTTATATGGCTGGTCTACTTCAGTTTCTGGTCAGTGGTAACTCCCAGGAGGTTGATGATTGGGGGATTCAGCGATGGTAATGCTATTGTCAAGTGGCGATGGTTAGATTCTCTCTTGTTGGAGATGGTCAATGCCTGGCACTTGTGTGATGTTAATGTTACTTGCCACTTATCAACCCAAGCCTGAATGTTGTCCAGGTCTTGCTGCTTATGGACATGGACTACTTCAGTATTTGAGGAGTTATGATACTGAACATTGTGCAATCATTAATGAACATCCCCATTTTTGACCTTATAATGTAGCGAAGGTCATCGATGAAGCAGCTGACAATGATTGGGCCTAGGACACTACCCTGAGGAGCTCCTGTAGTGATGCCCTGGGATTAAATTCTGGTGATACAAAGTTAGGTGGGAAAGTAAAGGGCGAGGAGGATGCAGGATATAGACAGGTTGGGTGAGTGCGTGATAACTTGCCAGCTAGAATACAATGTGGCAAAGTGTGATGTTAACTATTTTAATAGGAAAAAAAGGAGAATATTTTTGAATAGTTAGATATATGGGATGTGTGCATTCAGAGAGACTTGGGTGTCTTTGTGCATGAATCACAGAAAGTTAACATGCAGGTATAGCAAGTGATTAGAGAGGCAAAAGATATGTTACCCTTTATTTCAGGAGGATTATAGTACAAGTCTTACTGCAATTATACAGAGAATTGGCAGGGCCACAGGTTGACTACTGTGTTCAGTTTTGGTCTCCTTACGTAAGGAAGGACATACTTAAAATAAAAACAGAAAATGCTCAAAATACTCAGCAGGCCAGGCAGCATCTGTGGAGAGAAACAGAGTTAAGGTGCAGAATTTTACAGCTCCACCCACCAGCGGGATTTTCCCGTCCCACCAAAGTCAATGGTCTGAATTTTCAGCTCAGTAGGCGAGTGTGATCGGCAGGCCCGGGAGCAGTCAGCTCCCGAGCGCGCTTTCACACTGACTGGCCAATTATTGGCCAGCCAGCGTGAAATGCGTGCTGAAATGCTCAGGGCTGCCGGGGTGAGAGTGGGAAGAGAGCGGGCGAGCGCTGAGAGAAAGCTCCCTGAAGGCAAAGAGCTGCCTCAGGGAGCTGCTGACCCGAAAACCATGAAATTAAGTTTTGAAAATCAAGAAAAAAATGTCTAAGCATCACAATCAGGCACCCGAATATATATAGATGATAAAAATGATGTCCACAGATTTTTATTTTTATTTTTTTAATAATGGAAACCTAATCCCGCCCTCGGATGAGATTTGATGAAAATGCAAAGTCTGCCTGGCCGATTCGCCTGCCTGGCCGATTCGCCTGCCTGGCCGATTCGCCTGCCTGGCCGATTCGCCTACCTGGCCGATTCGCCTGCCCGCCAACCATAAGGCTGGAAGGGCCATGAAAAATCGGAGACAATAGCCCCGTTAATGGGCTTAATAACCCTCTTAATTGTCGGCGGGCGTGCTTCCAATTTTTGCGCGTGCATGTCAAGCGGAATATCGCGTGAGCGCGGGGTGACATCGGGATGCTCGCCCAATGTCTTCTTGTCGGATTTTACATCCGATAGGGTCGGGCGCGCGCCCGTTTGCAGGACATAAAATCCAGCCCAATGGATTTTCGAATGGCTTGACGCATTTTCCAGCCCGGCCCTGCCCCTGCCACAACAGGGCCGTAAAACTCCGTCCAGTGTTTCAGGCTGGTGGCCTTACATCAGAACATACTTATCCTAGAAGGAGTGCAATGAGGATTCATTAAACTGGTTCCTGGGATGAGGGGATTACCATATGAGGAGAGATTGAGTATGTATAGGCCTATATTCTCTGGAGTTTAGAAGAATGAGAGGTGATCTAATTGAAATATATAAAATTATTTAAGTGCTAGTCTTTTACATTTTCCGTACCCTCCTTTCAAGTGTCTCTGTTTGAAATAGGCCTTAACACCTCTTCTGGTGTGACATTCCATGTTCTCTCAGGACTAGTCTGTCAGAATAATCCACGTAGGAATTTTCCAGAAAGTGGTCACTTTAGATTATTAGCCATGTTTTGATCAGTCTTTACTTGTATTTCTCTTAAAAACACAGGTCTTCCTTAAAAATATGCCCACAAGTAATTCGTGGTTGTAATCAGCTTTACATGACATTGGCCAGGTCTTTGTCTGGAAGCCCAAAGAATGCAACAGAGAACCCATCCAGGCCTGCAACGATGCATCTTAAGGGACTGAAATTTTAACACGTGATTTACTTCTTAAATTTATGCTAATAACCTAAACGCATGTTTTGTCTCGAGAATCCATCTTTACTATTTCGTGTGTCTGTGTGTGTGAGGGAGTGAGTGTGTTTCATTGCATTTACATTTCATTGTGTTTGTGAATAAACACTATCTTTTCTTTTAATTTAAACTTACGCAAAAGCCTGCTTTGTGTTTATTACTGAAAATCACAACACTCAAAAGGTTTAAATATTCCCTCTAAAACACATCTTGTTGTGGACAACCAAGTGCTGAGGAAAAAGGACAAAAGTTATCCAATCATCCCTCTCCCCATCTGTAACAAGAGTTAATAGATTTTAGTGTACGATGGGAATTAGGGATGTAGAGATAGCGTGGGAAAGTGAAGTTGAGGTAGAAGATCAGCCATGATCTTCCTGAATGGAAGAGCAGGCTTAAAGGGCCAAATGGCCTATTCCAACACCTAGATTTTATGTTCTTATGCTTTCACTCCTGTTTTTTTCCTTCCATCTTTGCAGGAGAAAAGAGCAAAGAACACCACAGAGAGGCAGAAAACTGAAGGTAGCCCTCCAGTCTTCTCCATACTAACAAGTGTACAGGGGGTGGCATTGGAGAGAAATTGAGTCTCCTAGAGATGGGGCTCACCCAGCTACCTGGTGACAGAATTAAATATCACACAACCATATGGCATACTAGTTTACTCATGTGTATTTAAGACCGAGATAGATAGGTTCTTGATTGGTAGGGGGATCAAAGGTTACGGGGAGAAGGCGGGAGAATGGGGTTGAGAAACTTATCAGCCATGATTGAATGGCGGAGCAGATTCGATGGGCCGAATGGCCTAATTTCTGCTCCTATGTCTTATGGTCTTATGGTCTTATGTTGACTCAATGTCAGCAATGAATGAAATATGATCATGTGCACAATGATGACTTAACACCCTCTTACCTTGATAGCTCTAAATCATGTCCTTTATCTCACACAAGCCCATCAAGCGAACAGGAGGTGGTGCAAAGGGAAAATGAAGACTCCTCAGAGGATGTCACTCACTCTGAGGATGTCACTCACTCTGAGGATGTGCCATCACAGGACTCATGAAAATCATCCAGCAGCTCAGATACACACATTTTGGGGGCCAGCATGGCAGGTAATTGGGTCCTACATATAGTGAGGCACACACCATGTAAAGCAGGAGCAGGTGCTGGAGACAGGGACAGTAGTGGAGACTCGGACGGTGCCGATCACTCCAAGCTCTGCTCAGCTGGATGTAGAGGCCACCAATGAAGAAGATAACTCTGCAGCAACATTAAAAAATGTGTGAGGTGCTGGCAGCTTTTCCAGCTCCACTGTGCATTTTTGGTTAGAGGTTAGAGGAGTTATTTTCAATTATCAGTGTCATGGTGTCACAGGCCTTCATCTTTATTAATAGAAAGAGTGGCCACCTGCAAGAAACATCAAATGTATCAATCAAATCATGCAGGCCCTTGTCAATGGCTTGCACACACTGAATGCCATCTTAAACACGATTGATGAAAACCTAGCCATGGCGGTCTGCAGTCAACTTCCCAACACACTCAATTTCAGCGCTTCTAGCCAACCTCCCACTCTCAAACACACTTTTTTACATTCAAAAATCTAGGTGGTAGGTGGGTGAGGTGGCAGGTGGGTGAGGTGGCAGGTGGGTGAGATGGTAGGTGGGTGAGGTGGCAGGTGGGTGAGGTGGCAGGTGGGTGAGGTGGTAGGTGGGTGAGGTGGTGGGTGGGTGATGTGGCAGGTGGGTGAGGTGGTAGGTGGGTAGGGTGGTAGGTGGATAGGGTGGTAGGTGGGTGAGGTGGTAGGTGGGTGAGGTGGTGGGTGGGTGATGTGGCAGGTGGGTGAGATGGTAGGTGGGTAGGGTGGTAGGTGGGTAGGGTGGTAGGTGGGTGAGGTGGTAGGTGGATAGGGTGGTAGGTGGATAGGGTGGTAGGTGGGTGATGTGGTAGATGGGTGAGGTGGTAGGTGGGTGAGGTGGTAGGTGGGTGAGGTGGTAGGTGGGTGAGGTGGCAGGTGGGTGAGGTGGCAGGTGGGTGAGGTGGTAGGTGGATAGGGTGGTAGGTGGGTGAGGTGGTAGGTGGGTGAGGTGGCAGGTGGGTGAGGTGGTAGGTGAGGAGGGTGGCAGGTGGGTGAGGTTGCAGGTGGGTGATGTGGTAGGTGGGTGAGACGGTAGGTGGGTGATGTGGTAGGTGGGTGATGTGGTAGGTGAGTGAGATGGTAGGTGGGTGAGGTGGCAGGTGGGTGATGTGGTAGCTGGGTGAGACGGTAGGTGGGTGATGTGGTAGGTGGGTGAGGTGGTAGGTGAGTGAGGTGGTAGGTGGGTGAGGTAGCAGGTGGGTGATGTGGTAGGTGGGTGAGGTGGCAGGTGGATAGGGTGGTAGGTGGGTGAGCTGGTAGGTAGGTGAGGTGGCAGGTGGGTGAGGTGGTAGGTGGGTGATGTGGTAGGTGGGTGAGGTGGTAGGTGAGTGAGGTGGTAGGTGGGTGAGGTGGCAGGTGGGTGAGGTGGTAGGTGGGTGATGTGATAGGTGGATAGGGTGGTAGGTGGGTAGGGTGGTAGGTGGGTGAGGTGGCAGGTGGGTGAGGTGGTAGGTGGGTGAGGTGGCAGGTGGGTGAGGTGGTAGGTGGGTAGGGTGGTAGGTGGGTAGGGTGGTGGGTGGGTGATGTGGTAGGTGGGTGAGGTGGCAGGTGGGTGAGGTGGTAGGTGGGTGAGGTGGTAGGTGGATAGGGTGGCAGGTAGGTGAGGTGGTAGGTGGATAGGGTGGCAGGTGGGTGAGGTGGCAGGTGGGTGAGTTGGTAGGTGGATAGGGTGGTAGGTGGGTAGGGTGGTAGGTGGGTCGGGTGGTAGGTGGGTGAGGTGGTAGGTGGATAGGGTGGTAGGTGGATAGGGTGGTAGGTGGGTGAGGTGGTAGGTGGGTGAGGTGGTAGGTGGGTGAGGTGGTAGGTGGGTGAGGTGGTAGGTGGATAGGGTGGTAGGTGGGGTGAGGTGGTAGGTGGATAGGGTGGTAGGTGGTGAGGTGGCAGGTGGGTGAGGTGGCAGGTGGGTGAGGTGGTAGGTGAGGAGGGTGGCAGGTGGGTGAGGTTGCAGGTGGGTGATGTGGTAGGTGGGTGAGACGGTAGGTGGGTGATGTGGTAGGTGGGTGATGTGGTAGGTGGGTGAGACGGTAGGTGGGTGATGTGGTAGGTGGGTGAGGTGGTAGGTGAGTGAGGTGGTAGGTGGGTGAGGTGGCAGGTGGGTGATGTGGTAGGTGGGTGAGGTGGCAGGTGGATAGGGTGGTAGGTGGGTGAGGTGGTAGGTGGGTGAGGTGGCAGGTGGGTGAGGTGGTAGGTGGGTGAGGTGGCAGGTGGGTGAGATGGTAGGTGGGAGATGTGGTAGGTGGGTGATGTGGTAGGTGGGTGATGTGGTAGGTGGGTGATGTGGTAGGTGGGTGATGTGGTAGGTGGGTAGGGTGGTAAGTGGGTGAGGTCGTAGGTGGGTGAGGTGGCAGGTGGGTGAGGTGGTAGGTGGGTGATGTGGTAGGTGGATAGGGTGGTAGGTGGGTAGGGTGGTAGGTGGGTGATGTGGTAGGTGGGTGATGTGGTAGGTGGGTGAGACGGTAGGTGGGTGATGTGGTAGGTGGGTAGGGTGGTAGGTGGGTGAGGTGGTAGGTGGGAGAGGTGGCAGGTGGGTGAGGTGGTAGGTGGGTAATGTGGTAGGTGGATAGGGTGGTAGGTGGGTAGGGTGGTAGGTGGGTGAGGTGGCAGGTGGGTGAGGTGTTAGGTGGGTGAGGTGGCAGGTGGGTGAGGTGGTAGGTGGGTAGGGTGGTAGGTGGGTAGGGTGGTGGGTGGGTGATGTGGTAGGTTGGTGAGGTGGCAGGTGGGTGAGGTGGTAGGTGGGTGAGGTGGTAGGTGGGTAGGGTGGCAGGTGGGTGAGGTGGTAGGTGGATAGGGTGGTGGGTGGGTGAGGTGGCGGGTGGGTGAGGTGGTAGGTGGATAGGGTGGAAGGTGGGTGAGGTGGCAGGTGGGTGAGGTGGTAGGTGGATAGGGTGGCAGGTGGGTGAGGTGGTAGGTGGATAGGGTTGCAGGTGGGTGAGGTGGCAGGTGGGTGAGGTGGTAGGTGGGTAGGGTGGTAGGTGTGTGAGGTGGCAGGTGGGTGAGGTGGTAGGTGGGTGAGGTGGCAGGTGGGTGAGGTGGTAGGTGGGTAGGGTGGTAGGTGGGTAGGGTGGTGGGTGGGTGATGTGGTAGGTGGGTGAGGTGGCAGGTGGGTGTGGTGGTAGGTGGTTGAGGTGGTAGGTGGATAGGGTGGCAGGTGGGTGAGGTGGTAGGTGGATAGGGTGGCAGGTGGGTGAGGTGGCAGGTGGGTGAGGTGGTAGGTGGATAGGGTGGCAGGTGGGTGAGGTGGCAGGTGGGTGAGGTGGTAGGTGGATAGGGTGGCAGGTGGGTGAGGTGGCAGGTGGGTGAGGTGGTAGGTGGATTGGGTAGCAGGTGGGTGAGGTGGTAGGTGGGTAGGGTGGTGGGTGGGTAGGGTGGTAGGTGGGTAGGGTGGTAGGTGGGTGATGTGGTAGGTGGATAGGGTGGCAGGTGGGTGAGGTGGTAGGTGAGGAGGGTGGCAGGTGGGTGAGGTTGCAGGTGGGTGATGTGGTAGGTGGGTAGGGTGGTAGGTGGGTGAGGTGGCAGGTGGGTGAGGTGGTAGGTGATGAGGTGGTAGGTGGGTGATGTGGTAGGTGGGTGAGATGGTAGGTGAGGAGGGTAGCAGGTGGGTAGGGTGGCAGGTGGGTGAGGTGGCAGGTGGGTGAGATGGTAGGTGAGGAGAGTAGCAGGTGGGTAGGATGGCAGGTGGGTGAGGTGGTAGGTGAGGAGGGTGGCAGGTGGATGAGGTGGTAGATGAGGGTGGCAGGTGGGTGAGGTTGCAGGTGGGTAGGGTGGCAGGTGGGTGATGTGGTAGGTGGGTGAGATGGTAGGTGAGGAGGGTAGCAGGTAGGTAGTGTGGCAGGTGGGTGAGGTGGCAGGTGGGTGAGATGGTAGGTGAGGAGGGTAGCAGGTGGGTAGGGTAGCAGTTGGGTGAGGTGGCAGGTGGGTGAGGTGGCAGGTGGGTGATGTGGCAGGTGGGTGAGATAGTAAGTGGGTGAGGTGGGTTGGTGGCTGAGTGGGTAGATAGGTCAGGACGGTAGTCAGGTTGGGGGCTATTCAGGTCAGGTCGGAGTGATAGTCAGGGCGTGGTAGGGGTTAGTGAGGTCAGGAGGCTGGTCTGGTCAGGCTGGAGGGCAGTCGAGGGTCAGGGGGCTAGTACAGTTGGGAGGGTCAGTGGGTAGTTGCAGGGTTGGGAGTGTAGTTGGGAGGTCAGGGGCATCAGGGTAGTTAGGGGGTCATGTGAGTGATTGTGGGGGGTCAGCTCTGGAGTTACCCAGGAGTTAGAAGAGGTTTTAATCTGAGTAACATTTCCTGGTAACTATTCAAGTAAGTATGTTGGAGATGTACTTCTACCTCTAACTCAGAGTCAGAGATATTCACGGATGGTGCCAGAGAGAGGGGGATTGGCCATTGGAAGTTGAAACTTCCTGGATAATTCCCACAGAGGTCAGCACGACAGCACCTCCGCTAGTTCCCAACGCACATTAATCGTACGTTTGGTCTTTGACGGTCCAGAGACCGGAAGATTTGGACCATGATGTTGATGAATCATAAAAATGAAACATCTTCAATCTGTTACATCTGAATTGTATTCTTGTATTTTGTTTTGTTCAGTTGGGTGAATGGTAAAAGCAAATGAAACAGAGACTACAACTGCCAGGCATTTTGCTTTTCTAATCTGACAATAAATGCATCTTTCCATTTCAGCTGCGTTTCAAACTGTGCACACAGTTCTGTCTGTATTGCATCTTTCCTTTAGTCATCATTTCCACTGCTGACCTGCAGAGCAGTGTGGCTCACATTCTGTTGCATTGTTAGTAAGTTTTTTCTATCTGTTAGACTGAGAAATTTTAATTATTTGAATTAACTTCTTGCCAGTGCAAGGTGGTGCTTTGCATTAGTGCATTAATTACAGACTATTATCATTGAACATGCCTTTCACCTGCAGGTCTAGTACGATTTCATATTATAATGTTGAGTGTTGACTACAATTGAGGGAAATATTCAATAAATTCTACTCACTTCCTTTTATTATAGAACACAGTCATTATCTAAAGTGCAAACCTTTCAGGTATACAATTAAGGGTTATCTGACGTAAATTGTTTCATAGAAGCACAGAAATTGCAACACACAGAAAAGCAATTCAGTTCATCTCACCTGTGCCAGTGTTATCTCTTCAACTGGAGCTGTCCCTAACTCTATTTCCCTGCCCTCTCTTTTTTTCATATTCTTCCTTTTCAAAAAAACATATCCAATTCCCTTTTAAATTATGTTATTATCTCTGCCTCAACAACCATTTCTCATAAAGTAAATTCTATTGTCTAATAATGCTCTTTGTGAAAGTAATTACTAACTTCTCCTTCATATCCTTCTAGTGATTAAATGGAGATTATGTTCCTTTGGTCTTGAATCTGTCTTTGACTCTTAATTTTCTCAAAACTGTTCATAATCGGAGTTCCTTTTAACCTTCTATGTTCCAGTTAAAAATCCTTAATTTTACAAACTTTCTCTGTAGCTATAGTCTTTCATTCATTACTTCCCATCACCTGTACCAGAGCCTTTGATAAAATTGAACAGAGCACATTATCATGAATTTTAATTGTACTCTTTCCATGGCTCTAATATTCTTTCCATATTGCGGGACCCACCATCTGCTCACAGTATTTCAACTGTGACTTTAATCAATATCTTGTGCAAATTCAATATCACTTCCTTACTGTTATATTCAGTATATCATGTTTATAACCCAGAGTCCCAATTTGTCTTTATATGACCTTCACGACCTGGATTTTAACCTTTAAAGATCTATGGATCTGCACTTTTAGACTTGTCCTGTTCCCAAACTCTATTACAAATCCTACTAGAACAGGGGGCTGGTTAGCTCTGTTGGTTAGATAGCATATGGTTCAGAATAACACCAACAGTGTGGGTTTGATTCCCTTTCTGGCTGAGGTAGACTTGGGGCTTGCCTGCTTGCCCTGCCCTGAGAGTGGAAGGCAATGGCAAACCACCACCAATAAAAATTGCCAAGTAAACAGCTCAGGTAATGAGCCAAGTACCTACCTTCAGGCAGAGCACATGTGAATGAATGAGCCATTCTAGTGATCTTTTTCCTAAAATGTATAGTTGATAGGTTCACTTTTGCTGTCCATTAAACCCTGGTTTTGAAAACATCTACAATGGACCGGAAGGTATGAAAGGAATGAGTTCCACGTTGCTCTCTGTCCAATGTCCTGATGGGCTTTTTTTTTCAGTGTATTGTGGTGTTCCACTTGAAGCTGGTGTACTTGGTCACTGCCTTTGTCCCTACCGACACGGCGTGCTTGGCCAGTTCCCCGGGCAGCAGCAGGCGCACAGCGGTCTGGATCTCCCGGGAGCTGATGGTGCTGCGCTTGTTGTAATAGGCCAGGTGGGAAGCCTCGCCCGCGATGCGCTCGAAAATATCGTTGACGAACGAGTTCATGATGCTTATGGCTTTGGAGGAGAAGCCAGTGTCGGGGTGAACCTGCTTCATCAGTTTGTAGATTTAGATGGAGTAACTCTCTTTCCTGGACCTCTCCCTCTTCTTCCCACCCTTCGGTGGCGTTTTCTTGATAATTTTTTTGGAAACCTTCTTGACAGCTCCTGAATTCTTCTTGTCCACCATGGTGTCGCTAAACCTTAGACGATGCACGTGGAGAGAGGACCAATAATTGATGAAGCAAATTAGGAGGCAATGCCATAATTCAGACAAAATTTTTTGGTGGTGAATTGATCCACGCTAGCATTGCAATATGGGATTGCACCGAATCGACAGCCTGTTATACACTGCACCAGCTTATATTTTCCATTCAATATCGCCAAGATTTTAAATTTCAAACCAAGTAAAAATGACAGGCAGATTAGAAAGCAAGACTTCAAAAAGAGTTTGAACTATCTTTCTGTGAATTTCAGTGGAGAAAAGATCGGATGTGATGAAAAGTCAGGTGCCGATTCGCTGTAAACCCATGCTGCACTGCTGAGGTAGACCAGTTTCACCCCCTATATCTTTTATCTGTCTCCAGTTGATGTGATGCATTAAGTGTGCTAATGTAGTGGATGGTGCATAGTGGTTAGTCTGCTTGTCACCTCTCACTTTCAGCTCCCACCACTGGCTAGCAGTAAAACTATTGCAAAAAGAGAGCCGATTGCTTAAGCCGCTCCTGTCTATACATAGCCTCTTCTTCAGCAAGCCCTATGTAGTGCCTCCTTGTGGTGACATACGTTAAACTGGGTACCCGCGGACCCAAGTTAATTTACAAGGGACTCAGTGGAGGCCTAGCCTTCGGATGCTTGGCATGCAGGCCCACCAGTGTGTGGTTCTGCCTTGCTGCCCATGAACCCGGCACCCAGCTGGGGTAAAATAGCTTCACTGCCTTGGGGGTGTCTCAGGAACGAAGGAGGCTAAGGGAGCAAACCCGAACAGAAAATCTCGAGTGGAGTCCTGTAAGCAGTAATCTGTCATCTATCAGGCAGCTTTCCGGCAACTCGTGCAGCAGAGCTGGTACCAAACAGTATTAGTTTTATCCTTTACATTTGGACAATGCTATCAGTGCAAAGAGGGAGGTCCTGATGCTTGGGCAGCTCAGGGTCTCCATACTATTTGACCAGGCCTGGTGGGGTCCAGGCAGGCCTGAATTGGAAGGCTGAGGAGAGGGGCTATTGAGTGCGTCCGTTGGGGAGAGGCGAGTTGGGCAGAGGAGTGTGTGTGTTTCCGTGTGTTGGGGAACAATGCAGAACTTTAAGGGGCCAGCACGTGCAGCACTGAAGGGGTCAAGGACTGCGAGTAAGGAATTTTATAGATAGCATGTTGTGATGGGCAAAGTCTTTTATATGAGCAACTCATGTGGGCTTCCTCACCCCCGTTAATGTGCATGTTGGTCCTCTGAAGCTTCCTCCCCTCAAATCTCAAGTCTCTCTGCCCCCGTCCACTGGTGTGGTCAGGACCCCTCCCCATTCCCCACTCCTCTGGTGAGGTGTCCCCCTAATTTTCTTCCCTCAAAATTGGTCACTCGGGCAGCCAAAAGGAAGTGTAGTGAAGTCTTTCTGGCTGTTGAGTAGGCAGCTAATGGAAGCTTCCAAGGAGTTGACAGGCAAAGATTGGAAGGCCACATGCTTGCACAGTTAATGAACGATGTGAAAGGGCATCACTAATGATGCTTTTGAATTTTTTTTCACACTTCACCCAGGTCCTGTTCAAGTTTGTTTTCTTTTTTCCATGAGAAAAAGTCTTATTTCTGTTCACATTGGCTAGCAGTGTCATGAAAATATAATTTTTATAATATTGAGATGTATTGTAAAGGTAGGTTAATAATGGGGCTTGGATTAGTTCCTCTGTTTGGATGTGTGTGTGTGGGGATTTTAATTGAATTGTAGACAGTTAGTCTGGAACTTTTGAGTTATCAAAAGAAAAGTTAGGTTTGAAATGCTAAATACATAAACACGGCTGAAGTTTTAGAATGTGAGATGGAGGGACATTTGCATTTTTAGATAAACCAGAGTTGTGAATTTCAAAGAGATGGTAAGGTGTTATACCTAGTCAACAGAGGCTAAGCCAAACAGTATGTTTATTTTTTTTCCAAAGAATACTGATAATATGACTACTATGGAAGATTTATATTATGGAAAGTAAAGTTGCAAAGACATATTGGAACAATGGGATTTGTATTAAAAATGGAGAAACCTGTATAAAGGAGATGAGGTTATGTGTAAGGAAAAGGCATTCTAAGAACTGACAAGTGTGAAAAGCCTCCAGCCTGTGTGTATCAGGAACCAAAGCTAAGAAAACGCATTGTGAATATCCCTGTCCAGGCACTAGTCTGCTTTGTTGAAATCTATCTTATTTTACTATTGCCTTAACAGAGGTGTAACTGGGAGTCAGATTAATTAGGGAATTTAGGGGTTATCACAGCAATAATTCATAGACCTATGTATGTGCTTAAAATCTTTTCTACTATTAATAAATGTTTAATTTAGTTTTGTAAAAAAAAAACTCTAGGCCTTGGTGGACTTATTACTACTGAATTCAAGGCACTCATCTTAAAATAAAAATACAAATTGCAAAACAGCTGTGGCAGCTGTTTCAAGTTTCCCTCTGGGATTTGAGCAGCTCAGCATTTAGCATCTGTTATGCCATACAGTAGTCTTATACTCCTTTTTGCCTTTCTGGAATATAATAAGCTTCCTTGTTTTGGTACTGTATGTCTCTATTTATAAAGCCATGGAACCTGTCTGCCTTTTTAATAGATTTTCACCTTGTTCTGTCACCTTCAAGATTTGCGTATTTATACTCCAGGTCTCTAAGTTCCTGCACTCCTTTTAAAGTTGTATCTTTTAGTTTATATTGCCTCTCTTCATTCTTCCTGACAAAATACAAATTTCATCTGACATGTGTTACTCCTAAAGTATGTTATTATCCTGCTCACTGTTAAATACATTTCCAAATTTCATGCCACCTGAAATTATGCTCTGTATGCTCAGGCTTGGGTCATATATCAAAAAGAGCAGTGGTACTAACGCCAACGTTTGGGGGATCACCATGTACAACCCTCCAGTCTGAAAAACAATCATTCACCACTCCTCTCTATTTTCTGTCCCTTCACTAATTTCATTTCCACATAGCCATTGCCCCTTTAATTCCATGGGCTTCAATTTTGGTAACAAATCTGTTATATGGCACTTTATCAAACACCTTTTAGAAGTCCATATGGTGTGGTGTTACAATTCACTCAGGGAGTACAAGTCGCTGTGGCAACATGTACTTTTACATGCATGTTGTAGTATGGAGCTGTGAATAATGATGACAGAGGCTCCAATTTTCTTTCCATCAGATGGCTGACAAGGAATCTCTCCCATTCTTACTGCCTGCTATTGGTATGTGTTGGAAGGATTTGCAGGTTGATAATCAATCTGTTTGGGTACATGATGAATACACCTTCCTTGGTCATCAAGTTCTAGGCTGACACTTGAACCCAGAACTTCTGGTTCAGAGGAAGCGATACTACCCACTGCACCACAAGACCTCCACGAAAGTCCAAGTACACAACATTAAATACCACTCTGTTACTTCATCAAAGAATGCAATCAAGCACAATTTGCCTATTTGCCTTTAACAACAAATCCATTTTGTTTTTATTAAAACACATTTTTTACAAGTGTTAATTTATTTTGTTCAGCATAAGTGTCTCTAAAAACTTCCCCACCACCGGCATTAGGCTGAGGGCTCTGCAGTTGCTGGGTTTATCCCTCTCCCCTTTTTTGAAGAGGGTTGTAGCATTTGTTATCCTCTAGTCATATGGCGTCAATCCTATGTTTAAGGCGGAGAACCTCACAATATCCATCGTTACTTCCCTTAGCAGCTTTGCATGCACCCAATCTGGACCAGCTGACTTTTCTACTTTCAGCATTATCAACATTTTAAGAACCTCCTTTTTAGCTATTCAATTTCTCTATTACCTCTCCTTTACTGTGGCATTGGCAGTGTCCTGTTCTTTAAGGAGGAAAGATGCAAATTACTCATTTATTACCTCAGCCATGCCGTCTGCCTCCATGGCAAGATCTCCATTTTGGTCCATAATCAGCTGCACCCTTCCTTTGATTACCCTTTTATTTTATATATTTTTAGAAAAGGCTTTTGGGTTCTTTTTAATGTTACCCACTTATCTATTCTCATACTCGCTTTGCTTTTCTTATTTCCTTCCTCAATTCTCATCTGTACTTTTGTAGTCAGCTTGGTTCTCTACTGTTTTATATGCCTGGCATTTATCATGTTTCCTTTCCCTGTTTTGTTTTAATCTCTATATCATTGCAGGAGCTCTAACTTTGGATGCTCTTCCTTTCCCCTTTGTGGAGTGTTTCTAGTCTGTACTTGAACTATCTCTTTTTTGTAGGCCTTTCATTGCTCATTTACTGTTTCACCTGCTAATCTTTAATTCCAGTCAACCTGGGTCAGATCCCCTTCCTACTCAGAAAATTAACACTTCTCCAGTTAAATATTTTCATGTCCTTTTCTATAGCTCTTCTAAATCTAATGATTTTGTGATCACCATTTCTCAAATGCCCCCCCCCACTGAAACTTACTCCACTTAGAATCATTGAAAGTTTACGGCACAGAAAGAGGCCACTTGGCCCATCGTGTCTGTGCTGGCTGAAAAACGGGCCACCCAGCCTAATCCCACTTTCCAGCATTTGGTTGTGGCCCTGCAGGTTACAGCACTTCAGGTGCATATCCAGATGCCTTTTAAGTCTGGATAGAGTCTGGGAAGAGTGTCCTCTGCAGTCACCGTCGCCGGGAAGCAGTCTGGGAAGAGTGTCCTTTGCACACCGTTGCCGGGAAGCAGTCTGGGAAGAGTGTCCTCTGCAGTCACTGTCAGCGAGTGAAAAAACCAAAGAGTGACATCACAGGAAAATTGTAAGTTCATTGGTTGGTAAGTAATTGCTAGTTTGTACTACCTATTCTAAGTTGATTTCAGTTTGAAGCTGACTGCTGGGGCCCAGGATCGGAGGCCTAATACTTCAGCTTCAACTCAGCAGAGAGGGCGAGTTTCAGTTGATTTTAAAAAGTGTATTTTGAATCTCTATTCTAACTTGCTTTCAGATTAAAGGTAAATAGGAGAAATATTTTACAGATTGATAAACTAAAGACCAGTAGGAAATTTAAAAACAAATTGAAAAACTAATTAAACAAAATAGAGATGCAGGGCCAGACGATGTGTTGTAGCTGCATGATGTGGGAGCTGGTGGACCCCTTTGTGGTTCCTACTGACCACATCTGTAGCAATTGTTGGCTGCTCGAGGAACTCCGGCTCAGAGTTGATGAGCTAGAATCTGAGCTTCAGACACTGCGACACATCAGGGAGGGGGAGAGTTACTGGGAAGCTGTGTTTCAGGAGACAGTCTCACCCCTTAGATTAACTACCTTAAATTCGGCCAGTGGTCAGGGACAGGAGGGTGTGACTACGAGTGAGGCAGGTAGAGGGATCCAGGAAGTAGCACTGCAGGAGCCACAGCCCTTGCCCTTATCCAACAGGTTTGAGATTCTTGCTCCCTGTGTGGACGAGAGCGGGGACTGTAGGGAGGATGAGCAAACTGACCATAGCACCGTGGTACAGGGAGCCATTCAAGTGGGGAGAGAAAAGAGGAATGTAGCTGTAATCGGGGATAATATAGATAGGGGAATAGATACTGTTCTCTGTAGCCAGGATTGAGAGTTCCGAAGGCTGTGTGTCTACCTGGTGCCAGGGTTAAGGATATCCTATCTGGGCTGCAGAGGAACTTGGAGTGGGAGGGGAAAGATCCAGTTGTCGTGGTCCACGTAGGTACCAACAATATAGGTAGAATGAGGAAAGAGGTTCTGCTGGGGGAATACGAGCAGCTAGGGGCTAAGTTAAAAAGCAGAACCAAAAAAGATAATAATCTCCAGATTACTACCTGAGCCACGAGCTAATTAGCACAAGGTCAATAAGATTAAAAAGGTAAATGCATGGCTCAAAGATTGGTGTGGGAGAAATGGGTTCGAATTCATGGGGCATTGGCACCAGTACTGGGGAAGGAGGGAGCTTTTCTGTTCGGAGGGGCTCCACTTGAATTATGCTGGGACCAGTGTCCTGGTGAATCGCATAACTACGGTTGTAGATAGGGCTTTAAACTAAATAGTGGGGGGGAGGGTTCAGTTGCATGGAAATATAAAAAATCAAAGTTTAAGGAGAGGGTAAGAGTGCAGGTTAGTGACGAGGCTGATTGTTACCAAAAAGTGAAAGGAAGGGACAGAGTGTGTGAATGCCATATTGCACCAAAGAATCATATATGAGTAGGGAAAATTGACAATATGGCAAACTTAAAGGGTTTGTATCTGAATGCATGTAGTATTCGGAATAAAACTAATGAGTTATCAGCGTAAATAGAGATAAATAGGTATGATTTGGTGGTGATTATTGAGACATGGTTACAGGGAAATCAGTTTTGGGAGTTGAATATCTAAGGGTACTCAGTGTTTTGGAAGGATAGGCAGGAAGGAAAAAGGTGGTGGTGTAGCTTTGTTAGTAAAGGAAGAGATCAGTGCTATGGTGAGGAGTGATATAGGCACTGGAGAGCAAGACGTAGAGTCAGCCTGGGTAGAAATGAGAAATAGCAAGGGAAAGAAGTCCGTGGTGGGAGTAATCTATAGGTCCCCAAACAGCAGTTTAGCAGTAGGGCACAGTATAAATCAGGAAATACTGAGAGCATGTAAGAAAGGCATGGCAATAGTCATGGGTAATTTTAATATGCATATAGAATGGACTAATCAAATTGGCAAGGGTAGCCTCGAGGGAGAGTTCATAGAGTGTATTAGAGATTGTTTCTTGGAGCAATATGTTGTGGAATCAACCAGGGAGCAGGCTATTCTGGATTTGGTTTTGTGTAATGGGATGGGATTAATTAATGATCTCATAGTAGAGGATCCTCTAGGGAAGAGTGATCATAGCATGCTAGAATTTCAAGTTCAGTTTGAGGTGAGAAACCTGAGTCCCACACTAGTGTTCTGGAGTTAAACAAAGATAACTACATAGGCATGAGGGCAGATTTGGCCCTCGCAGACTGGGCAGGAAGACTACAAGGTAGGACAGTTGATGAACAGTGGCAGATATTTAAGGAGATATTCAATTCCTCCCAAGTAAAATATATTCCAAAGAGGAAGAAAGATGGTAAGAGGGGGAAAAAACATCCATGCTTAAGCAAGGAAGTTAAAGATAACATAAAGGCAAAAGCTAAGGCATATCAAACTGCAAAGGTCAGTGGCAGGCTGGAAGATTGGGAAACTTTTAAAGATCAACAAAGGGTTACTAAAAAAAGAATAAAAAGAGCAAAGTTAAATTATGAAAGAAAATTAGTGCAAAATATAAAAACTGATAGGGAAAGCTTCTACAAGTATATAAAAGGAGAGTACCTAAAGTGAATGTTGGTCCCTTGGAAGATGAGACTGGGGAGTTAATAGTGGGGAACGCAGAAATGACAAGGATGCTTAATCAATATTTTTCCTCAGTTTTTACAGTGGAGGACACTCGTACCACCCCAACGGCAACAGGTTGTGCAGAGGGTTTAGAGAAGGAGGAACTTAGAACAATCACCATCACTAGAGAAAAAGTACTGAGTTAACTATTGGGATTAAAGGGTGACAAGTCCCCAGGACCTGATGACCTACATCCCAGGGTCTTAAAGGAAGTGGCAATGGAGATAATAGATGCATTGGCTATAATATTCCAAAATTTCCTGGATTCTGGAAAGGTTCCAGTGGATTGGAAAAATGTTAATATGATGCCCTTATTCAAAAAGGGTTGGGGGGCGGGGGGAGACAGAAAGTAGGAAACTATAGACCAGTTACTTTAACGTCTGTCATTGGGAAATTGTTGGAATCCATTATTAAGGAAGTAGTAATGGGGCATTTGGAAAGTCAAAATGCAATCCATCAGAGTTAGCATGGTTTTATGAAGGGTAAATCATGTTTGACTAATTCGCTAGAGTTCTTTGAAGATGTGACAAGCAAAGTGGAAATTGGGGATCCTGTAGATGTAGTATATCTGGACTTCCAGAAGGCCTTTGATAAGGTACCACACAAAAGATTAATACACAAGATAAGATCACACGGAGTTAGGGGTAATATATTAGCTTGGATAGAGGATTGGCTAACCAACAGAAAGCAGAGGGCCGGGATAAATGGGTCTTTTTCTGGATAGCAAGCTGTAACTAGTGGGGTGCCACAGGGTTCGGTCCTTGGGCCCCAACTATTTACAATCTATATTATGACTTGGATTCAGGGATAGAAGGTACTATAACTAAATTTGCAGGTGACACCAAAATAGGTGGGAAAGTAAGTTGCAATGAAGAAATAAGAAATTTACAAATGGATATGGGCAGGTTAGGTGACTGGGCCAAAATTTGGCAGATGGAGTTTAACGTGGATAAGTGTGAGGTTATCCATTTTGGTCAGAAGAATAAAAAGGCGACTTATTATTTAAATGGAGAGAAACTTCAGAATGCTTCAGTGCAGAGGGATCTGGGTGTCCTCGTGCATGAATCGCTGAAAACTTGTATGCAGGTACAGCAGGAAATAAGGAAGGCAAATGGAATTTTGGCATTTATTACTAAAGGAATAGAATATAAAAATAGGGAAGTGTTGTTGTAACTGTACAAGGCACACGCCTGGAGTACTGTGCACAGTTTTGGTCCCCTTACTTGAGTGTAGTTGCATTGGAGGTGGTTCAAAGGAGGTTCACTAGATTGAATCCAGAGATGTGGGGCTTGCCTTATGAGGAGAGATTGAGCAGTTTAGGCCTATATTCGCTAGAGTTTAGAAGGATGAGAGGAGATCTAATTGAGGTATATAAAATGCTAAAGGGGATAGACAAAGTAGACGTGGAGCGGATGTTTCCCTTTGTGGGGCATTCTAGAATGAGAGTCCATAGTTTTAGGCTAAGGGATGGTAGATTTAAATCAGAGATGAGGAGGAATTACTTTTCTCAAAGGGTTGTGAATCTGTGGAATTCACTACCTCAGAGTGCAGTGGATGCCGGGACGCTGAATAAATTTAAGGAGGAGATAGACAGATTTTTAATTAGTAACAGGTTGAAAGGTTATGGGGAGAGGACGGGAAATTGGAGTTGAGGCTGAAATGAGATCAGCCATGATTGTATTGAATGGTGGGGCAGGCTCGAGGGGCTGAGTTGTCTATTCCTGCTCCTAGTTCTTATGCTCTTGTGTTCTTAAATGGGTTGGGTTTCTGCCTCTACCACTCTTTTAGGCAGTGAGTTCCTGAGCCCTACCACCCTCTGGATGAAAAATGTTTTCTTCATCTACCCTCTAATTTTTCCACCAATAACTTCAAATCTGTGCTCCCCAGTCGCTGACTTCTCTGCTAAAGTGAATCCATTCATTCTATCCAGACACCTCACAATTTTGTACTCTCAATCAAATCTTCCCTCAGCCTCCTCTGTTCCAAGGAGAACAACCCCAGCCTATCCAATCTTCCCTTATGGCTGCAATTTTCCACTCCTGGCAACATTCTTGTAGATCTCCTCTGTACCCTCTCTAGTGCAATTACATCCTTTCTGTAATATGTTGACCAGAACTGCACACAGTACTCAAGTTGTGGCCTAACTAATGTTTTATATAGTTCCAGCATAACCTCCTTGCTCTTATATTCTATGCCTCGGCTAATAAATGAAATGATTCCATATGTCTTCTTAACCAGCTTGTCAACCTGTCCTGCTACCTTCAGGGATCTGTGGACATCTAATCCAAGGTCTCTCACTTCCTGTACTTCTCTCTGTATCCTCCTCTTTACTGCATAATCATTTGCCTTTTTTGACCCCCCCCCCCACCCCCCAAATGCATCATGGCCAGAATATTGCTGTCGGCATGCGGGGATGAGCCCGACAAGCCAATGCGTAAAATGATGCACAATGACATTGGGCATGCGTCCTGACGTCACCATGCGTCATTTCGATATTTTATTCGGTGGGTGCGCGCTGGAGGCGGCTGCTCGTCCGCCAAACTGTCAACGGTCTATTAAGGCCATTAAAAAAGTAATTAAAGTTGTTGATAATGCTGCCTGTCCAACCTTAAGGGTTGGTGGGCAGGTGAAGAGTCTAAGCAGCCTTCACGTCTTTCAGGAAACCTCATCCACGGGCGGAATGAGGTTTCCTGAAGGTTTAATAAAGTAACTAAATAAATTTTGCTAAATTGACAAACATGCCCAGCTCATGTGACAATGTCACACGAGGGGACATGTCTAACTAATTTTTCACTTGATTTATCAAAAAGCTTAATGATGTACTTGATCTCCCCAAGGCAGCTCCGTGCCTCAGGGAGATGGTTGCGTTCTTTCGCGTGCATGAGCGCAGGCCCCGACTCTCCCTCCTCCCCTCCGTCCGTACAGGTAGCATTGAGAGCTACGGAACGCATATTACATTGGGCAGGCCTTATTTGGCCCGCCCACATAAAATGGCGGCGTGCAGCCGATCGCGGGCAGCGGTCAGCTCCGTGCCCACTCCCGTTCAGCCCGTCTGACAAAGGTAAGATTCAGCCCCACCTCACACTTCTTTGGGTCACTTACTCACTTCCTTCCTAAAAACCAAATCCAGCACTGCTTCCTTCCTCATTGGACTGGAAACGCACTGATCAAGGTGGTTCTTCTGCCCACATTTCATGAATAATTCCTCCTCCTCTTTGCTCTTTACACTGTTATTTTACCAGTCTATATTAGGGTTAATGAAGTCCCCCATTATCATAACCAGTTTCCATTTTCTTGAAATATGCCTCTAAATTTTCTTTTTTCAGTCTCCTTCCCACTATTTGTTGGCCTATAACATACGCCGGGCAACGTAATAACTCCCCCTTTCCTGATTAATTTCTGAGAGTGGTAAGGGGACTTGACCCAGCTGGATTGGAATCAAAACTTGGCAGCTAAAACAGTAAATGAGCAATGGATGGCCTTCAAAATGAAAATAGCTCTAGTACAGATTAGACAAGCTCCACAAAGGGGAAAGGAGGGGCTTTCAAAGTTGATATATAGAGTTGATATATAAAGTTGGATGATATAGAGATTAAAATGAATCAGAAAAATCGGGATTATGATAAATTTCAGGTTTATAATACAATAGAGAGCCAAAGCTGAAATGTAGAGGAAAACTGAAAACTGAGAAGGGAAGTAATTACATTACTTAGAATATACAGCACAGAAACAGGCTATTTGCACAAAATGGTCCGTTTCAGTATTTATATTCCACTTGAGCCTATTCCCACCCCTCTTCATCTCATCCTGTCAGCATAATCTTCCACTGCTTGGGGAGTTAGCATGAAGTTGTGCTTTATGCCAAATAATGACTTTTAATCCATCAGCTGGAAACTTGGACTGAACTTTTAAAAACAAACTTTTTCAAAAACAGATACTAAAAGTGACTTGAACTTGCAGCCAGACGACTGCCTTAATTTCCGTTACTGTGCATCCCACATTCCAATCCATTAAAATGGAAACAGCAAGCCTGCAAATTCCACCAATGGCAATGACCTCCTGGGTGATGTGAGGGACCCACATCTCCTGTCCCATTAACAAAGCATTAAGGCTGTCACCTGAGGTACTCAACGTTTGAAGATGGATGATTAAGACTGATCACTTGGGCAATGGGACCCTGGTTAACATATCTTTCCAGGCAAAAGCTAATACATGGACAATGACCTTATTTGGTTGGTGAAGGAAAGTCACATGACAGGCCAATCCTATGTTTTAAGCACATGCTTTCTCAGCTGACCTGAGGACAAACAGCTGAGAGAGAAAACCCAAGTGGGGTCCCTCCTGCCTCCCTCTCTCTCCAACCCGCCTGGCAAACTTTGAGCCCTGTTTACTGACTGTGACATCCAGGGACACCACTGCTGCAGACTGAGATTTCTTAAAAGAATTTAACCCAGCACTACCATCTCCAGGGGCACAACCAACTCAATCACCTTCATCTTTAAATCGGATGCATTGAGACCATCAAATTCAGCCTTTAGCCAGCCCAGTCACCAAATTACAGACTGTATTCTCTTTTTACTTTTTAAGGACTCTAATTTGGCCACCCTATCCTTCCTGTGTATGTGTGTGTGTGTGTGTGTGAGACAGTCAGGGTGTAATTTATTATTTTACTCAGATCACTTTAAGTATAATGAAGCTAACCTCGTTCTTTATTAAATTCAGGAAAGCCTGTCCGATGGGTTCTTTTATGATCACAGCCCATGTAAACAGTTAAGTACTCACTGGGCAGAATATTCCCCCATTGGGGGGGGAAGTTGAAGAGCGGGAGCGCGGAGGCCTGCCTCCGATCGGTGCCCCCGATCAGGGACGCACCGCTATTTTACATGGTTGCCAATTAAGGTCTGCCCAGCGTGACGTCCGCACGGAAGTACTGTACGCTCCCTGTGCGGGCAAGGGTGGGGATGTATTCCCTGAGCCGAGAGTGCGCTCTTTCACGCATGTGCACCAAAGAGTGCACCCATCTCTCTGAGGCTAAGTGCTGCCTCAGGGAGATCGGCTGTACATTTAAAAATCTGAAAAATAGAAAAAAAAACCCTGACATGTCCTCTCTTGTGACACTTTCACATGAGTTGGGACATGTCCATAACTTCTACACACACTTTAATTACATTTTTAAAAACCTACATGAAACCTCATCCTGCCCGTGGATGAGGTTTCATGCTTTTTCTAATGCCCGCCTGGGCTCCCGGCCTGCCCACCAACCTTAAGGTTGGACGGGCAGGTCCATTAATTACTTAAATGACTCTGTCAATAGCCTCAATTGGCCATTGACAGGTCGGCGGGCGCACAACTGATTCTGCTGAGCCCCCGCCAACCTGAAAATTTAAATGGGGCGCGGTGACATTGGGAGTTCCACCCGATGTCACTGAGCATCATTTTACATGTCGACGAGTGGGCCCCTCCTCCTGCTCGCCAATGGGAAAATCCTGGCCACTAAATTGGAAAATATATCCTTTCCCTAACAAAAAGATCCTTTTGTAGTCAAACAAGGAGAAAGAAAAGAGGGGAGCCGTTCAACCTCTCCTCACCTGGCTGTAACAGAGTAGACAAGATTATGTTAAGGGTTAACATAAAAGGGAACCCAAAAGTCTATTTTATAAACACATAAATAGTAAGAAGGATAATCAAAGGAAGGGTGGAGCCAATTAGGACCAAAAGAAAGGGATCTTCTTGTGTAGGCAGACAGCATGGCTGAGGTTCTAAATCAGCATTTTGCCTCTGTCTTCCCCGTAGAAGATGCTCCTGCTAATGTCACAGTAAAGGAGGAGGCAGTAAAAGAAATTGGATAGAATTAAATAGATAAAGAGGAGCGACTTTATAGGTTGACAACACTCAAAGTTGAAAAGCCATTGGTCGAAATGGGATGCATTCCAGGTTGTTCAGGGGATTGACGGTGGAGTAGCAATAGATCTGGCCACAATCTTCCAGCCCTCCTTGGTTATGGGGGTGGTGCGAGAGGACCGGAGGACTGTAAATGTTACATCCCTGTTCAAAAGAGGAGATGGATTAACTCAGTAACCACGAATGAGACAGCTCAATGTCAGTGGTGGGGAAACTTTATGGGCAGAATTTTCCGGTTGGCGTGCGGGGGCAGGCCCAACATGCTGACACATAAAATAATGCGCGATGACGTCGGGCGTGTGTCCCAACATCATCGCGCTCAGTAGCGATGTTTCATTTGGCGGGCACGTGCTGAAGTCAGCTGCGCGCCCGTCCACATGTGATCAGCCTATTAAGGCCGTTAAGGATCTAATTAAGATTATTATAAACGCTGCCCGTCCAACCTTACAGTTGGCGGGCAGGCGAAAAGCCCAAGTGGCCTTTGCGTTTTTTAGGAAACCTCATCCACGAGCAGGATGAGGTTTCCTAAAGGGTTTATTAAATAAATAAAAAAAATTTCATAAATTTAAAAACATGTCCCAACTCTTGTGACACAGTCACATGAGGGGACAGGTTTAAATAAATTTTTACACCTTTTATTTAATAATTTTATTATCGATTCAATCTCCCTGAGGCAGCTCCGTCCTCAGGGAGATTGAAGTGCTCTTGTGCGCGCATGCGCTAAAGTCTTAATTGGTCCACCCATGTAAAATGGCAGCGTGGGGCTGATCGTGGGCGGTGATTGGCTCCCCGCCTGCCCCGCCCGTTCCCGCTGAGCCCACCCGCCATAGGAAAATTCCTGCCCTATGTATATATATGAACTTTCAAAAGGTGGTTGATAAAGTACCAAGTAATAGGCTTGTTAGCATTGAAGGATATGGGATTAAAGTGACAGTGGCTGCATGGATACATAATTGGCTAAGGGACAAAAAGCAGAGAGTAGTGGCAAATAGTTGTTTTTCAAACTGGAGGGAAGTACATACTGGTATCCCCAAGGGTCATTATTAGGGCCACTGCTCCTTTTGATATATATTAGTCACCTGGACTTAGGTATACAGGACATAATTTCAAAGCTTGCAGATGGCATGAAACTTGAAAATGTAAACAGTGAGGACAATAACAAGTCTCCAGGAGGACATAGACCTGGTGAAATGAGTAGACACATGTCAGAAAGAATTTAACACAGAAGTGTGAAGAGATGTGTTTTGATTGGAAGAATGAGGCCAGGAAATGTATATTCAATGGTACAATTTTAAAAGGGGTATAGAAAAGGAGACATCTGGGGGAGTGCATGTACACAAATCTTTGAAGGAGGCAGGACAAGTTGACAAGACATACGGGATCCTTGGCTTTATAAACAAAGGCATAAAGTAAAAAAAGCAAGGAAGTTGTGCTCATTATATTCCAGAAAGCCAGTTGGTGAAAGATAGAACTGGAACCAATCAATATACACTTTTATAAACAATTGTGCGGTTGACTCTTAACTGCTGTCTGAAATGGTGTGGCAAACCACTCAGTTCAAGGGCAAGCAGGGAAGGGCAACAAATACTAGCCTTGCCAGAGACGCCCATATCCCATGAAAGAATAAAAAAAAACAGTGCAAATCTGGGACGATTCCGCTAAGTGAGGTTTACTCGCCGGCCGCAATGGCAGCTTCTCACGCCGTATCATCCCAAACCCGCCACATTAATTATGCATTCCTGGGAAACACGCCATTTCATTGGTGGGCGGGCTCTCATTCGCCTACCACACCACCACCACACCGCTTCATCACGCCAAGCACCATATTTAAAGTGCAGCAGCACTCGCACCTCTCAATGCTTCCAGCCCAGGACAGCTGCACAGAAGACAAAGGGCAGAATTTTGCTGTCGGCGGGCAGTGGGCGGGACATGTTAGGAAATTTTTTTTTCTCTATTTTTCATATTTTTAAAAGTGCAAGTGATCTCCCTGAGGCAGCACTTTGCCTCAGGGAGATGTGCGCTCTTCCGTGCGCATGCGTGAAAGAGCGCACTCTCACTTTTAGGGAATCCCCCACCCCCACACAGGGAACACATAGTGCTTCCCGCCGGACGTCACGCTGGGCGGGCCTTAATTGGCCCGTTTCTCCTGCGGGGATCAGCTCCCCGCTCGCTGGAGATTGGGTCGGTCCTGCCCGCCCGACATGCAGAAAATTTTGCCCATAATCCTGAAAGGCAAAAAGACTGCAGCCCCCAGGTTTAATGACGTGTCCCTCGAGTGCCTTTTGGACGCCATTGAGCCCTGCTGTAATGTCCTCCACCCCCGCTCTGGCAGCAAAATGGGCAGCAACATCACCAATCTGACTTGGGAGGTGGCGACAGCAGTGGTCAGCGCCAATGCCAAAGGAGGACAGCCACCCGCAAGAGGATGAATGATCTCCTCCGTTTTTCGCTCCTGCACTGCTATGCGGGCTGAATCCATTGCTGATGCCATAGTTGGCCTCCAACAGCTTGTACATGAGAGGGGTGCGGGGCAACTCAATCTCACTCCAGCTAACCTTTCTCCTCAAGGAGTTAGCCTGGGGCCCACGGGCACCCATAAGGAGGAGGATCAACAGGTGCTCACCCCGGGGCCATCCACCCAGGTGACTCCGGGAGTGTCTGGCCCATCCGAGTCCCCTCTTCCTGTGACCCCAGCAGCTCCAGCTCCACAGCTCGAGGAGGGTGCCACTGGCACACAGCAGGACCCCGAAAGCAGGCCGGAGCCCTCCAGGTCTTGGCCCTCCAGAGGACACCCATCAAGGGTGTCACAGACAACAAGGCATAGCAGTCAGCAGGCTGCCTCCACCTCTGCTGTGGATATCCGGGAAGAACCAAGATGTAGTGGCAGGGTTAGGAAAGTTAAGAAGATGTAGTTGCACAGCCTGGGCACTTGTACATAATAAACTCCCAAGAATATCTCCTTGCATATGGCTCCTTGTTCTGATGGGCAGTGTTCGTGTCACTCAAACGTGAAACCTTCCTGCACAAGATAAAGGTGGGTGTCTCAGTCCATGGCCTCTTCCCTGTGCTTTGTGCAGCCTTCAGACCAAAGTGATGGTCTGGCCTACACCCCCTGGACATATCAGTGATGCATGCACCTCGAAGGTGCCCCGCAACACTTTTGAGGTGGGGTTGGCCCCCATCCCTTCAGCATTCAGACGCTGTGCTCCTGAAGGGGTCAGGAGCTGAAGGCTGACGAAGGATGAGGTGCTTTTAAAGTTTTATGGCTGCATCTCCATGATATGACCCTGATCACAGAGCGCAAGCGAGCTGCCCTCGGCCAGACAGGAGTCAGACATTCTCAGAGGCAATGTGAAGATCTATGAAATGTCCTCACTGGATGTCGTCATCATCCTTCTGGAATGTAGCGATTATTAGGGCCTCCACTGTGTCTGCATGGGAGGAGCCTTATCACAGAGGGTATGTGCACTGCCAGAAGCCAGACTGGAGTAAAACATTCACAGATGCAATGTGAGGGTCTATGGTGTCTCCTCACTTTTTGTCACCATCATCCTCCACAAATCTAGCAGCTATGAGGGCCTCCCAGATGTGCCTGTCTCATCTGGCCAGTGAGAGGGCCTCATCGCCATCATCATCACCTTTGAGGACCTCATCACCATGGAAGTCCTCATTGGAGGAGACATGCAACTCCTTCATCTCCTCCTCAGCCAGCTCCTCTCCCTATTGCAGTGCCAGGTTGTAAAGGGTGCAGCGGGTGATGACAACACGTGCCATGTTCTGTGGGCTGTATTGCAGGGCTCCACCAGACTGGTCCAGGCACCAGAAGCTCATCTTCAGCATCCCGATGGTTTGCTCCACCAAGTTGCAAGTTGGAGCATGAGCCTCATTATACCGTCGCTCTGCTGCAGTCTGAGGCCACCACATGGGTGCCATCAGCCATGGCCTCTGTGGGTAGCCCTTGTTCCCAGGAGCCAACACTGTAGCCTCTGTGGACCCTGGAAGATGTCAGGGATCTGTGACCGACTGAGAAATGTAGGAGTCGTGGACACTCCTTGGAAACCATGTGCAGAACTGCAGGTTGCATTTGTGGTGGTCACAGACCAGCTGCACATTCAGCGAATGGAAACCCTTGCGGTTGACATAGTTGACCGCTTGTTGTGACGGAGATCTGAGCACCGCGTGAGTGCCATGGATGGCAACCTGCATCTGTGGAAAACCTGAGATCTGGAAAATCCAATTGGTCTTGTATCCTGGCAATCCTTGTCCCGGGTGAAATGCACAAAGTTGTGTGCCCTCGTGATGATGGTATTCATGACCTGATGGATGCATTTGCGGGGGGAGGCTTGTGATATCCCACAGAGGTCACCTGTGGAGCCCTGTAGAAATTGAGTGGTGCTGTCACTTTCACAGTCACTGGCAGTGGATGCCTCCATGTCCCCGTGGTGCCAAATCCTGCAGTAACTGGCAGATGTGCCCAACCAGTTTCCTAGACATTTGCAGTCTTTGGCGACACTGGTTCTTGGTCATCTGCAGGAGTGAAAGGCGGTGTCTATAGGCCCTAGGGCTAGCTAGGCACCGATCAGCGATGGTTCACTGTGGCTCTTTGGTGAGGTGTGTGGGAGACCCGGCTGCCCCTTCTTCCAGAGGGTGCTGCTCCTCCCTCTGCGCAGCCAGGCATCTTAGTCGCTCTCTTCTCCATCATCTTTGCTCTCTGTACACCAGGAGGCATCCAGCTAGGTCACCAGGCTCCATGATCCTGATGTGCTCCTCCTGCAGGACGAAAGAGAGAGACGCATGGGTTAGCATGAGTGTACTAAGAACCTCTCTTGGTTAAGTCTGAAGGTCCCTTAACGCATCCCGGAGAGTGCTGGCCACCACATGGACTGCCAGAGTTTAGTGCACTGCATGGTTGCCCGAAACCCCACCCACCCGACTGATTGTCAGCAGCTTTGCCCATTGGACTGCATGCTGTGCTCTGAGATCAAAAGCAGGCATTCTCCTAACCCGCACTGCAAGGCTGCCCTGTTAGCTTGAGCCATGGGGGAGACTGGTCCAAACTGGGATGATGACATTACAAGGGGCTGTGAGCGCCTCCACCAGTGACTGCTCCATGGCCAGATTTAGCAAGGGGATTGTACACCGTGCCCAGTCATCCAACTGTTCTGCAGTCCACTAAAATGCTCATTCATTTGCAGTCAATGCCCGAGAGGTGAAAAGCTCTGGAGCACTTTCATGCCTCTGTGTTGCTTGAGTGGGCAGATAAGCTAGAGACCCGACTGCACGCATGTCAATGTGGCTGCGTCTGAACTGTCTCAGCTGCAGAGGAAGGTTTCCCTAATGCGTAGCCACTTCCCTAGCCCCACCCCACACCCCGCCCCACACGTCCTTGTACACTACCTTCAACGCTAGGACAGCCCTTGCCACCACCCCCCTCCCTGCCCACCCAACACATCTCAACTGCAGGACAGCACTTGCGCCCCTTCCCCAAGCTCACCTCAAGCACAGGACAGTCCTTGTAACCCCCACCCCAGGTGCCTCAAGGTTGAAGTCCAACAGGCGACCCTCCCGAGCGCTCTGCAATGTTACTGTGCACTCACCTCCGAGTTCCCCTCAAAGTGCAGCCTGCCAAGTGCACGCCTTATATATATGTTGTTGTGAAACAGGTCGGCATGTAATCACGCTGACGTGGGTGATGATCCTGTGGCGGGTGGCGGTGGGGGGATGATTCCAGTGCGCTGGCCTTATAATGATATATGGATGCATTTCAATGAGGTTCCCGACGTACGATGGTGGGCCACGTTTCCCGCATCGACAGGCTGAGCAAACAGGACACGGTGAAACCAATTTCTGGCCTTCTTGCCATCTTGTCCGCTCACACCGCTGAGTACGCCCGACGCTAGCAGGAAAATTCAGCCCTTATTTACTGAGTTACACATTACACACAAACATTTGCTAACCCAGCTGCTTCAGTCTGTATCAATTTATAGAGGCACAAGTCCCCTAGTTAATGCCCACCACCTGCCTAAAATTAAACACAATTAATATACAATCAACAATATGTTAAAGCTTTAGAAATTACTGATTAGGCCCCAGCTGGAGCATTGTTTCTAATTCTGAGCACCATATTTCAGGATGAAAATCAAGGCTTCAGAGAGGATGCAGTGGAGATTTAGTAAAATGGTACAGGGGTGAAAGACCTCATGAGAGACGAGAGAAACTAAGGTTGTGCTCCTTAGGGCAGTGAAGGTTAAGGGGAAATTTGATAGAGGTGTTCAAAGTTATGAATGGTTTTGTTAGAGTAATTAAGGAGAAGCTTTTACTCATGGCTGAATTGTCAGCAACCACACAAGTTTAAACAACATGGTAAAAAACCAATGGTAAGAGGAGCAGAATTCTCTTACATAGTGAGTTGTAATGATCTGAAATGCATCATCCAAAATGATGGTGGAAGCAGATACAATAAAAACTTTCAAAAGATAATTGGATAAATACCTGATGGGGAAAAAATTCTAGGGCTATGTGGAAAGGACAGGGGAATTGGACTAATTGGATAGCTCTCGCAAAGAGCCAATACAAGCGTGCAAGGCCAAATAGCTTCCTTCTGTGCTGCATTGGTCTTGATTCTACCTTCTCATAGAATCATATGAACTTGCAACATAGAAGGCAATCATTTGGCCCATCATTCCTGTGCTGGCTCTTTGAAAGAGTGGTTGTCCTTAGTCTCATATCCCTGTTTTTTTTTTGTCCATAACCCTTGAAGTTCCTCATCCTCAAGTCCTACACAGTTTGAAAATTACTCGTAAAATCAGTTCCCACCACTCCTCGAGGTAGAGCATTCTCATCCTGATAATTTTCTTAATGAAAAAATTCTTCTCCTCTAGATCTTTTGCCAATGACTTCTGTTTTCTGTTTTGATCCATCTTTCAATCCATTCCATGACCTGGCTCCTGTCTCAACATGTCCTAATCTTTGTCATGCATCTTCAATATAGAACCTTATCAGAGACCTTCTGAAAGTCCGTGTATAGCACATGCATGGCTTGCCCTTGTCTATTTTTACCGTTAGTCCATCAAAGAAATTGGTGAGGTCATTGAAACATGACTTTCCTTTCGGAAATCCATGCTGACTTTTATTATATATTCCCCATCTCTAGACATAAACTTAAGAAATAGGAGCAGGAGTTGACAATACCACCCC
This sequence comes from Cetorhinus maximus, assembly GCF_964194155.1. Lineage (NCBI taxonomy): Eukaryota > Metazoa > Chordata > Chondrichthyes > Lamniformes > Cetorhinidae > Cetorhinus > Cetorhinus maximus. Next base: position 24,017,780 of record NC_135894.1, read on the forward strand.
TCGAGCCTGCTCCACCATTCAATACAATAATGGCTATCTTCTGCCTCAACTCTACTTTCCTGCCTGCTAGCCATAATCCCTTGATTTCCCGAGGGACCAAAAATCTGTCTATCATGGCCTTAACATACTCATTGAAAGCTGTCTGTGGTAGAGAATTCCAAAGGTTCACAACTCTCTGAGTGAAGACATTTCTCATCATCTCAATGATTGTCCCCTTACCCTGAGACTCTGCTGCCATGTCCTAGATTTCTCAGTCAGGGGAAACAACCTCTCAGTGCCTACCCAGTCAAAACCCTTCAGAATCTTGTATGCTTCAATGAGATTGCCTCTCATCCTTCTAAATTTCAGAGAATATAGACCCAATTTACTCAGCTTCTCATTGTAGGACTGCCCCCTCATCCCAGGACTCAACCTAATGAACATTTGCGGTACAGCCTCCAAGGCAAGTATATCTGTCCTGAGAAATAGAGACCAAAACTGCTCACAGTGCTCCAGGCATTGTCTCACTAGAAGCCTATACAATTCTAGTAAGATTTCCTTATTCTTGAACTCCAATCCACTTGTTCTGTTATCCCAGCTTTTAGCAAATATTCAAATATCTTTTCCATAACTGACAATAAGCTAAGTCTATAGTTCTCCGAGTTGGCTAACTCTCCCATTTTGAAAATAGAGATTACATTCACAGTCTACCTATCCCATGACACTATTCCTTTTTCTAAAAAATATTTGTAAATGAATGACTCTGCCATCTCCTTCCTAGCTTCTTTGAGTATCTGTGGCTGGAATTCATCTGGACCCAAGCTCTTGTCCTCCATAAAGTCGCCCCTATGAACTCAGCTGCTACGAGAAGGATTTTTCCTCCTTCATTCTAGGGTAGGGCCTTGGCTTCCACATGGAATACCCCCATTGTGGCTTGGCTGAAGTTTGCATGCCATCTTGTGTGGGATAACTGGTTTAAGCCCATGTCTCACCACTTGATGGCAGTATCTTGGTGCTGTCAGTGTGCTGCATGATGAAATCACCACCCGCTCCTTGCAGCCTTTGATTTCACTGTGTGCTGCAGAGCAGTGTAACTAAGTTAGTACCGTTCGTCTGTCACCTTAAGGAGTTTGTATGACTAAAACATAATAGCTACTTACATGGATTTGTTTGCTACAATGGAAGTTTTTAGCTGTGTGGTACACTTGCAGTCTGCATTGGTAAGCATTACAACTGCTTGTGTGGCTAATAATAAGGGCTAAAAATTATTTAAAAATCATGGCATATTCATTCGGAAAATTACTGATGGTTGGTCTGGTTCTTAAACCTCTAGTTTCGGAATGTTGTGGTAAACATAAAACCGGGGGATATGATTGCCTAGGGAAATAAATCTCACTAGATTTCAAACATTTACTTATTTACTCACTCAGATTGTTCCCACAGGTCCTCAGCTGTGACTTCCCGGCAGTCAATCCAGCTGCCTGCATTGGAGGAACCTGCAGTGATTTATTTAAATGAGACCCTGCCATTAGGGTCAGCAGGCCTTCCATATTCCTGGCTTCACCGGGTTCTCGACATGCTATTGTTCTCCCTCGCATCCTTCACACCGACCCTCCATCGCACCCCTAGGTGAATATTAAGGTACATAGCTCTAGCGAACTGTATGAAATGAGAGGATTCTTTATAAGTACTCCACTGCCACTTGTTCCACCTTTACAAAGGTAGGCACGATTAAATTTGAACTATATACTGGAAAGGGGAGACTGACTTCAAACACCTGGTCTATGAACCAATTAAAACGTCCTGATTATCATGAGTGTTGTTTGTTTGATTCCAATCACGTCATCGACTTTTCAGTACTTTTTACTTAAGTCATGATTGTCGATACACCATAACAATTAATAATAACCGCTTAGGTTTCTGGATCAAAGTCTGAAAAGATAGGTTTGTACTTTTAAAAAATTTGTTCACAAGATGTGGGCATCACTGGCGAGGCCAGCATTTATTGCCCATCCCTAATTGCCCTTCAGAAGGTGGTGGTGAACCGTCTTATTGAACCGCTGCAGTCCATGTGGTGTAGGTACACCCACAGTGCTGTTAGGGAGGGAGTTCCAGGATTTTGACTCAGCAACAATGAAGGAATGACAATATATTTCCAAGTCAGGATGGTGAGTGGCTTGGAGGGGAACTTGCAGATGGTGTTCCCATGTGTCAGCTGCCCTTGTCCTGTAATAGAGCCCATGGGTTTGGAAGGTGCTGTCATAGGACTCTTGATGAGACCCTGCAGTGCCTCTTGTAGATGGTTCACAACTGCCACTGTGCATCGGTGGTGGAGGGAGTGTATGTTGAAGGTGCCAATCAAGTGGGCTGCTTTGTCCTGGATGGTGTCAAGCTTCTTAAGAGTTGTGGGAGCGGCACTCATCCAGGCAAGCGGAGAGTATTCCATCGCACTCTTGACTGTGCCTTGTAGTTGGTGGACAGGCTCTGGGGAAATAGGAAGTGAGTTACTTGCCACAAAATTCCCAGCCTTTAACCTGCTCTTGTAGCCACAACATTTATATGGCTAGTCCAGTTCAATTTCTGGTCAGTGTTAATCCCCAGGATATTGATACTGGAGGATTCAGTGATGATAATGCTATTCAATGTCAAGAAAGGTGTTTGGATTCTCTCTTGTTGGAGATGGTCATGGCCTGGCACTTATGTGATGTGAATGTTACTTGCCACTTGTCAGCCCAAGCCTGGATATTATCCAGGTCTTGCTGCATTTGGACATGGACTGCTTTAATACCTGAGGAGTCGTGAATGGTGCTGAACATTGTGCAGTTATCAGTGAACATCTCCACTTCTGACCTTAAGATGGAAGGAAGGTCATTGATGAAACAACTGAAAATGGTTGGGCCTAGGACACTACCGTCAGGAACTCCTGCAGTGATGTCCTGGAACTGAGATGATTGATCTCCAACAACCACAATTACCTTCCTTTGTGGTAGGTATGACTCCAACCAGTGGATAGTTTGTCTCCTTATTCCCATTGACTCCAGTTTTGCTAGGGCTCCTTGATGCCACATTTGATCAGATGCTGCCTTGATGTCAAGGGCAGTCACTCTCACCTTACCATGGGAGTTCAGCTCTTTTGTCTATGTGTGGACAAAGGCTGTAATGAGGTCAGGAGCTGAGTGGTCCTGGCGGAACCCAAACTGGGCATCAGTGAGCAGGTTATTGCTAAGCAAGTGCCACTTGATAGCACTGTCGATGACACTTTGTTGATGATCAAGAGTAGACTGATGGGGCGGTAATTGGCCAGGTTGGATTTGTCCTGCTTTTTGTGTACAGGACATATCTGGACAATTTTCCACATTGCTGGGTTCCACATTACCAGTGTCTTAGCTGCGCTGGAACATTGCTGGGTTCCACATTGCCAGTGTTTTAGCTGCACTGGAACTGTTTGGCTCGGACATGACTATTTCTGGAATACAAGTCTTCAGTACTATTGCTGTACTGTTATCAGGGCCCATAGCCTTTTCAGAATCCACTGCCTTCAGCCGTTTCTTGATATCTCATGGAATGAATCGAATTGGCTGAAGACTGGCATCTGTGACGCTGGGGACCTCCGGAGGAGGCAAAGATGGATCAGCCACTTGACACTTCTGGCTGAAGATGGTTTAAAATACTTCAGCTTTGTCTTTTGCATTGATGTGCTGGACTCCCCCATCATTGAGGATGGGATATTTGTATGTGGAGCCTTGTCCTCCACTTAGTTGTTTAATTTTGTCTACCACCATTCACAACAGGACTGCAGGGGTTAGATCTGATCCGTTAGTTGTGGGATCACTTAGCTCTGTCTATTGCATGCTGCTTTCACTGTTTAGCATGTAAGTAGTCCTGTGTTGTAGCTTCACCAGGTTAACACTCATTTTTAGGTATGTTTGGCGCTGTGCCTTACATTCCCTGCTGCACATTTTATTGAACCAGGGTTGATGGTAATGGCAGAGAGGGGGATATGCTAGGCCATGAGTTTAACAAATTGTGGTTGCATACAGTTCTGCTGCTGCTGATGGTCCACATCGCCTCATGGATCTCAGTTTTGAGTTGCAAGATCTGTTCAAAATCTATCCCATTTAGCACGGTGGTTGTGCCACACAGCACGATGGAGGGTATCCTCAGTGTGAAAATGGGACATTGTCTCCACAGGGTGGTTACTCCCACCAGTACTGTCATGCCATCTGCAACAGGTGGATCGGTGAGGATGAGGTCAAGTATGTTTTTCCCTCTTGTTGGTTCCCTCACCACCTGCCGCAGACCCAGTCTAGCAGCTATGCCCTTTAGGACTCGGTCAGCTTGGTCAGTAGTGGTGTCACCGAGTCACTCTTGGTGATGGACATTGAAGTCTCCCACCCAGAGTACATTCTGCACTCTTGCCACGCTCAGTATTTCCTCCAAATGGTGTGAATGGCTGTGAAATGCGTTAGGATATTTTATTGCGTTCAAGGTGCTATATAAATACCTGTTTTTGTTGTTGCTGCCAAAGTGATAAGATGAGGAAAAGAAAATGGTTAAAGGGCAGAAGAGTGATGCACAGGAGAAGAAAAGGAGGCATTGTTAAAAGGCTGTCAAATTGATCCCATTCCCTTGCTCTATCCACATAGTACTTTTTCTCTTTTTTTAAAAAAGTTCCTCTAGGAGATGGTTGATATGGAAAATTGATAAAATGTCACGCTGCTTCAAGAGGGGGGCACTCTTCTGACATTGGGGCTGGAGGAAAATGCTTCTGGGTTGTAGCGTGCCTGATCTAGGAGTGTTTGGTGCTGACACTAGAACCCCGATATTTACTGGGGCAGATCTCCTGAGTTTTTAGAAATTCATTCACTGGACGTGGGCATCACTGGCCCAAGCCCACATTTTTGTTGCCCATCCCTAATTGCCCTTGAGAAGGTGGGGAGTAGGAGAGAGAGCTGGGAGCCCATGCAGCACAGTTCTAACATCATGGCATGTGTCTTTCTGTTCCAACTGGTTCCCTGCCTAAAAGCCAGCCTGGTTAACAGGCTTGACTACCTGGAGCCAATGGGGAAGTTGCTCGTGTGGTAGCATTGGGGAGGGGTGGCGGTGGAGTATTGGGGCTGTATTTTGGGGTGCTGGTCAATGATCCGGAGGTGGACATGTGATTCCAAAGGGTCTGACCTTTGATAGTGGGGCATTTGATCTCTGAACCTGGGTGCAACCTGGGGAAGGGAGGGTTGATCCCAGTTTCTGGGGGACCTGACCTCTGATCCTGGAGGTGAAGCGGGGGCAGATTTCCATCCTGGCTGGGGTAAGGTTCAATCCGTGATCCCAGGATTGGGGTCAAACTCTGATCGTGGAGGTGGGGAGTTATCATGCACTCGGCCCTTTAATTATATTTTCTCTCTTTGATTTCTCTAGCATGCCTCTTTTCTCCTTCTTTTCCTGTCATTTATTTCCTTTAACTATATCCTGATTCCCATCTTAGCATTTTACAGGTTATTCTATGGCTCTTCTTGTGTGTTTGATCATAGTATGTATGTTTTTCCTGTTATCCCCTTATTGTGTTCCTTCTTAAATACTGTTCCTCTGCAATGGCTTTCATTGCTGAGGGAAAATTTTAGAGCTGAAACACCAACTATCTCATGTATCCCAAGGGCAAGTAGGGATGGGCAATATATGCTGGCCCAGCCAGTGAAGCCCACATCCCGTGAATGAATTTAAAAAAAATCCTGCACAGATGCTAACAGTCCTCCAGGTATCTCCAGCGATTTCTGTTTTTGTTTCAGATTACCGGCATCTGCAGCATTTTTTTGCTCTTGTTTAATTGGCCTACCGATCATTTAAATTTCTGCACTGGGCATGTTACCTGTAAAATTACCTCCAATGTATTTTTGGGTCATGATTTTTCTTTGCTCAGTGAGGTTGTCAGCATCATGACTCCCTGGTCAAGTATAATAGAACTCCCTCTGCCCACATAAAACGGCGTGTGCTAAATCGGAAATGAAAGGAGAGAATAGACAATAGATTCATCAACATCTGATGAGAGAAAAGATGAGTTAATGTTTTAGCTGGAGCGTCTTTGCTGGAAACAAACAATGAAGGCAGCCAAGATTCTTTACAGTTGAATTGAAACAAAGAAGAACAGACAGGACAACGTAAAGGTAATCGGTCAATTGTTCAATATTGGTGTAAAATGTCAGTTAAACTTTCAAAAATTCCAGTGTTCAAATCCACTATCTCTAGGTGAACAGAATGTTATTTCCGCTATGGTAAAATTATTACCCCTAATGGTGAATCCAATGACTGATCTTCCACTATTTATCCCATTAAGAGCAGTGGAACATGCCTCATAAATAAATGGAAACTGCTGCCTCTAGTCATAAAACATTTCATCTCTGTGTATTAATTATCTTAATCACATGTTTTAAACTGTTTAGAGCTGTTCAATTGCAGGCTGCAATCAGTCTCAGGGTTCTAATCTTTTGTTCTGAAGTAGACCGCCTCAGGTCTAGCTCACAGGCAGAAGAAGCAGAAGATGCTCTTTTGAGTCAGTTTTGAGAATTCAGTAAACTCAATTTGAGTTGCTGTCTTTAACTGAGCTTAAAGTTGCTGCTGTCTACAATTTCTTCAACCTGTCAGAACATTTAGTCAGGCCACGCATTTTTTTGTGGCACATCAGATTTTATTGCATACAAAATGTAATTTTCACTTTCTGAAAGCTGCATGTGTGAAGTAAAGATTTATACGGCTGGTCACATTGCAAAAGTTGGTCCTTTAAGGCAGGTGCGTGAAACATGAGGAAACAGTTATTTTAGGCTGTGCTGACAGATAAGACATCTGCAATTCCAGAGATCTAAATCAAAGTGTAAGTTATGTGGACTTGAAAATTACATTTAGCCTCTATAAATGCCTTTTAATTTTATTTTGAAGTTTGTGAAAATTGCCATTTGAAAATATGTCCCCAGTGATTTCACAGTCATACTTCTCCATCAACATTTCAGAATTTTTGTTTTCATTTCAGATCCACCATAAAACATTTCCCTTTTGGAATTTCTGTAATTATACCGCATATTGATCATTTTTGAACGTGCAATTATTCCAGCAAAACATTTATTTATATGATGCCGTTTTAATAACACTGTGAGCCCAGGGAGGTCATGGCTGAATATCTCAAATTGATAAGTAGATGAAAGGAAAGCTGTAGCATCAGATCTGTGTCTGGTAGAAATACCTGTATCGGTGACTTCAATATTTATGCTGTTGGCAATAAACCACTGATGAGACAACTTTTTTTTCACTTCCTTCTGATATCCATCAGCAACTTGAAAGACCAACTTTAATTTCCTCAAGGCACTTGCGATGACATGAGAAGAATGATATGACATAATCAGTTAGTTTTTCTACTTAATCTTCTGGTGGGGTCAGTTCTTCTCTGTCACTGCATGGTACACATTTTGGAATACTATTAACTTTAAACCAATCCCCAGTAAATGATACCGACTGCATGTAGATTATATACTCCCATCATTGTACAATAATTGTACAAATGTAGCCTTATGTGGAGTGCATTGTACATTTTTAAATCATTTCTTTGCCCTCACTGAAATTGCTTGTATTTCAACAAAGGACAGGATGATTCATTCCTAGTTTAAATTGGAGGATTGGAATTATCTTCATTGCATGTAAGAACATGGATGTTTGTGTAAATTTACAAATTGGATTAAAATACCAGATAATATCAAATGGTGTAGTATTTCATGTCTTAATGTCCATGCACTGGCACAATTGTGAAAATTAGAGCTGTGGTTTATTAGATTTTACTTTTAAAATAGGAAACAAAACTACAATGGTCTAAACTAGCGAGAAGAATAGTAGGGATGAAATACTTTTTATCTAACAGGACAAATATATTAAAGGGGAACTATATCAAAATGTGGACTAAGGGCTGAAATTCTGCTCTGGCCAGACATGCACCATTTCCCAGAGCAGAAGCGGGCCTGCCCAGTTTTTCTGCTGTCCCTTTATTTAAATAATCACAATGCGCTCCCTGCATGATTTGTGCCATGTGCTGGGCACACAAAGTTCTGGGAGGATTATGAGATTCCTTACAGTGACATACACACTTCCTGTTGGTTGCAAAGCCCTGAAGTTTTTAATTCTGCTCCCTCTTGGTTACCTCTACTTTACTTTCTGAAATCATTGTTCTTTCATACTTTTTACAGGGTTATCCTTAGCTTTTAGTTTTGTTGAATAAGTTGTCTAATTCTGCTTCTTCTGCTGTGCTTTTCTGTGATGAGCTAGAAGCCAGCCAAATCCCCAGGGGGAGCGGAGATAGCTATAATTTGTTCAAGAGCTTTGGAAGCATGCTAAGGTAGAAGTAAAGAGGCTTCCCATTTCTGGCATCAGGGCCAATCTCATCAGCAATCTGCAGTCAAAGCTGTCTGGGAATGGGTGAATGCTGTTTTTGGATATCCCTCTGGATGAAGCAATTCAACCCTTTAGACGTTTACGAAGACAAGTGAGACTGGAATCTTGCTGTGCACAATTGGGCTTCTGTATTTGTCAACAGAAAGTATTCACTACACTTCAAGAAGTGTAATAAATTGGCTGTAAAGTAATAAGGATGTGAAAGTCACTATATAAATAGAGTTTTTTTTTAAAAATTGTGCTTCTATATAACACAATAGTAAGTGTTTGTTGCTTAATCATATAAGAATCCTCTGAATTATCAACAATGACCTAATATGTGGTGGCAAAATCCAACATTTAACCTTCAACTTTTCACCCATCAAGAAGGCCTAAATTGTTTCTTGTTCCTGCAATGCATTATGAGTAGGATAACACTCGCTCACCTCCATGGGGGCCCCTGAATTGACTTCGGAGGTGGCAGGCCTGGCTTGATTATGCCCCCTCCTTCTGGAGCAAAAATTGTGCGTGGTTGGTTTCCATAGAGACAGGTCTGCCAAGTGGGGACATCTGAGCTTCCCACATCCATGGCAAGACTCTGGTCCTATAAATCAAAAACTAATGAATGGGTTTCAACTAAACTTAGTGCACAGATAGGGCCCAAGGAAAAACTGATTCATTTTTGGCGAGAATGCCGATCTGGATCCTGGAATTTTTTAAAGGACCCATTAACATTGGGAGATAGATGATTTAACTTTTTTTTTGGAATGTTGTGGCTGGTTTAATTTTGAATGTAGTTGATTGTTTTAGAATGTTGTGGGTTGTCTCAGCTGCTGTGGTGGAATTTGTCACAGTTGTCAAAATGTGTGCAGATTTTTCAGAGCAGGTTGTTAGATGCAGATTGACTTGAAGCCTCTTCAGTGAGATGGAAGGTCTTAATAAAAAGATTTTTTTCAGCTTTTTAGCTACAGAGCATCAACCAGGCAGGGAAAAGCCTCAAGGAAGAGATGCATAATTATAGTAATGTTGCATTAAAACCCAGGTGGTGGAGGTATATGCTCTACTGAGTGCCCTCTTCACTTGTTGTTATCTGTGGCCAAGCCTACTTCCTAGCTCCCTCCCATCCTGATCCTATTCAAAAAGAAAGAAAGACAAGCAGAGTGAGAAAGCAAGACAGTAGGAATCCGAGACAAAAACAGAAATAAAAATACCTGGAAAAACTCAGCAGGTCCGACAGCACCTGCGGAGAGAAACACAGTTAACGTTTCGAGTCCACATGACCCCTCAACAGAACAGACCCCTCAGTAGGAATCCGAGAGTGGGAAATGGTAGAGAGACAGTTTCAGGAAGATAAGGAGACAAGCGCATGTTTTTAAATTGTTGTTCCTAAGCAATGGAACTGTTTACCAATGAGTACATAATATAAAGCATGCGCCGTGGGTTTAAATGCAAAAATCTAATGAAAATATTATTGAACGGTACTTCTACAGATACATCAACTTTATTTACATACAAAAAAATTATAGGTGCAGATTATCTCTGCAAAATAACAATACTTTCTGAATTAGTCTCCTCAAATATTGCAAAATTAGGTATTCTTCATCTAAAACGAATGGGCACTCACATTTTAGTGATGGTATAACAGTGCTGAACGAGGAAGCATCCTGAAACAGAATACAAATGTCTGCACTGTACAGATGACAGGCTAGTTCACTGGGTTGCATCTGGCCTGGCTTCTAGGGAAGTGAACAGCTGCCACTGAGAAATAATTTGCTTCACCAGTAGGGTTTTCAATCTCAATTAAAGCATCTGGCTAATGGTATAAGGCTGGTTTATACTGCTGTAAATAAAAATGGAACTAAGAGAAAATAAAGGATAAACTTTTTCAGAAGGGCTGATTTCTGTTAGCTGATGAGAAATAATCAGCATTTCCTCAAGTACATTTGAATGTGCGTTGTAGGAACTAGCACTCCCTCCTGTGCATCAGCCTCTGGGAGGTGAGATGTAGATTTGAGTGCAGATTTAAGGAGTGTATACTTGGTGACATATGTCCTCAAGCAATGCATGCTAATTTAGAGACTTCCATCATCCACTTCATCCTGGGGTCATCCAGATGGGACAAATGAGCTGTGAGCAGCAATGGTATTCAGTAAGTCCTTGTTGTGGGAATGCATTACTGTGCATGCTCGCTGCTACATTTCATTGCTTAGCATGCTTTCTTTGTCAGGGATTTGTACGCTGGAGCCTTGCACATTTGGCACAGCATAATTGTACACACTGTTTGTTATTCTCTCCAGGCGTGTCAACTCTAAGTAGCAATGTCAAAATTTCTAATGGGAATAAAGTGGAGCCTATCTAAATGAAGAATCTATTCCCATCAAAACACATTCCTTTTAGCTGGTTAAGCAATTTGTGAATTTAAGTGGGCGATTTCATTGAATGATTTCCCTGTTGTCCTCGCCATTTTCTACCAGTGCAGTCATATTGTGGGCTGCTTTGTTTACACAATGGTAGAACATCATAAGGACTTCTCTAAGCTCACCTGACTGACAAGAGATGGAAACAAACAGGAGCTGACATTAATGGGGAAAGCAAATGTTCTGAGATTGGGCTGCTCACTTAAAACAATCTGGGTGTAATTGGGATTTATGAGGAAAGAATGTGAGCAGTGACCCTTATTCATCAAAACAGGCTATTAGTTTGTTCAGTATTTTTTTAAGTGTGTTTCAGTGTTATGTAAAAGCTAACATAAATCCTAAACTAATTCAGTTGGAAAATTAAATTATGAATAGAGTGACCACAGTTGTGAGTGTATGACAGATTTTTAAAAAAGTACTGAAAATTCACCAATTTACATATGAAACAAAACACTGAATCTCAGAGCAACCTGGCTAATCCTCTTTCCAACAGCCCATGAAGTCCTTTGAGGTAGTACTCATGTTTATTAATTCGATCATATATCAGGTTGATATTTTCAATCTTACCAATTGAAATTTTTTGTTGGGTGCTCAGGTTTACCTCACCTGTCTTGCTCCATATTGTTGTAAAATTCATGCCATTTTGCTCCACTAATTCACACCTCACTTTTAGAGATAACTGAGTCTTTGCTGAGGTACCGCTTCCATTGCCGCCACCTTCATAAGGATTAACGGTGAGTAACGAGGAGGCCACTTGACTACAGCAGATAATTCAGCTGAACCTAATCCTGCATTCACCCAACCCCCTTAAAAGCACATTTTAAACAGGAGTCACAGAATGGTCAACACAAGTGGGAGCCCTAACCAATGGCTAATCAGCACTTTCTCCACTCTGTTCAGCTAACCCAGAAAAGACTAAAACTGAGCCTGGAACATTTCTGGTCTGTAAAGCTAGATAAAACTTGTTCCACCTTTAGAAGAAATGATCCTGTTATTAATTTCATGCATGCTTGAAGAAGATGGAAGTGTCTCACTATATTGCACTAGTAGATTGATAACTATAAGCCAAGTACCTAAAGAGCAAAAATGTGCTCATGGCCCCTAAAACACTCAACTGCTTGGCAGCTGTTAATGTAAGATTATAAAACAGTGCAATTTTAAATAGCCATGACAAATAGAAATTGTATGCATGAAAGGTGACACAAATTGAAGTAATCAGTACTTCTGCATGGTACAGTTACATGCAACAGTTCTTCTTTGCAGCCATATTAAAACGGCACTTCAGCAACAACGTTTTGCCTCCTGGAATAGGAAATCAAAGTGGTGTCTTCTGTTTCCACAGGCATGTTGGCAGCTTTGAAGGGTGTCGAGAGATCCTTGTAATTAAGTAGGGTTTAGCTCCCAGCCAGGATAACTTTCTGTGATAACTTCCTTCCCTTTTATTTAAAAAAAAGTTCTCAGAATGTGGGCTCCACTGGCATTTATTGCCCATCTTTAGTTAACCTGAGAAACTACTGGTGGAATTTCTTCTTGAAGCAGTTCAATAGAATTGAATGGCTCGATAAGCCATCCTGGTGCAGAAGTAGAGAGCTACATATGCACCATAATAATAAAAGTAAAATACTGTGGACACTGGAGATCTGGAACAAAAACAGAAAGTGTTGAAACACTCAACAGGTCTAGCAGCATCTGTGGAGGGAGAAGCAGAGTTAACATTTTGAGTCCAATATAACTCTCCTGCAGAACACATGTGCCAGACCAAGCAAGGATGGCAGGTTTCCTTAGTGAACTAGTTGAGTATTTATGACAACCTACCAACATCATGGTCGCTTTACTGATGCCAGCTTTTTGGTTACAGATTTTTAAGACATCAAATACTGTGCGGGTGTGATTTGACTTCTTGGGCCTTGACATCAACCCAGAGAAGGGAATGGAGTGTGTGAGGCCAATAACGGGTGATGAGTTCGCATTTCACCCAATGTGAAAGCTTGACCAATTTTAATGGCCAGTCGTCATCTAAATAATGTTTTCGGAATTCTCATCGCAATCACACGTCTGCAGGTGTACTGCCCAGATTGCATGACACAATTTCATAGTGACTACTTAAAGCATCAGTGCAGCTCTGCAAGTCCTAATAAAGAACATAACTAACATTATACTTCCATTTACCATTACCTCCCACTTCCTGATTTCACTGCTGCCAATAATTTGATGCTCATTTTATCCCATGTGATCTGCTCGACCAGCACCCACTCCCAACAGTCCTGCTTAGTTGACATCGTAGCCACTTTCCACAAATGTGTGCCATTCTCCCGCTCCTATCACATCTGCCTGATTCTCTCTTTCACACTATGCACTACATCTAGAGGAAGAACCCCCATCCTTGTGAGTCACTCATAATGCTGCCTTAACTCGTTTGGAGGAGAAAAGAGTGCAAAATGTCTGGGAGAGGGCCAGGACCAATAGAGGATCATCAAAGATCATGGAAGTGACCTCAGCAAAGGAAGAAGAGGCACTGAGGTAAGGGAAAGATCCAAGACCCTGAACATTGGCGATCACGAGTTTAGTGGAACAGCAGAACAGTTTGATTCAATTAACTTCAAACGCCCTCCTCTCCCACAAACAACTACGGCTTCAACCCATTTCAACATATCAACCAGTATGGTGCTTCATGTGCACCTTAACATCTTCTAAATACCATTACTAAATGTATGCCTATTCAGACTGGTTTGAAGGTCACTGACCCTGTGGCACATTAATGCTTTGATTAACAGTGTATCTCAACATTTATTCTTAAATCTTTGTCACTAGCTGTAATTATGGGGCAACATTTGTATCTTATTTATTTAGAAGAGTTACTAGTGTGATGTCCGAATGTAGAGATGTGAATTTTAAAAATCTGTTCCATATTGTTGCATTGCCAATATATTAGAATAATGTTATGGAGCAACTGAAATATACACTTAATAGTAAATTAACATTACAACATTGCTGAGCATTAAATAGTAAAGTTTCCAAGAATCAGCTCCCAATGATAGAGCTAACATCATATAGGGTCAATTAGGTGACCCATGCTCTAGACTTGTGAGGCTCCACACTGGGAGCAGAGCCTGCCAATATTACCCCTTGGCTATCAGCAAAAGGCAGAGGCATTAAAATGTCAGTGCCTTGCTGTTGAGTGATTTGATCCTAGGTGGTGACTGAATTGTGCAAGAACTTTGTTAGCTTACATGTCACGTGGACAACATCATTACTGATGAGTTCTGTTTCAACAGTCAATGCGGCACTTTCATGCAGTACTGAATTTACAATTATCTTCTTACTAATAAAAATTAGTTTCTACTGTTCCCCTGTACTGTTCTATTGTATCTACGGAATTAATTTAAACTTATTATAATTGAGCAGGATGAAATGAAATGGAATTTTTGCGTGGTATTTTATCATTAACAGAGCAAAATTACACCCTTGGTTACAGCCCTACCTTTTAAATTTCGGTTTCATAACCAGCAGCACCCTAACTGGAAGCTGTGAGCCCCACCCAAAACTGAAACTTGAGCCATATTAGAATTTTTAGCATGGCTGCTGGTGTCTGTTGTACTTTCAGAGGCAGGTCATGCATTTTACTTAGATTAAAATTGAGCTTCCTTGGATCGATGATGACTTCTGAGACGGGGGTGGGGGGTGGGGGTAGTGGTTGGGGGGGAAGGTGGCCACAGCAGCAGTGTGGGGTTGGGAACAGGGCCACACAAAGACTGTGGAGTTGAGAGAGTACCCTCCTTAGAATTGTCATGTCAGGCTCTGCCTAATTCATCCCAGATTCTGCGAGGGCATGTAAAACAGGAGTTTGGTCTCTATTTTTATATGTAACAGACCTAGACTGTTTCATCTAACCATCCATGTTGCTTAGATTGGATGTTGTGCCCCAAAATTGGTTCTTTTTTCCCATTTTCTCCCCAGAAAACAATTACCTCAAGGACCAATTTCTATCTCCCAGATTCTGAAGATTTTAAAAATGTGTAAGTAGCCTTCTTCATTATTAAACGACTGGTTAAAGGAAGTATTTCAAGAAATATCAATTTAAGAAAAACATTTATCACATAAATTATAGTTACATTAAGCAGCAGTTGTACTATTTGATTAATCACTTTATTTTTTATGTGCTATAACAGGTTTCATGTGATTAATTAAATTAGCAAACATTTAAATAAAACATTAAATGAATAGGCCATTGCACGCTGAGCAATTATTGACACTATAGAAACATAGGGCAGAATCTTCCGCTCTGAAGTCTAAGTTTGGTGGCGGGCAGGCAATTGGGAGTGATTACCACCACGGGGAGGGGCTGGATGGCTGAACACGTGCAATCTTGCGCTGGTCAGCTCATTGCTTATGCATCCATGCAGATCAGATCAAATCTCATGGTGGGGACAGGCAGGAAGTTGCCATCCCTGCCGTTACTTCGTGGGGTCGAATGTCCCGATGCCAGTTTAAAGGGCACCTGGACAGCCATTCACTCACTGTAGGCTAGGAGCTCTGGGTTGAGGAGGATAGATAAAGAGGAACCTGTAGATGTAATATACTTGGATTTCCAAAAGGCATTGGATAAGGTACCGCATGTAAGGTTACTTAATAACATGAGCCCATAATGTTGGGGTGGTATATTAGCATGGATAGACAATTGGCTACCTAATAGAAGACAGAGAGTTGGGGTAAGGGGCGCATTTTCAGGACGGCAACCTGTGACTAGTGGAGTGCCACAGGGATCAGTGCTGGGGCCTCAATTATTTACAATATATATTAATGACTTAGATGAGGGAAGTGAATTTGTGGATGATACAATAATAGGTGGGAAGGCAAGTGGTGAGGATGAAATATGGAGTCTACACAGGGATATAGACAGGTTAAGTGAGTGGGCAAAAGTATGGCAGATGGAATATATGTGGGAAAATGTGAGGTTCTGCACTTTGGCAGGAAGAATAGAGGAGCTGAATATTATTTAAACGGAGAAAGACTGCAGAAAGCTGCAGCACAGAGGGATTTGGGAGTCCTCGTGCATGAATCCCGAAAAGTTAACATACAAGTTCAACAGGTAATAGGGAAGGCAAATGGACTGTTGGTCTTTATTTTAAAGGGAATAACGTACAAAAATAGCGAAGTCTTGCTAAAACTATACAAGGCACTAGTTAGACCACACCAAGAATAATGGTGTTCCCATGTATCTGCTGCCCTTGTCCATCTAGATGGTAGTAGTCGTGTGTTTGGAAGGTGCCGACTAAGAAGCCTTGGTGAGTTCCTGCACTGCATCTTGTAGATGGTACACACTGCTGCCAGTGTTCATTGGTGGTGGAGAAAGTGAATGTTTGTGGATGGGGTGCCAATCAAGCAGGCTGCTTTGTCCTGGATGGTGTCAAGCTCCTTGAGTGTTATTGGAGCTGCAATCATGCATGCAAGTGGAGAGTATTCCATCACACTCCTGACTTGTGCCTTGCAGATAGTGGACAGGCTTTTAGGGGGTGTCAGGAGGTGAGTTACTCACCGCAGGATCCCTAGTCTCTGAAACTCTCTTGTAGCCACAGTATTTATATGGCTAGTCCAGTTCAGTTTCTGGTCAATTGTGACACCCAGGATGTTGATAGTGGGGGATTCAACAATGGTAATACCATTGAATGTCAAGGGGCAATGGTTAGATTCTCTCTTATTGGAGATGGTCATTGCCTGGCACTTGTGTGGCATGAATGTTATCTGCCACTTGCCAGCCCAAGCCTCGATATTGTCCAGGTCTTTCTTCATTTGAACATGGACCGCTTCAGTATCTGAGGAGTCGTAAATGGTGCTGAACATTGTGCAATTATCAGCAAACATCCCCACTTCTGAACTTATCATGAAAGGAAGCAGCTGAAGATGGTTGGGCCAAGGACACTACTCTGAGGAACTTCTGTAGTGATGTCCTGAAACAGTCAAGTTCATGATACCAGATTCACAAGTGTGTGGCTTGAACAGAATGACCAGCGAGACAAGTTTATTTGATAATTCACAATTGCTTTATTAAACACCCACAACCCCACAGTACTAGGGGTTAAACAGAACTCACAAGCCCTATAATAACACTGGGAAACCTTTGAGAAGCTCATAAATCTGTCAAAATAAACAAACATTGATTATCAACTAAAAAAAATTCTCTTAACAGCATGATAAATCTGTCAAAATATACACACATTATTTGAATATCTGTTTAAAAAGCATAATCCTCTTAACAACTCATAAATCTGTCAAAATAACCAGGCTCACATTCCTCTTAACAGCTCTGTCAACAACCCCTGCTAGGCAGCATCCATTAGAGAGTTTGGAAGTCAACCAAGCAGGTATAATGAAATAGCACTACACAACTGTATAAAGAACCCCTTCTGGGCTGACTCCATTAGTGAGTTTGGAATTCAGTCAAACATTCAGTGAGATTCCATTGAACAATTGGGTCAACAAACCCCCCTGCGCTAAATATATTAAAGTCTTTGAAGACAGCCAGATGTTCAGCCATCTGTCAAGAGCTTTAAAACAGCCAAACAACAACTTGTGCCACCTCACAATTCATGGGGTATTTCTTCCTTGCTACAGGTTGCTGGTCAATTTTAACCATGCATCATTTTATGCCATTCTGTTTTCAGCAAATCTGGCCATTGTGTTTAATTCTGAACCGAAGTTTTATTCTGTAAAATCCTGGCTGTGGTAACAGTATTGTAAATTGAAGGATCTTTATCTTATGGAAAAGGTGAGCTGGAAGTGTCTATGCTGATGACAGAGGATCTAGGGGAGTAGCCCTAATGCTAATAGGAGGGTGTAAGGTGAGTGCGCCTGTGCTAATGAGAAGATATGATTCTCTATAGTAATGCCAAGTGTGAAATATGAGTGCTTGTATTACTACGTTGTTATATGGGCATTTTCTGTGGTTACAAAGAGTCTAAATTAATGAGGGAAATGTGAATTGAGAATGTCTCTGCTGATAAGAGGCTGCGAGGTGACCATGTCCCCGTTACTGAGTGTGCATGTCTCTGTTAATAACAGGCTGTGAGTTGGAATGGCCCATTTATACACGAGTGTCAGGTTTGAATAAAGGTATAAAGATGGCAAGAGGGAAGAGGAGCTTTGGTGATGAGAATATGCGAGGTGGGGAAATCTGTGTTAATCAGTGGGTGGAGCATATGTTAATCACCGAGTGTGTGTTTTAATTAGTATGTGTGTGTTTGTGTGTGTGTGTGTGTGTATCACTGTTTGTAAGTTGAGAGTGTGTGTGTTCATCAGTGATTGTGAGCTGGGAAAATCAGTAAATTAAAGTCTATGTGAGGTCAGAATGGATGTTAATCATTGTTTGTGAGAAGGAAGTGTGTATGCTAATCATTGGATGTGAAGTGGGAATGTGTTAATAAATGGATGTGAAGTCAGTGTGTTTAAGTTACCGGGAGGGTGAGAGGTTAAAGGCTGTATCTTAATTGACTCTGTAGCACCTGTTGTTTGGACACTACGGATGCTGTTTTGGTTCCAAAGTGGCATGTGCAGTGTGCGGGAACACTTCTGGTGTGGGCCATGCCAGACACCATTTTGGATAGGGCATTAGTGTGGGTGCAGTAACCATGAGGAGTAGTTAATTCATAATATTGAATTGATATCAGTGGCATCATTTTGGAGCTCACGATTTGGTGCGCACAATTTGGTGCCCAACTCCTTCAGACCACTTGACATTATCCTTGGCTTTCTGGAAAGCTGGCCCAGAATTTTATGGAGCAGAGGTGGCCCCATCCACTGTCCAGAAAGTCAGGGTTAGCCCGCCTCAGCTGGCCATGGAAGTCTTGACTGGATTTCCGATTGGTCAGGCAGTTAATTGCCTGCAGTTGAGTTTTTCGCTCCTCAAAGGGAGGATTTCCTGTTCCCAAGAGTTGCTGGCCAATCAGATGGCTGGCAGCTCTTCAGCCCAACTGGGAGTGGTGGCCACTACTAGTACTGTAGCCAGGCTTGGAACAACCAAGACGGATGAAAGCCAACAGTTTAGGGGGAGATGGTAGTATAGTGGTAATATCACTGAACTAGTAATCCAGAGCCTAGGCTATTTTTCTGGGGGTACGGGTTCAAACCCCACCATGGAAAGTTGGTGGAATTTAAATTCAATTAATAAATCTGGAATTAAAGGCTTGTCTCAGTAATGGTGATATGAAATTATCATCAGCTGTTGTAAAAACCCATCTGGTTCACTAATATCCCTTAGAGAAGGAAATCTGCTATCCTTACCTGGTCTGGCCTACATGTGACTCCAGACCCACAGTAATGTGGTTGCCTCATAACTGCCCTCTGAAATAGTCCAGCAAGGCAGTTAGGGACGGGCAGGAAATGCTGGCCTTGCCAGTGACACCCACATCCCATGAAAGAATAAAGAACAAGCAATGACAGAAGCCCCAAGTGCAGGTAAGCCGGGTCATGCTCATCAGGGCTGATAAGGCAGGCCCCAGTAAAGGAGGTTTGGTGGTTGGTCATGAGGGCAGGGGGAAGGGTCTTTCAGCAGGATGGACCCCTGCCTCCAGAGGGTCCTCCATGGGACACAGAGCACTGATCAGGAGGCCCCCCTCCCTGAGCCTGCAAGAAGGCCATGAGAGTATACCAGGCAGCCTTCCCATGTAACAAAGTGCCCATCCAATGCCTTTGGTAAAATACCTGCAATGGTGGGAAAGTGATGGGTATGCCAATCCCACCATCTCACCTGATTTTCCGCCCTCAGCTCCCTGCAGCCCTGTAAAATCCCTGCCCAGGCTGCAGACCACTCATACCAACTGTCTCACCATGTGCAGGTTACACCTCTAAGTTATCCTCTAAGTGAAACACCAGTGTCTGAACTGGTAGCTGTGAGTGTGAGAGTGAGTGATGGTGTTTCTTTATCACTGTCTTCCTGCCTTTCCACCTCTTTCCAACATTGCCTGTCCAGGTTGCTGTTCTTGCATGTCTGAAAGGAGTAAAATTCAATGGTAGGGTGAGTTGAAGGGAAGGGGATGGGGAAATAGAAGGTACCTGTTTACACCATCCATTGCTTGTAAATCAGAAGAGATTGTGGGATGGAGGATATGGGATGTGAGAAGGGTGATTAGATAAGAACATGCTGCTGCTGGCCTCAACCTCAGTCAATGCTGCTCCATTAATCGTGAGCAGTCTTTCTTCCATGTGGTTAAGTATGTGCAGTTGTACCTGTCCCCACCAGTTAGGTGCTACTGTCTCTGTTTATGGGCCACCTTGTTGTGCAAGAGAGAGGGAAGTGTATCAGTGTAATGCAGTCTATTTGACTGATGAGGCTGTCATGATTGACTAAGTCTTCAATGTGTGCAAGATGCAAGCTTGCTGCAGTGCTAAGTGTGTGAATGTGAGGTGAAGCTATGAATGTGGCCTGATAGAGATTGTTGGTAGGTGAGTGATATGGATGTGATGAATTGGGCAGTGTCTGAGGCTAGTGCTGCAGCTGGTGGGATATGTCATTCATTTATCAAATGGATCCAAGTCAGATGAAGTACGAAACAAGACTCTGTTTTCCTTGTTAGTAGGTTTGTTTGCAGGATGCAGCATTACAGATTTATGCCTCCTACCTATTAACCTAGTCTACGAGTAGTCTCTCTTTATACTCCTTTGAGTACCAAAAAAAAAATTAATTTACAAATAAACTAATTAAATTGACAGCCCCTTAAAGGGGCACCTTAACAAAGAGACAAAACTTTTAAGAAACTTAACAAATCAAACTAAAATGTTGTTTTGGGGGCCAATGATGCACTCCAGCCGCTGTGGTGCCCACCGGTCATGGAAGGTCTCAAGCGCACCATTGGACGCCACGTGCCCCTACTCCAGAGACACCCAGACATGAATGTAGCTGCGGAAGAGGGGCATACAGTTGAACTAAATGACCCTCTCAACAGCCCGCTGCCTGGACCTGTTAATGGCTAGACTCTCTTTATATGTGATCTCAGTCTTTAATTAAATAATGCCATCACCCGCGTATCTTTAACAACATAATCAACCACTTATTGACCTTGACAACTCATGTGTAGTCATTAAACTTCTTGCGGCACCACATCCAGGTTCTTGCGGCTAGACCACTTGCATTTGCAATGTCCCTTTGGAGGCCCTCTTGGTTTCCTGTCGATAGAGAACATTTGTCCCCCTGTCCAGCCCCTGTGCCAATGCCTCCAGTGTAGCATCTGGCAACTTTGAAACCTGAGAATTGTTCTCCCCTGTTATGCTATTATTCACTCATCTTGCAACCTAGCCAGTCTCAACCCCTGGTCCAGCCAAAATGCACCTCCCTTTTACAAGGTGCCAAGCCAACTTTATGTAGTACAAACTAGCATTATCTGATGCCAACCCCTGCTGAAGTGTTGGGTACCCAACAGTGTGTTTAGTGCTGGCTGCATGCTACAATCACTTGAATTAATAGGCAGCATGGAATTCGCATGCTGCCTGCATCTGACAGAATGACTGTGGTCAAAAAAGTTAAAAGAATTAAAACATTAGAAAGGGAGAGAGCTGAAGTCAATGGCAAGGAAGTGGAGTTTGCAAAAAGGACTGAAGATATTAACTTCTGGCTTCCAATATTTAATTGCAGGAAATTTATGCCCGCCAATGCTAGATGTTGAACAAGCAGTCTGACAATTTAGAGACAGTTGGAGGGGTTGAGGTGGAGCAGGGCACCCTCAGTGTACATGTGAAGAGTGATGCTGTATTTTGGGTGATGTCACAGAGGGGCAGCGTGTAGATGGGAAATTGGAGGAGTGCTGCACGACACTCTTCACTGGCGGTCAAAGACCAGGAATATCATTTGTTTATTGTAGTCCCACATTTTTCATTAGATTGGAATAAATTTGCATGTCAGCCAAACAACTAGCTCAAGAAATGCACAAAAATTCGCAAGAAATTTGATTAGGAAGAAGCGTGATACATTATGTGTGATAATGGAAATGTCATGTGAGCGTGACAGAAGAGGTATGGCACTAGAAGTGTAATGTACTGGACATCCTACAGTTTTTGTTTAATGATAGATACATCTATTGATCTTGCCTGTCCTTTTGTGGGTAGTACTGTTTGCGGAGTATGCTTTTTGTTGATTAAAGTGGTCCCACTGCAGTCTAATGTGACATACCAACCCATCACTGGAATAACAGCTTAACATTTTAATTTAAAATTCCATTCTGCGTTATTCCGGTGGAGCCATTAACCCATTCATTTGAAATGAATTAATGCCTCCAGAAAAACAACAGGCAAAAACAATTCAGATGAAGGTGTTAATTGTTGACATACTAGTATCCCATGCTACATTTTCTGGGCTTTGTAGCCTATCTTCAGGGTGAGATTACTGATAAGAACAGTAAGGTTGTAGGGAAACCTTTTATAAGAGTACTTGCCAATACAACCTTATTTGGCTGCAATATTTATTTTGCTTGTGTAGTAGATTGGTATGGAAGGAGAAGGACATGCCATTGCCATGTCCCTTTCTTATGGTTTGTTAACAGCTCACTGTGACTTCTATCTCGAGGAAACAGAGGTTGTACTTATGCTAATAGGTTCATTGTATGTGTAAATTATGCATAATAATCCAAATTAACATACTGAAATTCAATTAACTAGGAAATAGATTATTCTTTATTATTCCAAATACAGTTCAGCCATAATGTAACTCAAAGGGTGTAATATTGCTGAAAGAGGAATCATCTTCTCTGCACTATGCCAATTAGACTCACTTTACACTTGCTGATTAGCTTGCTTGCAGAATTAACTTTTCTGTAAATCAAATATTACAGGTTCAGGTTTCACAGGCAAGGAAGTGCTTTGCACGTCAGAGGTGGAGATATATTAACAAAAAAATGTTGGGCTGGCAGCAAGCATAGATGTTTTGGCTTAAATGACAGGAAAATGAAAAGACTGTTTAAAAACTTTTTTTTATTCATTCACGGGATGTGGGCTTCACTGGCTGGGCCAGCATTTATTGCCCATCCCTAATTGCCCTTGAGAAGGTGGTGGTGAGCCGCCTTCTTGAACCGCTGCAGCTCATGTGGTGTTACGAAGGAAGTTCCAGGATTTTGACCCAGCGACAGTAAAGGAACGGCGATATATTTCCAAGTCAGGATGGTGAGTGACTTGGAGGGGAACTTCCAGGCAGTGGCGTTCCCATCTATCTGTTGCTAGGTGGTAATAGCTGTGGGTTTGGAAGGTGCTGCCTAAGCAGCCTCGGTGAATTCCTGCTGTACATCTTGTAGATAGTACACACTGCTGCTATTGCGTTGGTGGGGGAGGGGATAAATATTTGTGGATGTAGTGCGAATCAAGCAGGCTGCTTTGTACTGGATGGTGTCAAACTTCTTGAGTGTTGTGGGAGCTGCACTCATCCAGGCAAGTGGAGAGTATTCCATCACATTCCTGATTTGTGCTTTGTAGATGGTGGACAGGCTTTGGGGAGTCAGGAGGCGAGTTACTCATCGCAGGATTCCCAGCCTCTGACCTGCTCTTGTAGCCACAGTATTTATATGGCTAGTCCAGTTCAGTTTCTGGTCAATGGTAACCCCCAGGATGTTGATAGTGGGGAATTCAGTGATAATAATGCCATTGAACGTCAAGAGGTGATGGTAGACACTCTCTTGTTGGAGACAGTCATTGCTGACACTTGTGTGGCGTGAATGTTACTTGCCACTTGTCAGCTCAAGCCTGGATATTGTCCAGGTCTTGCTGCATTCGGACATAGACTGCTTCAGTATCTGAGGTGTCACAAATGGTGCTGAACATTGTGCAATCATCAGCGAACATCTCCACTTCTGACCTTATGATTGAAGGAAGGTCATTGATGAAGAGCTGAAGATTGTTGGGTCCAGGACACTTCCTTGAAGAACTCCTGAAGTGATGTCCTGGAGCTGAGATAACTGGCCTCCAACAACCACAACCATCTTCCTTTGTGCTAGGTATGACTCTAACCAGAGGAGAGTTTTCCCCCTGATTCCCATTGACTCCAGTTTTGCTAGGGCTCGTTGATGCCACACTCGGTCAAATGTGGCCTTGATGTCAAGGACAGTCGCTCTCACCTCACCTCGGGAGTTCAGCTCCTTTGTCCATGTTTGAACAAAGGCTGTAATGAGGTCAGGAGCTGAGTGGCCCTGTCAGAACCCAAACTGGGCGTCAGTGAGCAGGTTATCGATAAGCAAGTGCCGCTTGGTAGCACTGTTGATGACCCATTCCAATACTTTACTGATGATCAAGAGTAGGCTGATGAGGTGGTAATCGGCTGGGTTGGATTTAAGAACATAAGAATATAAGAAGTAGGAGCAGGATTAGGCAATTCAGCCCCTCGAGCCTGCCCCGCCATTCAATACGATTGTGGCTGATCTCATTTCGGCTTCAACTCCAATTTCCTGCCCTCTCCCCATAACATTTCAACCCATTAGTTAAAGTTAAAAATCTGTCTATCTCCTCTTTAAATTTATTCAGCGTCCCGGCATCCACTGCAATCCGAGGTAGTGAATTCCACAGATTCATGACCCTTTGAGAAAAGTAATTCCTCTTCATCTCTGATTTAAATCTACCACCCCTTAGCCTAAAACTATGGCCTCTCGTTCTAGAGTGCCCTAGAAGGGGAAACATCCGCTCCATGTCTACTTTGTCTATCCCCTTTGGTATCTCATATACCTCAATTACCTCCTCTCATCCTTCTAAACTCTAGCGAGCATAGGCCTAAACTGCTCAATCTCTCCTCATAAGACGAGCCCCACATCTCTGGAAGCAACCTCGTACACCTCCTCTGAGCTGCCTCCAATGCAACTACATCCTTCCTCAAGTAAGGGGACCAAAACTGTGCACAGTACTCCAGGTGTGGTCTCACCAATGCCTTGTATAGTTGCAACAACACTTCCCTATTTTTATACTCTAATCCTTTAGTAATAAATGCCAAAATTCCATTTGCCTTCCTTATTACCTGCCGTACCTGCATACTAGCTTTCAGCGATTCATGTACGAGGACACCCAGGTCCCTCTGCACTGAAGCATTCTGAAGTTTCTCTCCATTTAAATAATAAGTTGCCTTTTTATTCTTCCGACCAAAATGGATAACCTCACACTTATCCATGTTAGACTCCATCTGCCAAATTTTGGCCCATTCACCTAACCTGTCCATATCCATTTGTAAATTTCTTATATCTTGGTGTCTCTACCTCAGGCAGTGTGTTCCAGATCCCAACTACCCTCTGGGTGAAAAATTTTTCCTCAAATCCCCTCTAAACCTCCTGCCCCTTACCTTAAATCTATGCCCCCTGGTTATTGACACCTCCGCTAAGAGGAAATGTTTCTTCCTATCTACCCTATCTTTGCCCCTCATAATTTTGTATACCTCTATCAGGTCCCCCCTCAGCCTTCTCTGCTCTAAGGAAAACAATCCTAGCCTATCTAGTCTCTCTTCGTAGCTGAAATTCTCCAGCCCAGACAACATCCTGGTGAATCTCCTCTGCACCCTCTCCAGTGCAATCACATCCTTCCTATAATGTGGAATTATATGAAGGCTGAAGATTGTAGCAAATGCTTTAGCCTTATCTTTTGCACTGATGTGCTGGGCTCCCCCATCATTGAGGATGGGGATATTTGTGGAGCGTCCTCCTCCAGTGAGTTGTTAAATTGTCCACTGCCATTCATGAGTGGATGTAGCAGGACTGCAGAGCTTAGATCTGATCCGTTGGTTGTAGGATCACTTAGTTCTATCCATCACTTGCTGCTTATGCTGCCTGACATGCAAGTAGTCCTGTGTTATAGCTTTACTAGGTTAACACCTCATTTTCTGGTATGCCTGATGCTGCTCTAGGCATTCCCTCCTGCACTTTTCATTGATCCAGGGTTGATCCCCTGGCTTGATGGTAATGGTAGAATGGGGGATATGCCAGGCCACGAGGTTACAAATTTTATTTGAGTACCGTTCTGCTGCTGCTGCTGATGGCCCACAGCACCTCATGGTTGCCCAGTCTTGAGATGATAGATCTGTTTGAAATCTATCTCATTTAGCACAGTGGCAGTGCCACACAGCATGATGGAGGGTATCCTCAATGTGAAGGCAGGACTTCATCTCCACAAGGACTGTGCGGTGGTCACTCCTATCAATACTGTCATGGACAGATGCATCTGCGGCAGGCAGGTTGCTGAAGATAAGGTCAAGTATGTTTTTCCCTCTTGTTGGTCCCCTCACCACCTGCCTCAGACCCAGTCAAGCAATATGTCCTTTAGGGCTCAGCCAGCAGTCGTTCTCCCGAGCCACTCTTGGTGAAGGACATTGAAGTCCCCACCCAGAGTACACTCTACACCCTTGCTACCCTCAGTGCTTCCTCCAAGTGGTGTTCAACATGGAGGAGCACTGAATCATCAGCTGATGGAGGGCAGTACGTGGTAATCAGCAGGAGGTTTCTTTGCCCATGTTTGACCTGACCTGAGTGACTGTGGTATTAATCATCCACCTCATCGAACTGATCACACAGACCCACAACTTCAAGTTAGTAGATCTCAGCACCATCATCAATGACCTTCATATCTCAAAGAATATTTCTGTACTTAGAGAAAACAGACAAGTTGAACTCTAAGAGATGAGTTGATGTGCATATTTTTGTTGTTTAGGATGATTTGATTTAAAATAGTTTCTTTAGTTTTACAAGGGGGGAAAGATGTAGTGTTCAATTGTTCGGTGTTTGATTATGTCTGTCTGGTATCCATTGTCTGCTCACTGTGTGTGATTAGTTCCCCTGGGTATGGTGACTGAGACAGGCAAAGATGGAGCGGACATTTTAAAACACTTGTAAGTAAAGTTCCTGCACACATATAACCTGGAGTGTATCACCTTTGCTTACCTCTGAGGCACAAAACACAACAGAGCTATAGCAGGTCTTGACTGTACAAGTGCTGACAGGAGATGTGCAGTGAAGTATTATGTTTAGGTGGGGCATGGGAAACAGAAATGGAAAATTTGAAAGTGCTGAGGCCAAAGTAGTGTGGTTCAGGACTCTGCAGAAAGTAAGAATGATCTGAAATTGAGTCTTGCCTTTGAAGCTCTGATGAGATAATTAATTTTTTTTCTGGCATCACTGCAGGTTCTATTTATGGAACCTTCCTGAAGTACATACTTGTTCTGCCTCCTTTCTCAACTGCTGATGAGAAATCTGCCCGAGACCCATCATGGTGGAAGAGGACCTTCTTCCTGCTGTTTGCTTGCTCTATGAACCCCTCTATGGCACTATCCAAGAACCCTGGCTGCAATCATCAGCAGAATATGAAAAAAAAGTTCTAATGTCCACCAGATAAAAAAGTGCTCCCTTCCCACACCCTTTAAAGAGGTGCAGGCTGCCTTTAAATAGAATCAGTCCTGCCAAATTTTCTGTTCTCCCAATTAGCGAACAGCTTTCAAAAAGCACATGTAGTGATGGATCAGGCCTCCTACTAACATTGCTGGGCAAGCAGATTGTTCTAACACCCATCTGTTATATGTAATATATGAAAATTGACCCCATGGTATTGAAAAGAATATGTCAGCCTGGATAGGAAACTGTGTAAAGGACAGAAAACTAGAAGCCCTGATTTTAACTTGGGGAGGGAAACAAGCGGGCAGGAGTCGAGGCTGGCAGTAAACTCCCCTGACCTCAGCAGAATAGAGTCTGAGAGATATTAAATACTGAACCCTACCTGCATAGCTTTGGTCAATCCCCTGCCTGAACTGCAGCAGGAAGCAACAGCTGAATGATGAGCAGAAGTACAGTGTAAAGCTGCAGGAATTTACTGCTGGGGACTGCATGAATAGTCCCTACCTATCAGCCAAGTTGTAGGGAGGAGGGTTGTAATGAGTTTGGGAAGGCCACATAGCAGGAAGGAGGGAAGCCTGGAGCAAAGGAGACACTCTTGTTGCTCCTGGTTTCAAGAAAAATTTTAAAAAGTAATAAGTCCTACCTTTTGGATCTCTTCTGATCCCAACTGCTCTCCCTGCCAGGGTGGTGTAGTAGGAAACACACAACAGTCTCCGCTTGAGGGCTCTGATTAAAATAACTATTGGGTCCAATTGCATTTAGAAAGGGACATTGCTGGTTTTAGAACAACAGATTAAAACCAGAGCCTGTGGGATTGGTGTAGGACATCGATAGGTGATCCATGGGTGATTTTAATTGCCCACCTGCCTGATTTGTGCAGAGTTGGAAGTTAAAAGTACCGCTCCTGAGTAATGTATGTGTTTCTAGACTGGAGGAATGTAAACAGTGGTGTCCTCCAACTGCTGTGTTTTAGGACCATTGCTCTTCTAAATATATCTGGAGTGTTCTGGAGTCTGGTGTCAAGGGCATAACATCAATGTTTACAGACAACACAGAAATAGGATTGTTGTAAGGGTGGCCGAGTTGTGCTATTAATGATAGAGTTGATCTGCAGACACTTCTTGGGTGGATACATTAAGTTTATTTACAATATTCTCAGCAGCAACTACATGTGTACTTTTAACTCCAACCCTATCTCTACACTGACTGCTGAGGTAGCCCGTGCTACTTTCCTATTAGTTACTACAGATCATGTGATCTTCCTTAACAAGTATTATTCTTAAAGGTACATTTCACATTAAATATAACCATAATTACTACATTCCTCTCCCTTGGTGATTTGTCTCTCTCTTTCTTAAATGGCCCACATGTTTACAGATGATCCAGGCTTCCACCTCCATGTGGTAAGATACAGGTCCAGCCACCCACTTATTTCACCTGGTAACCACTCTGGTCCTTCCCCGAAGTTTTTCACGTATACCGGCTCTCCATGGTAAATTTCATATCGTGACTATGTCAGTCATGTCTAGTTTTCTGGCTTCCCTAACTCCTTTCCACCTTCCCCTCTAAATTCAGTATTATTAAGCTCAATCTCATCCTGAGATGGCGTTTCAACAATAACTCCGCAGGTGTGACACCAGTTGTTGTGTGAGGGGTAGTCCTGTAATGAAAATGAAAGTGTGCTAGCTTGGTTGCCAAGAAACCACCAGTTAGCTTTTTCATGCCTGCCTTGAACGTTTGAACCGCCCTTCCAGCCAGTCTGTTTGAGGAAGGGTGGTACGGTGCAGTTTTCACATGAGTGATACCGTTGAGGCTGATAAACCGTTGAAACTCAGCACTCGTAAATGCCGTGCAGTTATCAGAAATGACTACTCCTGGTAGTCCATGAATGGCAAAACGTAGTGTCTGACGTAGTTTCTCAATTGTAGCGGCCGACATTGGTGACTTCACCTCATGTACGTCCAGCCATTTTGAATGGGCATCGACAATGAGCAGCAACATTATTTCCATAAAAAGTCCAATGTAGTCAATGTGTAATTGCACCCAGGGTCTACCTGGACACTCCCATGGATCTAATGGAGCTGTCACTGGCAACTTTTGCAGTTACTGACATTGTACATAGTGCTTTACTAAACTCTATTTCACCATCCATCCCAGGCCACCATAGATAGCTGCATGCTATGGTCTTCATTCGGGAAATTCCTGCACGGGCACTGTGTAGTTCAATTAAAAGTGGCTCCCTTCCCTTAGGAGGAACTATTACTCGTGCTCCCCACAATAAGATACCATCCTGGCTGGTTATTTCATGTTGTCTGTTGAAGTGCAGTTTCATTTATTCAGATACCGGTTCCTGCGACCAACCATGTAGCACTTGTTATTGTACCTGAGATAGGACTAGATCCTGACTTGTCCAGTCTCTGACCTGTCGAGCACATACCGGTGAGGAATCTTAAGAAATTTAGCAGTAAAACAAGTTCCTGTGGAACTGAGATGTGCTCATCATTTTCTTTTAAAGGGAAATGACTAAGGGCTTCGGCGTTTGCGATTTGATTGCCAGGCCTATGTATGAAAGTGTATTCGTATGCTGCCTGAATTAAAGCCCATTGTTTTATTCTTGCTGAGGCTATGTGTGGTATAGCCTTGTCCTCACTTGTGGTATGAAACGATTGTAAAATGACAGCCGTGTACATTCTGTTGAAATTTCTTGACATCAAAGATGATGGACAGGCCTTTTTCTATCTGTGAGTATCCCTTTCCTGCTGTGGTGAGCATTCCTGATATGTAACCTATTGGCCGTTCCGTGCTGTCGTCCATCCGATGAGATAGCACTGCTCCCACTCTGTAGGAAGATGCATCACATGCCAGCACCAATTCTTTCGTCTGGTCAAAATGCACTAATAGATTGGATGAGTGCAACAATTGTTTCATCTTTATGAAAGCTTCTTTCTGGGGCGCCTCTC
This sequence comes from Cetorhinus maximus, assembly GCF_964194155.1. Lineage (NCBI taxonomy): Eukaryota > Metazoa > Chordata > Chondrichthyes > Lamniformes > Cetorhinidae > Cetorhinus > Cetorhinus maximus. Next base: position 24,047,870 of record NC_135894.1, read on the forward strand.
AAGACCCACGTTGGTTCTTTTTGAGTAGAAAAAGCAGTGGCCCAGCGCTGTTGACAAATTGGGTAAGAACCGCCCGTAATATTTGATCATCCCTACGAATGATTTGAGCTCTGAGGCATCCTCTGGTGCAAGTGCCTCCCTTCATCCAGTTGGAGGCCCTGTGAATCTACCCGGTGACGAAAATAGATTTCCTCCCTCACTAGGAACATGAACTTTTCTTCTTTTAAACACACCCCAAATTGCAAGAAATGTCATAAGACTCCTAAGTTTGCCAAATGCTCTTTTTCAGTGAATCCTGTCTCCAATACATTGCCTAAATAGACTTCAACCTGGCGCAGTCCCTGCAGTAAGCTTTCCATTGTTCTCTGAGAGATGGCACAAGCGGAGGAGACACCGAAAGGCAGTCGTAAATATTGGTACTACCCTTTGTGGCATTAATTGTGCCAAATTCCAGGGAGGCAATATCCATCTCTAGTTGTTGATAAGCATGACTCATGTCAAACTTTGTGTACGTTATCCCTCCTGCCAGCTTGGCATACAGGTCTTCAAATTTTGGAGTGTGGTGCCTGTCTAGCTTAGCTACCTTACCAACAGTCACTTTGTAGTCTCCACAAATTCGGACACTTTGGCTGGGTTTAAGGATGGGGACTATAATGGGTGCTGCCCATTCTGAGAACTGAACAGGTTGTATAACGCCCAGTTTCAGTTGTTCAGTTCAACGTCGACTTTTTCTCTCAGGGCATATGACACTGGTTTCGCCTTCATGAAGCGAGGGGTTGCTTCCAGATCCACATGAATCTTGACCTGCAGGCTGTGGATTTTCCCCAGTTCGTCCTTAAAGATGGTGGCGCACTTTCTAGCTCTGGTAGCCCACTTGCTCTCAACTGAAAATTTCAACCCTTTCTAAATTAATCTCCTTTAACCAATTTTGCCCCAGAAGGCTTGGTCCTTCACCTGCTACGACTATCAAGGGTGGCTTTGCTGCTTTGATTCCATAATGGACAGTTAGTCTACTTATGCCTTTTACTTGAATGTCTTCACCCGTATATGTTTTTAGTTTGGCATCTGTTTTTTCTGAACTTAATTATGTTCACCATTATTCAAATATCTGAAGGTATGTCCCCCAATTACTGTAGTGGAAGCTCCCATGTCCACTTCCATTTTAACAGGCTTGCCTTTTACTTTCACTGTGACAAATATTGGTTCTGTTTTTCCAACTTTAAGATTAAACAACGAATAAATGTCTGAATTTGTTGTTCCAGGTTCTTCTACATTGTAGATTTCATTGGGCTTCTTCTTTTGTTTACAAACCTGTTTGAATCTTTCCTTGCACTGCCTCATTATACGCCCATTTCTGTGACAATAGTGGCATTCGATTTTTAAAAACTGCCAATCACTAAAAGACTGATTGTTTCCACCTCTATTAAAATTATTTTTCGATTTCACTGCTAAGTTATTTTTCTTTATTCTTTGGTTAACGAGGGCTGTTTCCCGCTTCTTGGCGGAATCTCGCTGGTTTGCACCACTTTTGGCTGCGGTTTCCCACCCGATGTGGAGGACGGTGTCATTTTGAACACCCTGTATTGCTTTTGAATCTCTTACTGCGCTTTCCATGGCCAGCGCTATCTCTAGCATCTTCTTAAAATCCAGATTCACTTTGGACAATAATCTTTTCTGAATAGAGTCCTCTTTCACACCACACACTAAACGATCTCTGAGAATGTTGTTCAGAGTCATACTGAACTCAGAATGTTCCGTTAGCTGCTTCAAATTTGCCACGTAACATGCAATTGTCCCACCCGGGGCTCTATTTCACAAATTAAACCTGAACCTGTGCATCGTGACTGGGGGCTTTGGTTGAAAGTGACCCTTCATGAGGTCCACCAATTCATTGAAATTCTTTGAATCTGGGGCACTGGGTGCCATCAAACTTCAAATCAAACCATAGGTTTTGCTCCCACAAGTACTCAAGAAGATCGCTCGCCTCCTCTCTTCCCCTGTAATTTTGTTTGCTTATAAAAAGGTGAGATTCTATGTATTGAGACCAATCATCTGTGGCTGGTTCAAAAGGATCAAATCTCCCAAATTGTGCCGTTTTGAGAGAGTGTAACTTCTTCAAATTTAACGGAGCTTGCTACTTACAATCACTGGGAGAGGTACAGTGTTGATTTCTTTTTAACTTGATTTCTTCTGTTCAATCCTGTTTTATCCTCATTGCCAGTTTGTTGTTGGTTGGTCGAGTTGTACTATTAATGATAGAATTGATCTACAGACATTTCTTGGGTGAAATTATTAAGTTTATTTACAATATACTCAGCAACAATTACATATGTGCTTTCAACTCCAACTCTATCTCTACGCTGACTCCAGAGGTAGTCTGCTCTATTCTCCTATTGGTTACTACAGATCATGTGATCTTCCTTAACCAGTATTAATCTTAAAGGTACATTACACACTAAATAAAAGCATAATTAGTACAGGGATATAGATAGATTAGTAGCTTGGGCAGATGGTTTTCAGATGCAATTTAATGCAGAGAAATGTGAGATGATGAATTTTGCCAGGAAAATGTATACACTAAAAGGTAAATCAGCATCCTTTCTTCCATAATTGCTGCTTCCACATGGATATCGGAAACACCGGGTTAATTGGCATGGTTCACAGTAACTGATGTCACCAAGCATAAAGCTAAAATGGTTCATAAATCCTCTTGTTTTAAATTTTCCATAGTTATTGTTAGCTAGTTAAGGCACTTGATAATGAATTTGACAGCTATGGAAGAAATCTTGACAAATTTATGAGCTGAAAGTCTATTTATGTAGGCAAAAGCATATTTTACAGATTATATAAACTGCCTTAGTAATACAGCCTTTAAATGTTTATTGGCTAACAAATAAATGTGTTTTATCTTTATTAGCTGTAGATTTTGTAACTCATCTTTATTGCATTGTAAAAGTACAAATGGATTTCCACTTGACGTTCCAGCAATTGTGCATTTATCAGGATCACTTCCCAACAAATAATAATAATAATTACATGTAGAGAACCAATTCCAGGTTTGTATCATCAATGAAACATGGTACAGTTGATTTAACAGGCAGGCATCTGAATACCCTTCCCCTGAAGAAATCATGCCTTCAGTATTACACTCAAGCTGTTCGAAGGGTGGAGATAGTTTAGACACTTGGATGGCGATTGCACTCATTTATTATGTTTAATTGGGAAATGCAGCAAATTTCAGCAACATACCTAGGCAGGAAGCTAAAACTCCCAATCAGAATTTTAATTAAGTTTCCTGGAATGGTTGAGGAATTTCATTTAAATTATTTAAGTATATTAGAGTATGTAAATGGCACCCTCAGACCCTATTGGCTGGCCAAAGTATCATCTGATGTGCACGCAGGGCACAGTTCTAAGGTGAACAAACGGTACCCAAGTTCTTGGTTACCCTGTCACCAGTTCCACTCTGACATCATTACAAACATACAAACACATGGGGCAGAATTTTACCGTTGGCGAGCAGGGGGTGGGGCCCGCTCGCCGACACATAAAATGACGCGGGGCTGAATCCCCCCCTGCCCGCACAGGGAGCGCATAGCGCTTCCCGCCAGACGTCACACTGGGCGGGCCTTAATTGGCCCGCCCACGTAAAATGGTGGCAGGGCCCGCTTCTCCGGCGGGGATCAGCTCCCCGCCCGCTGAAGATTGGGTCGGGCCCACTCGCCCGACAGGCAAAAAATTCTGCCCATGAATTAGAAGCAGGAGTAGGTCATTCAGCCCCTTGGGCCTGCTCCTCCATTCAACAAGATCATGGCTGATCTGAATGTGGCCTCAATGCCACTATCCTGCCTACCCCTGATACCCTTTGATTCCCTTATTAGTCAAGAATCTATCTACCTCTGCCTTAAAAATATTCAATGACACTGCCTCTACCATTCTCTGGGGAATAGAATACCAGAGACTCATGATCCTCTGAGAGAAAAAAAATTCTCCTCATCTCAGTCTTAAATGGGAGACCCCTAACTTTTAAACTGTATTCCCTAGTTCTGGTCCCTACCACCAGGGGAAGCATCCTCTCAGCATCCACTCTGTCAAGCCCCCTCAGGATCGTCTACGTTTCAATAAGATCACCTCTCATTCTTCTGAACCCCAATGGATATAGGTCCAGCCTGTCCAACCTTTCCTCATAAGATAACCCACTCATCCCAGGAAACAGTCAAGTGAACCTCCTCTGAACTGCCTCTAATGCAATTATGTCCTTTCTTAAATGAGACCAAAACTGTACTCAGTACTCCAGATGTGGTCTCACCAAGGCCCTGTATAACTGTAGCAAAACATCCCTACTTTTACATTCCATTATCCTTGCAATAAATGCCAACATTCCATTTACCTTCCTAATCACTTACTGTACCTGCATACAAACGTTTTGTGATCCATGCAACAGGACACCCAGATCCCTCTGTACCTCAGAGTTCTGCAATCTCTCTCCATTTAGATAATATGCTGCATTCTATATCTTCCTGCCAAATTCTTTCCCGCATTATACTGCATCTATTAAATTTTTACCCACGCACTTAATCTATCTATACCCCTTTGCAGAATCCTTATGCCGTCTTAACAACTTACTTTCCTACCTATCTTTGTGTCATCAGCAAACTTAACAACTATATATTTGGTCCCTTTATCCAAATCGTTGATATAGATTGAAAATAGTTGAAGCCCCAGCACTGATCCCTGTGGTACTTCACTTGTTTCATCTTGCTAACCCAAAAATGACTCATTTATGCCTACTCTCTGTTCCCTGTTAGCTAACCAAACCTCTATCCATACTAATATGTTACCCCCTACACCATGAGCTCATACGTTGTGTAGTAACCTTTGATGTGGCACTCTGGCAAATGCCTTCTGTACATCTAAGTACATCCACAGATTCCTCTTTATCCACATTGCTAGTCACTTCATCAAAGGTCTCTAATAAATTGGTCAAACACTATTTCCCTTTCGCAAAATCATTTTAACTCTGCCTGATTGTATTGAGATTTTCTAAATGCCCAACTATATCCACCTTAAAAAGATTGCAGCATTTTCCCTATGGCGGATGTTATGCTAACTGATCTGTAGTTTCCTATTTTCTGTCTCCCTCCTTTCTTGAAAAGAAGAGTTATATTCGCTATTTTTCAATCTGATGGGATCTTTCAGAATCTAGGGAATTTTGAGCCATTAAAACTAACACATCTACCATCTCAGCAGACACTTCTTTTAAGACCCTTGAATGATGCCTATCAGGACCTGGGGACTTGTCAACTTTTAGTTCTAAAAGTTTTCTCAGTACCTTTCCCCTGGTGATTGCAATTGTTTTAAGTTCCTCCCTCCCTTTCACCTCCTGATTCACAATTATTTCTGGGATGTTATTTGTACCCTCTACAGTGAAGACAGATGCAAAATATCTGTTTAATTTATCCTCCATTTCCTTTTTCCCATGATTAATTCCCATGACTCACTCTCTAGAGGACTGACGCTCACTTTACTTACTCTTTTCCTTTTTAAATACCTATAGAAGCTCTTATAATCTGTTTTTATATTTCTAACTAGCTAATTTCTCCCTCCTTATTATTCTATTAGTCATTCTTAGCCGTTTTTTATATTCTGTGCAATCTTCTGACTTGCCACTAATATTTGCAGAATTGTATGCTTTTTCTTTCAATTTGGTACTATCTTTAACTTCCTTAGGTAGCCATGGCTGGTGCGTCCTTCCCCCAGAGTTTTTCTTTCTCACTGGGGTGTACTTTTGATAAGTGTTATGAAATATCACCTTACATGTCTGCCACTGCATACTGACCTATCCATTAGCTAACTTCCCAGTTTACTTTAGTGAACTGTCTTCATATCCTCACAATTGCCCTTTTTTAAGTTTAAAACACTAGCTTTAGACCCACTCTTCTCTCCTCCCCTCTCATTTCTCTCCTTTCTCATTCTCAATGGCAACAGTACATTTCCTGCTATTGACTTTAGTAAGGTGGGTTAAACAAAGACAAGCATGACAATCAGATCTGTGGTGGAATTAGGCTGTGCCACCTGCTGATTGTTGACATTTGCATTGTGATTAAAGCTAATTGAAACCACCCTCCAGTAATTGCTTTAACAACGCACTTTTACATTAATGTGTTCATTTTAAGTACTTTCCAATTCTCTGAAATCTCACCATAAACTTGGCAAACTCACAAAAGTAACAATTAAAGATTGACTAATTTCAGCCCTTGTACTCTTGAGGCATTTGTAAAATTTGTTCTTTCAAGCAATGTGGGCACTGCTGGCAAGGCCAGAATTTATTGCCCCTCCCTAATTACCCTTTTAATAAGGCAGTGGTGATCCGCTTCCTTGAACCGCTGCAGTTCATGTTGGGAAGGTACTGCCACAGATTAGGTATGGAGTTTCAGGATTTCGATTGACCCAATTGTGTTGAAAGAATGGCAATACATTTCCAAGTCAGGACAATGTGCAATTCGATGTGCATTTGCAGGAGACGCCATTCCCATGTGCCTGCCAACCTCGTCCTTCTGGGTGGTAGAGATTGTGGGATTAGAAGGTACTGTCACAGAAGCTTTGGTGAGTTGCTTCAGTTCATCATGCAGATGTTACACACTGTAGCCACATTACGTCAGTGTTGGAGAGATTGAATGTTTACGCTGGTAAATGAGTGCTGATAAAACAGGCTCTTTTTTTCCAGATTCTTGCATGCTGGAGCTGCACTCAGAATGTGCCATCATACTTCTGCCTTGCAACTACTGGAATGTCTTTTGGGGGGGGTCAGGAGGTTAGTCAGCTGCCACAGAACACCTAGCCTCTGGCCTGCTCTTGTAGCCATGGGCAGCATTTTCGGGTCATCGGACAGGTTGTCGTGTCATCGGGCCCGGGAGCGGCCAGGAAACGGGCCGCCACCCGCGATGGGCCCCTGACTGTGATTTCACGCTGGCTGGCCAATGAATGGCCAGCTCAGCGCTGCCGGGGTGGGGGTGGGAAGAGGGCGAACGCTCACGTTAGTGCAGGTGCGGGGAAGCGCCCAATGAAAGTTTCCTGAAAGCAGAGAGCTGCCCCAGGGAGCTGTAGAATTTTAAAATCAGAAATAAAGTTTTGGAAATTCTGAAAAACATGTCCCCACATAGGATCACTCACATGAACATATACATAATAAAAAATTACGTCAAGACATTTGTTTTTTAAATTAACGTCAAAAACCTTATCCCTCCCGTGAATGAGGTTTCCTCAAAAATCCAAAGGCCGCCTGGCAATGAAAAATTGCTCTTAATTAATAAATTACTGGCCTTAATAGGCCTCTTAATTGTCAGGGGGCGCGCTGCTGACTCAGGCGTGTGCCAGCCAACCGAAATATCGCGCAACTGGATGTCGGGACGCTCATCCGACTTAATCGAACGCTATTTTACACCCGATTGGGTCCGGCATGCGTCCGCCTACAGGACGTAAAACCCTCTGCCCATAATATTTATATGGCTAGCCATTTAAGTTCTAGGCCAGCAGTCGCCCCAGAATATTGATGGTGGGAGTTGTAAGGGTGGCCAAGTTGTACTATTAATGATAGAGTTGATCTGCAGACACTTCTTGGGTGGAAACATTGGGCAGAATTTTGCCCTCGGATGGGCGGACAGCCGACCCCCACCACCGAAATGGGGCCCGCTGCCATTTTGAGTGGGCGGGACAATTAAGGCCCGCCCAGCAGCCTGCCTGACAGGAAGCGCTATGTGCTTCCTGTGCGGGGGGGTGGGAGGGGTGGGGGGAATCCCAATCTGTCAAAGTGCGAAAGAGCGCACTGCTCCCTGAGGCAAAGTCCTGTCTCAGGGAGATTTATGACAGGTAAGAAATGTCAAAAAATAGATAAATATTGAAATTATTAACATGTCCCCCTCATGTGACAATGTCTCACGAGATGGGACATGTTAATAATAAACACATAAAATGTATTAAATGTTTAAAAAACGTACATGAAACTTCATCCCACCAGTGGATGAGGTTTCATGAATAATCAGAAGCCCGCTGGGGCTCCTGGCCTGCCCGCCAGCCTTAAGCTTGGACAGGCAGGGTCTTTAATTATCTTATTGGGCCTGTCAATGGCCTCAATTGGTCATTGACAGGTCGGTGGGCGGACAGCTGATTTCGCTGTCTGCTCAACTTCCTAAAAATTTAAAGGGACTGGGATTCCTCCCGACGTCATCCCGCATCATTTTCCCCTCGGCGAGTAGGCCCCGCCCCCAAATCGCCGAGGGGAAAATCCTGCCCATTAAGTTTATTTACAATATACTCAGCAGCAACTACACGTGTTCTTTCAACTTCAACTCCATCTCTACACTGACCGCTGAGGTCGCCCACGCTACTCTCCTATTGGTTACTACAGATCATGTGATTTTCCTTGACGAAGAATTGTTCTTAATGGTACATTACACACTAAATAAAACTATTATTACTATATTCCTCCTCCTTTAACTTGGCTATTCATATTATATTCAAAAGTACATATTTTTCAAGGCAACATAATATTTATATTGGGTAAGGGATTTACAAGTTCAGTCTTTCAGGTGGTTTCCTGGTACATGTGGAATGTCGCAGCTCCACAACTTCAGATTCTTTATCAGGAACCTCCTTTTCCGGAGTTGCCTGAACATCAGGTGCTTTGGTGGGCACTTGCAGTTCTGTATCTGATCCAGTCACCGCACTTATTTCACCTGGTAACCACTTTGGTCCTTCCCCAAAGTTTTTCACATATATCAGCTCTCACACAGTAAATTTCCTCTCATGACTATGCCAGTCATGTCCAGTTTTCTGGCTTCCCTGACTCCTTTCCAACTTCCCCTTTAAATTCAGCATTATTAAGCTCAATTTCGTCCTGAGACGGTGTTTCAACAATAACTCTGCAGATGTGACACCTGTTATTGTGTGAGGGGTAGTCCTGTAATGAAAAAGAAAGCGTGTTAGCTTGGTTGCCAAGGCGTCACCAGTTAGCTTTTTCATGCCCGTCTTGAACGTTTGAACCGCCCTTTAAGCCAGTCTGTTTGAGGAAGGGTGGTACGGTGCAGTTTTCACATGAGTGATACCGTTGTGGCTGATAAACTGTTGAAACTCAGTGCTCGTAAATGCCGTGCCATTATAAGAAATGACTACTCCTGGTAGTCCGTGGATGGCAAAACTCTGATGTAGTTTCTCAATTGTAGCGGCCGACGTTGGTGACTTCACCTCATATACGTCCAGTCATTTTGAAAGGGCATCGTCGACAATGAGAAGAAATATTGTTCCCAGGAAAGGTCCAATGTAGTCAATGTGTAACCACACCCAGGGTCTACCTGGCCATTCCCATGGGTGTAATAGAGCTGCCACTGGCAATTTTTGCAGTGGCTGATATTTCACACTTTGCTTTATTAAATTATCTATTTCACCATCCATCCCAGATCATAGATAGCTGCGTGCTATGGTCTTCTTTCAGGAAATTCCAGGATGGGCACTGTGTAGTTCAATTAAAAGTGGCTCCCTTCCCTTTGGAGGAACTATCACTCGTGTTCCCCACAATAAGCTGCCATCCTGGCTGGTTATTTCATGTTTTCTGTTGAAGTGCAGTTTCATTTCGTCAGATACGAGCTCTTCTGACCAACCATGTAGCACCAGTTCTCGTACCTGAGATAGGACTGGGTCCCAACTTGTGCAGTCTCTGGTCTGTCGGTCACAAAACGGTGAGGAATCCCAGAAATTTAGCAATAAAACAAGTTCCTGTGGAACTGGGACGTGCTCATCATTTTCTTGTAAAGGCAAACGACCAAAGGCATTGACGTTTGCGATTTGATTGCCAGGCCTATGTATGAAAGTGTATTCGTATGCTGCCAGAATTAAAGCCCATTGTTGTATTCCTGCTGAGGCTATGGGTGGTCTAGCCTTGTCCTCACTAAACAGTCCTAGCAATGGTTTGTGCTTTGAAACAAATGTAAAATAGCAGCCATGTACGTATTGGTGAAATTTCTTGGCATCAAAGGTGATGGACAGGCCTTCTTCTTCTATCTGCGAGTATCCCTTTTCCGCTGTGGTGAGCATTCTTGATACGTAACCTATTGGCCGTTCCGTGCTATTGTCCATCCGATGAGAGAACACTGCTCCCACTCAGTAGGGAGATGCATTGCATCAGCACCAATTCTTTCGTCTGGTCATAACACACTAATAGTGACGAGTGCAACAATTGTTTCACCTTTATGAAAGATTCTTTCTATGGTGCCTGCCAACACCAGTGTTGGTTCTTTTTGAGTAGAGAATGCAGGGGGGCCAGCACTGTAGACAAATTGGGGAAGAACCGCCCATAGGAATGATTTGAGCTCTAAGGTGTTCTTGGGCGCAGGTGCCTCTCTTATGGCTCTCACTTTCTCCTCAACCGGGTGGAGGCAGATGGAATATAATCTGGGAAAATGTGAGGTTATGCACTTTGGCAGGAAGAATAGAGGAGCTGAATATTATTTAAATGGAGAAAGACTGCAGAAAGCTGCAGCACAGAGGGATTTGGAAGTCCTGGTGCATGAATCCCAAAAAGCTAACCTACAAGTTCAACAGGTAATAGGGAAGGCAAATGGAATGTTGGCCTTTATTTCAAAGGGAATGGAGTATAAAAATAGGGAAGACTTGCTAAAACTATACAAGGTACCGGTTAGGCCACACCTAGAATACTGTGAACATTTTTGATCCCCTTATCTAAGGAAAGATATACTGGCATTGGAGGCAGTCCAGAGATCCTGGGTATGGAGAGATTTTCTTATGAGGAGAGGTTGAGTAGGTTGGGCCTGTACTCATTGGAGTTTAGAAGAATGAGAGGCGAACTTATTGAAACATATAAGATTCTTAGGGGTCTTGACAGGGTAGATGCCGAGAAGTTGTTTCCCCTTGTGGGAGAGTCTAGGACCAGAGGACATAATCTCAGTAAGGGGTCACCTATTTAAAACAGAAATGAGGAGGAATTTCTTCTCTCAGAGGGTAGTGAATCTGTGGAATTCTTTACCGCAGAGGGCTGTAGAGGTTGGTTCGTTAAGTATATTCAAGGCTGAAATAGACAGATTTTTAACCAATAAGGGAATCAAGGGTTATGGGAAAAAGGCAGGAAAGTGGAGTTGAGGATTTTCAGATCAGCCATGATCTCATTGAATGGTGGAGCAGACTCGATGGGCCGAAAGGCCTACTTCTGCTCCCACGTCTTATGGTCATATGGTCTTCTGCAGAGCTGCCCTCTCTCTGGGGTCTGTTCTAATTTTCTGTCCATAGCCATTTTTCTTCTATTTACCACTTTAAATGTATTGCTGCTTTAAGAGCTACCACCGTTTTTTTAAACCCGGGCTGTCTCTGCAGCTGTCGGCTTTTCTGTGCTGTGTTTCCCACGCTTTTCCAGTTTTGGCGGGCTCCTTGTGTTTGTGGGACTTCTTCTCCTTCAACTTTGTAAAACTTCATTCCTGTTCGAAAGAAAATCACAGCAGTGGGTTTTTCTCACTTTTCTTGGCGATTCTGCTGGGTTTTTGCTTTTTTTTTAAACTTCGCAGGTTCTTTTGATGTTGGATGTCCCATACTTTGGGAGTCCCAGCGGCCTTGTGATCCAATTGGGCTATTTTCTTTTTTTTGTTTCTGTTTTCGTTTAATTTTAAAACTGCAGCACTGATTTCTGCTCTGATTACTGCTCTTTTTTAAACTTGCAAGCAATGCACAAACTTCTCTAATCTACTGAGCCTGCGAGGCTACCACCTATTTTACAATTTAAGCACAGGTTCTCCCTTTCTTTGTTTTTCTCACCCGTCTTGTGGATTCTCACTCAGGGGTCTTGCATTTTGGTATTTTATTTTAAATGTTGGGGGTGCTCCGGGAGATTTCTCAGCCATTTGGATTGGGGCCCATTTTTTTCTTTAACTTAAAGTGACAGTATGCCTGATGGGTATATCTTCCTTTCTTTATAATTATCTTAGATACTCACAATTGCTGGGCGAGGGACAGTACCGGATCTGATTTATCCTCATCGCCAGTTTGTTGTAGGGTTGCCGAGTTGTACTATTAATGATAGAGTTGATCAGCAGACATTTTTTGTATGGAAACTTTAAGTTTATTTACAATATACTCAACAGCAACCACGTGTGTGCTTTCAACTCTAACTCCATCTCTGCTGAGATAGCCGCGCTATTCTCCTATTGGTTACTACAGATCATGTGATCTTCCTTAACAAGTACTATTCTTAAAGGTACATTGAACACTAAATAAAACATTAATTACTACAGTGGGTGAGTTGATAATGCTGTTGAAAGTTAAAGTGGCTAGAGGTCAAGGAGGTGGCTAGATTCTCTCTGTTGGAAATGGTCATTGCCTGCCATGTTTGTGGCATAAATATCACTTGCCACTTTTCACTCAAACCTGAATGTTTTCTTGCTGCATGAAGGAGCCGGCTGCTTGATTATCTGAGGAATTACGAATGGAACTGAACATTGCAATCATCAGCAAACCTCCCCACTTCTGGTGTCATGATGGAATGAAAAAAGAGCATTGATGAAGCAGCTAAAGATAGTGGAAGGCAAATTTGAGGGTTAGTGCTTGTGTCTGGGCCTTACTGGGCACCAAGACCTGTATTGCCTTCAAAAATCTATTGGTTACTACCTGGATCCCCTCAGAGCCTCCACTCTATGTGGGTCTAGGCAGAAACCCCAGCACCTGGTTTCTTTGCGTGTCCTTCAACTTGGTATTCAATTGAAAGACAAGGAGGAAGGTGAGGTGGGAAAGCCAGGATTACCCCCTGCCACCTTATTGCCATGCTTACACTGGAGTCATATTAGGCTAGGCCAGGTGAAGATGCCAGGTTTCCTTCCCTGAGGGACATTAATGAACCATTTGGATTTTGACAACAATCTGACAAACTTTATGATCACTTTTGCTGCTGCCAGCTTTTAATTTCCTGAAAGAACTGATTTCCAATTCCCAAACTGCCATGGTGGGATACATGCTCTTTGGATTATTACTCCAGGCTTTTTGATTGCCAGTCACATAAGATTACCGTTCCCTCACCCACTTTTTTGAGCCAGTCCATTCTGTCAGCTCTATGCCCTAGCATTTCAATAGCTCCATCACTGTCCTGGTTTAACTTGGTCCTTGTATGTCGGAATACATTGTGCTTTCCTTCAGTGCATGTTCCCAATTTTTAAGGCTGTTTCATTTCTTTAGCTTTTCTATCGCTGCACGTTAATGCTCTGATTAAAAAGTGTAATTCGAATATAGGTTTAAATCAAATATATTTAAGTAACTTTGGAGCTAAGACAGGCTTCAGTGAAATTACAAAACAGTCCAATGCCATTGGTTATATGTATACATTCTTTCTCTAAAAAAGAAAAAACCTAACTTGTAAGTGAAGAGATATAACAGGTTAATTACTATCTTATTATGATGTATTAAATACAGCAAGCATGATAGAGATATTCTTCCTTACTACTTCCTTACTACTGTTTGATTAAACAGTCATTGGCCTTGCTGCAATTGGCTACTGCTACGGAAATCACAATTAATCAATCAAAATAGCCCCTTTTATATCAGCATAATTATTCTATACCTCTCTGCTATAGGTGTAGGATCTTAATTGCACTTTGGCAAAATAACTGCATGCTTATTCTCTAGAATTTGCACATCCAGCAAGTTATTAACCGTGGGTTTAATATTATTCTGAACCAATAACTAATAAATGCCAGCAGTGTAACATTGGGTGAATGGATTATTTTATCAATCCATTATCAGTCAATTACTCTTCCTTTCTTACTGGTATTGCTATTTTCACAGGATATTGTTAATTCAGTCTAACTCCGGCTCTTTCCAGTATATGAAAAAATTCTGTCTAGTGCTTTTTTGACCTTTCTGCTGCAAATTTATAATAGCATTCAGGCTAGTTAATAAGAGTGCTCAGTGGTTTCTGTGCTGATTCTCGCCATCTGGACTGTTGCCTGGAATATGAATCTAAAATACCAGTGATGCCATATCTCTGTGCTCACCTACTGAAGCTTGCAAGTTCTGCTTCTTATTAATTTAAAATAAACTAGTTGTTTTTTTAATGAAACTGCCTCAGAGAAACTCAATCATCGGAAAGGTCTGAAGGTTCTCTCTGTTTTGTTCTGCATGATAAATCAGTTTTCTCTTCCGTTCATTTGTCCATTGGAATGGAATTTTTGGGCGGCCAGCCCTTTCAGAAACAGACTGCAGCAGCTGCTTGCCTAGATGCCGGAATTTTGTGCCAGTGAAATTTTCTCCAGTATCTGCGTGGGGCAAAGTTTGATGCTGACTTCCTGATTTCCTTCCCAGCTTAAAACAGGCACTTTGCCAGCTGGCGTAGGGCAGGAGAAAAATAATAATTCGAATAGCATCTGAAATGAGAGCGCTATGCGATTGTGTCACCTTAGCTGACATTCTGTTTTTCAGATGCATATGGGGTCAGTTAGCCTGAGGAAACAGCGAAAAGAGCTACATAACCTTTGCCCCCTTCATTCACCCATTTTATAAAAACATTTCTTCAGGTGAAAAAGGATCTTTACACCCTTTGTGGGGTCAGGATTGTAAAATATTTCCTTTTGGTTTTATCTGCTAGGCTCTCTCAGGTGCCACACATTTAATTATAAGCAGGATACATCACTGCTCTTGTATGTGCAATGGAAACCATGAAGGAAATGTTGGCCCAGTAACAATAAAGCTGCTTTATTTGTCCTTTCTTGTTTTTCAGGTGACAGACAGATTGCAGCTAAACACCATGTTGCAGGAAATATATTTTGCCACTCTTGTGTAACATGGGGCTGGATTTTACAGCCCCCTGCAGGTTTGCTAGGGGGTGGGGGGTGCCTGGGCCCCTAAGATACCATGGGCGCATGCCCGTCACATACCTATCCCCCCATCTGCTGCAATGTTACCTCAGGCGGTTTGCCCCCTGGCCCAACTGAGACCCTTAAGTGGCCAATTAATGGTCACTTAAGGACCTCTTCCCAGTACCGCTGGGATTTAACCATCGGTGGGAGAGGCCCATGCCAAGTGCCCAGCCTGGCAGCTGGGCTACGTGGGCTGGTGGTGAGCAGGGTTGGGGGGTACCTCCCTAACAGACACTTTGGCTCATTGGAGGCTCCCCCAAAGGTTGTTTTCACCCCATTTCCCTCCCCCAGGACCTGCCTACCCATGCCCCCCCTACCCCCTCTTCCCCCCTCACCAGGGCCTTCTAGCCTGGCCCCAGCGATCTGCTCATCCCCACTTAGTTTTCACTTGGGCTCTGACTTCCCGATGTTGAGGACTGCCTGTAGTCCCAGCAGTGGCCACCGCTCTCAGTGGTGCTGCCAGGATCACAAAGACACTGACCATTTGATTGGCCAGCAGCTCTCTGAGACAGGGCTTCCTGCCCAGATGGGGGTGGGGGAGGGGATGCCCCACATAAACCAATTAATGCTCCTTCGAATGTTAGATCCCTGTAAGGCAAGCTTCTGGAGTAAGGGAAAGTTCACCCCCAAATCTTTCACCGGGGCAGGTGGTAGGGCCCACGGCATTTTGTTAAATCCAGCCCATGGTTCTCTTTGTCCCCTCCCACCTCGCTTCTATTTTGCTGACACACCATAGAAATTGTTCAGTCAGATTTGGTTTGATTTTTCCTTTTTGTTTTGCTACACTGCATTCAGTTCTGGGCACCACACCTCAGGAAAGATATATCGGCCTTGGAGGGGATACATCGCAGATTCAACAGATTGTTATTATTGGGGGCTCTAAGGGTGAAATCATGTCGATCGGGGTTCCCAGCAAAGTGCTGCATGAGGTGGAGGGCCATGTGGTGACCTGCGAGACCAATACAGGTGGGGTGTTTACCTGGGTAAACTAATCGAGGCCGAGGGCAACATGAACTGTCAGATGTCTAACATCACTGTCACCTACCGCGATGGACCAGCTGGAGCTGGTCTACACCCACGGCAGCAAGATTCGCTTTCTGATCTTACCAGACATGCTGAAAAATGTCCCCATGTTAAAGAGCACGAAGAACAAGAACCAGGGAACTGGGGGGCTGGCCAGGGAAAGCTGCAATCTTCAAAGCTCAAACGGCTGCCCCAGCGAGAGGCCGTGGGATGGGCCATGGAAACATCTTCCAGAAGAGGAGGTGAGGCAGTTTCTGCCTTGCCCATCACCCAGCAGAAGTCCAGGGATTGCTTTGTGTATATGTTATTTTATAACTCTGTAGAATGATGTGAAGTCCAATTTGAGGTTTGTTGTCAATAACATTTTCTTTTCCATAAAAAAAACATGAGGACAGATTAGGTTTGTACTCCTTTGAGTATGGACAATTAAGGGATGATCTAATTGAGGTGCCTACGATGATTAAAGGAGTTGATGGGCTGGATAGAGAGAAAACCTTTCTTCTGCTGGGGGAGACCAAAGCATGGGGGAATAACCTTAATATTAGAGCTCGGACACTCAGGGTGATGTCAAGAAGCATTTCTTCACGCAGAGGTTAGCGGAAATCTGTCTCTTATGTAATTTATGCAATGCTGAGAAAGGGCAGTTGTTTACGAATTGCAGACAAAATGCAGCTCCATTTGAAGAATTACATCTGCCAACCTGCTCAGAATGAGCTTATCGCTCACATTTGAATTGACAAGTTAGCTTTACAACAAGGAGACATGAGTCAAATGTTTTAACAGGATATTGAGAATGGAGTGTTCAACCCCAGAGCATGGTTGGTAATCACAGAGTGCAGCAGGAGATCTGTTTTGGGGGCATACATGGTGTAGCATTTAAACAACAAACCACCAAAGGCAGTGGATCTGTAACCATGTGCTGCTGATTACTGTTCAATGGGGAGACTATGCTCTTGTGTAACATCTGGTCCATGGTCAGGAATTTTTTCCTCCGAGAATGGGTGGTTTGGAGGCAGGTGGATAGTTAAAAGAATTCATTTTAGATCACGACCATAACTTGACTCCAATGCATCCACTCCCGGGTTTAATGGAGATGCCTGCAAATAAACTACAGTACTTGCTGCAGTTGGGACCTTCATTAGTGCAGGCAGGTAATTCATGCCATAATGAGATATTTTTACATTGAATTTGATTTACCTTTAAATTTAACATCTTTAGCATGTGTTTCTTGGGCTTAGGAAACTGATGAGTGAAACAGAGGGGAGATTGAACTGCGGTTCGGGTGGTATTTAAACTTGTCATTGCCTCACCTGAATAAAAGCTCACTTACTGGTGCCACAGTTATCTCTGCCAAATGTTTGGCAGGGGCATACTTGTGTGGACATGGCTTCTTCTAAACTTTGGAGGTTTTCAAACTGACAAGATCAGGATGTGAGGCACCATGGATGTGTTTGACACCACACAAGGAAGCCTATCACCATTCATGGTAGTTGTCGGATCAACACCCGCACAGGAGGGAGGTGTACATGAGAGAGCTGCACAGGGAAGTAGGGGTTGAGGTAGCAGGAGGCATTACAGTGTCACGGGATCGACAAGGACTCAGCTTCCTTGACCTCTTGGAAGAGCAATGCTTCTGCAGGCTGATTGACATGTGAGGTGGCTGAAGACATCTGCAGACTTCTAGAGGTAGACCTGCCACCTGTTGGATCTGGTGGCCATGCATTGCTTGCCACTGAAGATAGGACACCCATTGCTCGCCCAGTCACTTCCATTCCTGCCCGAGATTCCAGGGATGCCCTATCGGCTAATGTTGATGCACAGAGAAAAGTCATCACAAATCAAATCCTCCAGGTCACTGCACCAACTCCACACCACTCATCCCTCTGCGTCCCTTTGCACTAAACTGTTCTTCAGTTATCCATTACACACTCTCCAATGACATTCATCATAAACCTAATGAAAGGGCAAAATTGACCTTCAAGTGCAACTATGGAAAAAACATTGAAGTGGTACGAATCAATAAATTTTATATGTCCTTCGAAAAAAGAAAACTTATAATCATAACATTCTATCAAACATCCACATGCATACATTTTGGTGAATTACAATTGCATTAACTTACACTTACTGCTGCTTCTATGTGGTGGATCCAATGCAGCTTCAGCAGAAGTGGAAGCAACTGCTCACATCCCTGCTCAGAATGCGAGATACTTGCGACTTCTGGATTTCAGAGAGTGCCACTTATCTCCAGGGCAACCTGCTGGCTTGGGAACATAGGAACATAGGAAATAGGAGCAGGAGTAGGCCATTCAGCCCCTCGAACCTGCTCCGCCATTTAACTAGATCATGGCTGATCTACCACAACACCATTTCCCCACACTATCACCACATCCCTTGCTGTCTTTAATGCGTAGAAACCTATCAATCTCTGTCTTGAACATAATCAGTGACTGAGCCTCCACATCAATCTGGGGTAGAGAATTCCAGATTCACCACCCTCTGAGTGAAGAAATTCCTCCTCATCTCATTCCTAAATGACCTTCACTTATGAGACTGTGTCCCCTGGTTCTAGACCCCCAGCCAGGGGAAACATCCTTCTTGCATCTACCCTGTAGAGCCCTGTAAGAACTCTGTATGTTTCGTTGTAGGCCACTATGAATGCTGTCATAGATAATTTGAGCAGGACTACTCTGACAGGGTTTCTTAGACCTGGTTGGCAATATTTAGTTTGTACTTACTCCAATTAATAGCTACTCTGAGCCTGTGCTCAGTATCAGTTAAGCAAATTCCCATACACGAGGGATCTTCACACATGGGTTTAGCATCCTTTGAAACTGCCAGAGAAAGGCTATTCTCTCGGAGACAGTTGTTTCCCTGATATGAGAGTGGCCTGGGGGCTCTGGATCTCTAGGGAAGCCATCCACATCTCAACATCATCTCACCGAGAACATACCTTGTAGGAATGATAGATTAGAAGTAAAAACTAGTATGTTACCTGTCAGAAAAGGCAGGCATAGTGTTAAGGAGTAGTTGACGATAAGCTGATTGTTTTAACACTTTTTGGAGAATATATGGTGTGTAGTAAATGCTTGTGTACATTTAGTTCTGAGATTGTCTCTGTGCTTTGGGAGTTGGTATAATGTGGGGAAATGTGGACTTCTGCATTATTGGCACCAGTTTTTGACAGTGAGAGGCTATGTGAGGGTTTGGGGGAGAAAAGGCTGGAGTGAAGTGAAATGACGAATTAATCATTGTTCTTTGAAAGCATTGAACTGTCCATTGTACACCCTCCTTTCTAGGAAGGAAACCTTTTCTGGATTATCCCTCCTGTGCACCCTTGTTATTATTGTGGACGGGTGGGGGGTGAGGGGTTGATTTCCAACCCCTTCACCATCATTCACTTCAGTTTTCAGAAGCAATGAGCCTCTCTTCATGGTGTTATAGGCAGAGATCAGAAAGCTGCAGTTGTAAGTGAAACTTTCATTGGGCTATATTGCAGAGCTCCATCAGATTTATCTAGGCACTTATAATGGGATTTGTGAATTCTAATTGTTCCATGGCTCTTCTATAGGTAAGGACATCATTATATTTATTGTCACCCTCTGCTTATGAAAGTCTTACTTGAATCATCGACCATGACAGCAAGGTACATTGCTGATCACCATACATACCATGTGGATACATGACTCCGGATTATGAAGACTGGAATGGTGGATGTTGCATGATGAAACTGTCATGGCAACTTCTCAGGTATCTGACACTGGTGTGCAGGAAAAGGTCATTGATATTGTGCACTGGCTGCTGCTCATTAGTTGAGTAAATCCTTCCGTTCTTAAAATTAAAAGTGTTGCCATATTGAGTTTTGAGGCTTTCATTCTGTCAATTGATTAACGGGCCACTTAAGTCCCTTGAGTGTTCAATCGACGCCGATTTTTCTGCACCCATGTGATCTTCAGGTGGGCGCATGGGTGCAATAGGCAGGCGGGTAGGACACATTTGACATAACCTCATCCAAGGGCGGGATAAGAGGGCTGACTGGGGTCGTGAATGTGCACAGTCAAGTATTTATTTTTGAAAGTTTTACCAACTTGCCTGTGTGATCTGCAGTACTTCAGAACACATCCCAGCTACTTTTTCTGGACTCTTAACCTTCAGGTCAGCACTTTGCAGTGAGGGATCTTTTCTGCGCTTGCAGGTCTGAGGAAGCTTTCCCTTAGCCTGGGAATGGGAGCTGAACTGTCCACTGGAGGCAGCTCCTCTGAGGAGGAAGGGAGGGCCAGAAGGAGGAGGAGGCCAGGAGCGCACAATCAGCCTCCAGGGGAGCCACCTTTGTGAGGACAGGCGCAGGCACAAGGGGTGCAGGGCCAAGAGGTAGTCCAAGGTGGAAGATGCAACTATTCTGCTGCTAGGGTATACAGGCGGTGAAGCAGCTACCTCAATATGTCTGAGGTGCAGTGCCGAAGGAGGCCCTGTCTCTCAAGGGAGACAGTCAACTATATCTGGCAGATGATTGGGCCTGAGATCTCCCCTAACTGTGTGGGTGGACTCTAAAGGTGACAGCTGCCCTCAGCTTCTATGCCTTTGGCTCCTTCCAGGGCTCGGTGGTTGATCTTTGCGGTGTCTCCCAATCAGCTGTTCACAGTTGTGTCAAGCAGGTTACAGACACTCTGTTCAGGCGTGCATTGACCTTCATCCACTACTGTTGGGACCAGGCAAGCCAGACACAGCGAGCCAGAGGCTTCGCGGCAATTGCTGGCTTCTCCCGTGTCCAGGGTACAATAGGCTGTACACATGTGGCCATCAAGGCGCCAGCAGGTGAGCCCGGTGCCTTTGTCAACAGGAACGGCTTCCACTCCATGAACATGCAGATAATGTGTGATCACAGGATGCTGATTCTACAAGTCTGTGCAAGGTACCCAGGCAGCTCCCACGATGCCTACATCCTCAGACACTCCCAGGTGCCGGGGCTCTTCAGTGCTCTAGCTGGGTTGTATTGATGGCTGCTGGGTGACAAGGGCTATCCCCTCAGAAGGTGGCTCATGATGCCTCTCCGCCATCCAAGAACAGAAACTGAGCAGTGGTACAATTGGAGTCACGCCTCCACAAGGGCTGTGGTGGAGAGAGCCATCGGTCTTCTCAAGATGCACTTCCGATGCCTGAACCATTCAGGGGGCGCATTCCAGAACCCCCCAGATCGTGTGTCACTGGTAGTGGTTGCATGCTACGCTCTCCACAATCTTGCGCTGGAAAGGGGGGAAACTGTGGACGAAGAAGGTGTCGACGCATTGGCTGCATATGCACACGATGAGTCCAGCAGTGAGTCCGAGGATGTGCACACACAGGGAAATGCTGAGGGGGTAGACGCTGACCTGGGATTACTCCAGGGAGGGAGGGACACCTGGGAGGCTTTAATCCAGCGAACCTTCAGCTAGCGAACCACAGATGGTCCACCAGGACAAGCCTGGGCTGTCGGCTTGACACTCGACACCTGAGTGCAAAATCTGCCAGGTTAGCAACAGTTACTAAGGGCATTGTTAATAAAGCTGAATATCCAAAAAACCACTCATTACAGTTTTGGAAACCAGACACATGCAGAAGAAAAGAGGCACCCTCAGCCATGGTCACATATCTGAATTTTACGTGGCCAACAAAGCAGCTTATTACAAAAAAAGGCAAGGGTGTTACAAATCAAATAAAATCATAAGGGCCTCGTCTCAGACCAACACAAAAGCACCAGTGATAAACCCGTGGTGTGCCAAAGGTGCCTTATGCTTCTGTTTACGGGCGCTACGTCTTGGTGCTGCCACAATGCTCGGAGTGGCATCTGAGACAACCTGCCGACTCTGCTGTCCTGTTGGCCTCGATGACCTTGGCAGCCGTCCTCTGGCCCGTGGAGCCTGTGCTGGCCCCGCCTGGGAGGGTGCTGCCCGTTCCACAGCTGGCATCTCCCCAGTCGTCGCAGCCTCACCAGATGCAACGGTCACTGGCAGAGGAGCTGCCGCCCTCATATGGAGCGCCCTGAGAGGAACCCACAGAGGTGACAGGCAGCTGCTCCGCCAACATGAGGACCTCCCTGCTCACTGTGGGTGGATGTCACCAAGGTGGGAAACTTGATGCCCACACCATCTCCCACACTGGCACTGACCAGCTGATGTGAGGGCTTGCTGGTCAGAGCGCATCCCCAGGAAGCCCTGATTGGTCTCCTGGAGGAGCCTGTCCATGAGAGTCGCCATTCTCTCCATGGAGGACGCTCGGCGCTCAGACATGAGGCTCATTGCTTCGGCGAGTGTCCGCGTAGACTCCTCCACCATGGAGACCAAGCCAAGCATAGTCTTATGTATCTCCCCAAGATGCTCCCGCACACCCGGCTGCATTTCCTGCACCTGCTGCATCGCAGATGACTCCAGAGGCACATCTTCAGGCACCGACTGAGCATGTGCCTGGTCCCATGCAGTCCTCTGACTGCTGGCGCCATGGGCACTCTCTGTCTCTGCCATCTCCTCCAGTGACTGTGAAGTGCCCTCACCGCTGTGCCCTGGGACAGTAGCTGATGTTTGAATTCCCACCGAGGTGCTAGTATCTGCGCTGGTGCCTGCCTCGGAGAATTGGTGCGATGTTGGTGAGACTTCAAGCGCCTCAGGTGTGAGAGGGGGCCCCTGCTGCTCCTCCTCCTGGCCCTGCTCTGATGATGCTGAAAGGAAGAACAAGGACAGTGGATCAGTTAGCGTGGAGACAATGACCAAGTCCATTCCTGTCCCCTGGATCATTATTCGCTCATCCTTCCATAACCAATGATCAAGCCATGTTGCACGATTAAATCAATTAACATTCAGCACTGCTATGGCTGTTGGGAGGATAATGCTGACCTCACTGTTGGGCATAAATACCTGGCCATGGCACCCCAGTCTCACCGACACCAGTGGACCTGGGTGCATGGCGCCTCCCCAAATCCAGGGCTAAGAATGGCGATCTGCACCTGGCCGCCTCCAGTCCTCGCACACTCGGCCACGTTATGCACATTCTTCTCCTGAAAATGAGAGAAGAGCATTGATTACGGTGATTGCACATGGACTCTGTTCGCGCACGGCCCACCCCAACCAGAGTGGGACACATCAGGGCTCCAGTGCCTCCTCACCCCGCTGATGCTGATCACCCAGAAAAAGATACCAGGTCTGCTCCCCACCCCCCCAACGCCCCCTTGGACACATGCTGCCTACATCACATCAGGCACCACATGGTTTATCCTCCCATAGCAAGGAGGCGCAAGCATATGCAGTGTAGAGGGCAGCAGATGGTTCGTTGACACGCCAACTTGAAGCTTCCCTCCCAGCATCTCATCACCCTGACTAGGACATGCCCTGGAGTTCTAATACAGCGCCTAGGTACAGCTCCTCCAGGTTGCTCCCACAGCAGTCATGTGGGACTCAGTGTAACACATGCTGTGGAGGCAAAACACATCTCTTCATCGCCCTCTCAGGCTGACCTCAGCATGGGCAATATCTGCCGGCCCATCCAGCAAAGGACAAATGCCGTCAATACAGGCACGACACTTGGAATTGGGGTGGTGGTGAGGGGGAAGGGGGGTGGGCAGCAGGGGGAGAAAGCCTACCTGCTGGGTCAAGTGACCAATGCCAACATGGTACTTGCCCTGCCCGAGCGCAACAAGTCATTGAAGTGCTTGCGACACTGGATCCTGGCGCGCTGCACCACGTCGCGGAAGCTCACCACCTCCGCCACCTCCTCCCAGGCACATTTTGTCATCTGGGGGGGCCTCCTCCTCCCGTCCTGGGGGACCAGCACCTCCCGCCATGTGGCCACCTCCTCGAGGAGGCAGCAAGGCAGATACCTGAGAAACGAGGGGCACATTGGCCCCCTGCCCTACTCTGCGGCCTGGCACGTCCACCCGCCGTACTCTCCGGCTCGGCACGTCCACCCACCCTACTCTCCGGCCAAGCACGTCCACCCGCCCTACTCTCCGGCCCGGCACGTCCACCCGCCTTATTCTCCGGCCCGGCATGTCCACCCGCCCTACTCTCCGGCCCGGCACGTCCACCCGCCCTACTCTCCGGCCCGGCACGTCCACCCGCCTTATTCTCCGGCCCGGCATGTCCACCCGCCCTACTCTCCGGCCCGGCACGTCCACCCGCCCTACTCTCCGGCCCGGCACGTCCACCCGCCTTATTCTCCGGCCCGGCACGTCCACCCGCCCTACTCTCCGGCCCGGCATGTCCACCCGCCCTACCCTGGCCTGCTCATCAGGAGCCCTCTGCTGTGGCCTTGCATTTGCCATTTTGAGCAGCCTAGGGAAGTCTGCCAAACCTTCGTTTAAACAGCCTGCGGGTCGCCATTGGACCTGGCAGTCTGTGCACGCCCGCTACCGCCTGCCCACTCCCGCTATTCTCGGGAGTCGAGAAATATGCTGGGCGGGCCCAAATTGGTCCGCCTGTGAATAATGGCAGCGTGGACCCGATTGCGGGCAGCAACTGGGTCCATGCCCACCCATGCCTGTTCCTGCACCGCTCCCTGCCAAATGGAAAATTCAGGCCTATCTCTACACTGACTGCTGAGGTAGGCTGCGCTACTCTCCTATTGGTTACGACAGATCATGTGATCTTCCCTAACAAATATTATAGCATTATTCTTAAAGGTACTTTACACACTAAATAAAACCATAATTACGACATTCCTCCCCCTTTAACTCGGCTATACATATTATATTTACAAATACGTATTTTTCAAGACAGCATAATATTTACACTGGGTAAGGAATTTACAAGTTCAGTCTTTCAGGTGGTTTCCTGGTACGTGTGGAATGTCACAGCTCCACAACTTCAGATTCTTTATCAGGAACCTCCTTTTCCGGAGTTGTCTGAACATCAGGTGCTTCGGTGGGCACTTGCAGTTCTGTATCCTCAACTCTTACAGAAACATCAGACATGTCTGTCCTGGGTTGAGTATCCTCAACAGGAAACAGACCCGGTCATGGTCACTGGTGGAACCAAATCTTGGTGATTTGTCTCTCTCTTCCTTAAATGGTCCACATGTTTATGGATGACCCGGCCTCCCACCTCCACGTGGTAAGATAGAGGTCCAGTCACCGCACTTATTCACCTTGTAACCACTTTGGTCTTTCCCTGATTTTCTTCATGTATACTGTCTCTCCCACAGTAAATTTCCTCTCGCGACTATGCCAGTCGTGTTTAGTTTTCTGGCTTCCCTGACTCCTTTCCACCTTGCCCTTTAAATTCAGCATTATTAAGCTCAATCTCACCCTGAGACAGGGTTTCAACAATAACTCCGCAGGTGTGACACCTGTTGTTGTGTGAGGGTTAGTCCTGTAATGAAAAAGAAAGCGTGTTAGCTTGGTTGCCAAGGCCTCACCAGTTAGCTTTCTCATGCCTGCCTTGAACGTTTGAACCTCCCTTTCGGCCAGTCCGTTTGAGGAAGGGTGGTATGGTGCAGTTTTCACATGAGTGATACCGCTGAGGCTGATAAACTATAGAAACTCAGCATTCGTAAATGCCGCGCATTTATTGGAAACGACTACTTCTGGTAGTCCGCGAATGGCAAAACTCTGACTTAGTTTCTCAATTGTAGCGGCCGATGTTGGTGACTTCACCTCATGTACGTCCAACCATTTTGAATGGGCATCGACAATGAGCAGAAACATTGTTCCCAGGAAAGGTTCAGCATAGTCGATATGTAACCGCACCCAGAGTCTACCTGGCCACTCCCATGGGTGTAATGAAGCTGTCACTGGTAACTTTTGGAGTTACTGACATTGCACACAGTGCTTTACTAAACTCTGTATTTCGCCATCCATCCCAGGCCACCATAGATAGCTGCGTGCTATGGTCTTCATTCGGGGAATTCCTTGGTGGGGTTTGTGTAGTTCAATTAAAAGTGGCTCCCTTCCCTTTAAGAACTATCACTCGTGCTCCCCACAATAAGATGCCATCCTGGCTGCTCATTTTGTGTCTTCTGTTGAAGTGCGGTTTCATTTCATCGGATACAGGCTCTTGTGACCAAACATGAAGCACTTGTCCTCGTACTTGAGGTAGGACTGGGTCCCGACTTGTCCAGTCTCTGATCTGTTGAGCACATACCGGCGAGCAATCTAAGAAATTTAACAGTAAAACAAGTTCCTGTGGAACTGGGAAGTGCTCATCATTTTCTTGTGAAGGCAAATGACTAAGGGTGTCAGTGTTTGCGATTTGATTGCCAGGCCTATGTATGAAAGTGTATTCGTATGCTG
Organism: Cetorhinus maximus; assembly: GCF_964194155.1. Classification (NCBI taxonomy): domain Eukaryota; kingdom Metazoa; phylum Chordata; class Chondrichthyes; order Lamniformes; family Cetorhinidae; genus Cetorhinus; species Cetorhinus maximus. The sequence continues at coordinate 24,074,051 of NC_135894.1, forward strand.
CCAGAATTAAAGCCCTATTAGTATTTCTGTATCTTCTTTCTATGTGCCTTCTTCTTTCTAGCACAGACTTCAATCTCGGCCTTCTTTTTGACTTCACTATTGGCCAGACTTCTCTCAGATGCAAACTCAACTTGTCTGAGCTCAGTGGCTGAGTCTCCCAAAATTTCATTATCTGTCTGCTTCTTAGAAAATTTTGCAACTTTCGCTTCCAAAGCTTCATTTAACTGATTCTTCAGCTCTTCCATCTCTTTTTTGTATTTGTTTTCTTCCGCCTGGAAAATTGAACATTGTTGTGTCTTCCCTGCCAACTCACTCTTCAGTTCGTTCAGAGAATTGCTGAATTCTTTCTGTTTCTCTTCATACTTTTCCAGGGGAAGAATTTTCCTGTCGGTGAGCAGGGGTGGGGCCCACTCGCCGACATGTAAAATGACGAGTGGTGACGCCGGGCGTGCGTCCTGACGTCACTGCGCGTCATTCAGATCCTCAATTCAGCAAGCGTGTAGCCAACTCGGCTGCACATCTGCCGAACTGTCAAAGGCCTATTAAGGCCGTTTAAAACCTAATTAATTCAATCCCAATGAGCTGCCCCTCCAACCTTAAGGTTGGCGGCAGGCGAAGAGCCCAGGCGGCCTTTGCGTTTTTCATGCCACCTCATCCACGAGCGGGATGAGGTTTCATGAAGTGTTTTAAAATCTAATAAAAATTTATACTTTTATTCTTTGATATGTCCCAGCTCATGTGATAGTGGCTGATCAAGGTTGATTTCCCTTAGCCAATTACGCCCTAGAAATCTTTGTTCTCTGCCTCTCAATATTAACACTGTAGTTTTGCTGATTGGCTTCCATAATGGACAGTTACTCTGCTTATGCCTTTTACTTGAATGCGTAGGTTTTTAGCTTGGCTGCTGTTCATTCCAAACTTAATTGAGGTTCACCAATATTCAAATATTCTAACTGTATCCCCAATTACTGTAGTGGAAGCTCCTGTGTCCACTTCCATTTTAACAGGTTTACATTTACTTTCACTGTGACAAATATTGGTTCTGTCTTTCCAGCTTTCAGATTAAACAACGAGTAAATGTCTGAATTTATTGTTCCAGGTTCTTCTATATTGTAGATTTCATTGGGCTTCTTCTTTTGTTTACAAGCCTGCTTGAATCTTTCCTTGCACTGCCTCATTATATGCCCATTTCTGTAACAATAGTAGCATTCGATTTTTTTAAACTGCCAATCGCTAAAAGATTGATTATTTTCACCTCTATTAAAATTATTCTTTGATTTCTCTGCTAAATTATTTTTTTTATATTTTTCGGCTAGCTGTTTCCCGCTTCTCGGCAGAGTCTCCCTTTATTGTGCCCATTTCGGCTGAGGTTTCCCGCCTGATGTGGAGGACGGCGCCATTTTGCACACCCTGTATTGCTTGTGAATCTCTAACTGCGCTTTCCATGGCCAGCGCTATCTCTAGCACCTTCTTAAAATCCAGATTCACTTCAGACAATAATCTTTTCTGAATAGAGTCCTCTTTCACACCACACACTAAACGATTCCTGTCGTTCAGAGTCATACCGAACTCATAATGTTCTGTTAGCTGCTTCAAATTTGCCACGTAACATTCAATTGTCTCACCCGGGGCTCTATTTCGTGAATTAAATCTGAACCTCTGCAACACTGCTGAGGACTTGGGCTGAAAATGACCCTTCGCAAAGTCTACCAGTTCATTGAAATTTTTCGAATCTGGGGCACTGAGTGCTATCAAACTTCGTATCATACATCGGCTTTGCTCCCACATCTACTTAAAAGGATTGCTTGCCTCTTCTCTTTCCCCCATAGTCTTGTTTGCTTGAGAAAAAAATGTAAAGAACATATTTTAATTTTTTCTTGGGCTGTGACTTTAAAATTAGATTGTGGATTTAAAAACTACCATGGCTGCAGTTTAAAAGAGATGTTCACTGGAGCAGGAAGAAGAAAATTTACAATATTGCTATCTCCTGGAACAGCGTGTGCCCAGTTGGACAGAATGGTGCTGGAAAGGAGACCCGGTTTAAGAGGGAACCGCCTAGCGATGGCATTTTGTTTGGCTCCTGACCAAGTGGCCAGGTTCTGTGTGAGGATAGTGCTGTAGATCAGCTCCTAGCCTGAAAAGAGGAAAGACCTGAAACCTCTCTCTCCTGTGGTTTGTAAGACTCCAATAATCCAGCCATTGTAGTGATCTGGCTATTCCTCACATCGCTGTATCCCCCTTTCTTTGAGAAACCCTGTCAGGAGGAAAAGTGGAAAAATCACCACTAGAGACATTTAAAAGCAGGTTTCAACCAGAGAACCACCGACTGCAAGTGCTGGGAAACCACCTCATGTTAGCCACAACAATCTGCAAGCAATCTGGAAGAAAGCAATCAAAGTCAACCCATCTAACCCTGAACTCCAGATTGGTGCTACTGAACTGTTTTATCTCACCCTTAAAATCCATGTTTTGTGTGTATGTTTATATGTGTGTATAGGGGTTAAGAAGGAGTAGAGTTTAAGTTATCAAGTTAAAAGTTAGCAGTTTATATTTCTTTCTCTTGCCATTGGTTAAAGTCAATTTGTTTACTAAACAGTTATTCACTTAAGTTTACAAAACCTGGTGCTCATATTCTGTTAACCTAAATTAAACAGTTAGGTAGAATTGGGGAAATATGGTGGTTTGGTCAAACTTTTCACATTTGTCATGGCTCGGGGAACAGTGGGGCTTGATATTACAGCGCACTATCCCCAGTGAGTCGTGACAAAGTTTGAGGGTTTGAGCCCAGGATCTTTTGGAACAAAAGACAACAACAATTTGGGTGTAGATTTAGTAAGTAACAAAAGCTAAAAGGAAACACCAGATTTGTACTGTCAAAAATAAGATGGCACTGGAAACTGCTAAAGCTTTCCTGCAAGTGGAAGAGATGTCCCTGACGATTTTACAAGGCGTCCCAAAAGCCAGGTTAATTGAATTGGCAAGTAAATTAAGAGTAGGATTGCCTGTCAAAGCTGGGAATGCAGAGATAATCGAAGAGATAGCACAGCATTTCAAACTGAAAGGAATACCTGAGAGATTGAGTTCTCCAAGGGGTGGTTCATTGGAATGGGCTTAAATTCACTTGCAAATTAAAAAAAAAAGAAATACAGGCAGCAGAAAAGGAAAGAGAAAGGGCATTCCAAAAGGAACAGGCAGAAAGGCAGGGGAGAGAAAGAAAATAAGAAATGGAAATGCGAAAACTTTATCTCCAGAGGAAATTAGAAATGGCAAGGTTAGAAAAGGAGGAAAGATAAAAAGAGAAAGACAGATAATTCCAGCTTAAAATGCTGGGAGTTAAAAAAGAGACACCAGTAGGTGAGGCGGGATTTATCTCCAGGTCAGAACCCAGTGGGGAGATATTTAAATTTGTACAAGCTCTTCTAAAATTTGAAGAAAGAGATGCTGAAGCATTCTTTATTTCATTTGAGAAGGTAGCTAGACAGATGAATTGGCCAAAGGAAAACTGGATATTGCCCATACAGAGCAAATTGACAGGTAGAGCACAGGAAATTTATGCCTCACTGTTAGAGGAGGTTTCTAGTGATTATAATGTGGTGAAAAAGGCCATTTTGAGTGCGCATGAGTTGGTCCCTGAAGCATACAGACAAAAGTTTCAATATTTAAGGAAGCAGCCTGAGCAAACTTACATTGAATTTGAAAGACTTAAACAAAGTAGTGTTGACCGGTGGATATGAGCATTAGGAGTTGAAACTATCTATGAAGTTCTCGGAGAGATTATTCTCTTGGAAGAATTTAAAAACTCCCTACCTTCTGTAATAAGAACACACGTTGAAGACAAAAGGGTTGCAACTGCCAGACAGACAGCAGTAATGGCTGACAATTATGAGCTGATCCATAAAACCAAACCTTTTTTCCATCGCCCCCATAAATTTGAAAAGGATAGAAAGTGGGAGAGTGAAAGGAAGATGAGTAGCCAGTGTAAAGAATGGATAGCTGGGAATACTTTTAGATCTCCTCCCCAGATGGGGAAGGAAGGTACTGAGGGTGGAAGTGAAACTCGGAGGCCTAAGTTTTACCGCTCTGATACAATGGGACACATTCATTCAGAATGCTGCAAGAAAATGCCACAGACCAAATTGTAGCTTTAACTACAAATAAGGGCCTGGAGGTAAACACGGCTGTGAATGCAGGTGAAGTGAATAAGGTAAATGAAAAATATAAAGGGTTTTTGTCTAAAGGAAAGATTTTCATCAAATGATGCAGCTAAACCCATAACTATATTAAGGGACACAGGAGCGACCCAAACTCCTTTGCTGGAGAAGGATCTAGTTTTCCCTCCAGAGAGTTCAATGAAAGCTAAAGTTTTGGTTAGCAGGATACGTAGAGAGAATATCCCAATTCCATTGTACAAAGTGCAATTGAATTGTGATTTGTTGTCTGGATCGGTGGTTGTAGGAGTGGTGAGGTACAGTGCAGATTTCTTTTTAACTTGATCTCTTCTATTCAATCCTATCCCATCCTCATTGCCAGTTTGTTTTAGGGTGGCCGAGTTGTACTATTATTGATAGAGCTGATCTTCAGACACTTCTTGGGTGATAACATTAAGTTTATTTACAATATACTCAGCAGCAACTACACGTTTGCTTTCAACTCCAACTCTATCTCTATACTGACTGTTGAGGTAGCCCACGCTACTCTCCTATTGGTTACTACAGATCATGTGATCTTTCCTAACAAGTATTATTCTTAAAGGTACATTACACACTAAATAAAACCATAATTATTACAACAGGAAAGAGGTGCTTTCTGTGAAGCATATTATGAGTATCCAAACTAGCCCCTTCCATGTTCTCATTTTCTTCCTCACCCCCTTCATAGCATAAGGGTGCAGAATTCCCAATGGGAAATACATGGCCCAATACTTAGAGTAGAGCTGACTGAACCTCTAAAGTGCTATATAAAGAGTTTGATACTCTGGCAAAGTAATACCAGCCTTCAGCCGTAGCACACAATATGGAATTGTCAATGTGCAGCATTAGAGTTCTGGTGAAAGGTCATTGTCCTGAAACTTTTAACTCTGTTTCTCTCTCCATAGATGTTATCTGCCGTGTTGAGTATTTGCAGCATTTTTTGCTATTATTCCTCAATGTTTTATTCACCTGAAGAATACCTTTGAGCCACTCCTATTGCTGCTCAATTACCTTGGAATGGAGTTTAGGGGAGTGTGTTGGTAGAGTTAGCTGTGCTTTGTTCACTCAGTATAGGTAATATAGATAAGGTTCCTGATGGGCTTTACAGAGGAGTGGTCCCCTTGTTTGAGGATGACTCCTACTGTTTTTATCATTACATTTGAGCTGGGTGTCTCTAATAACTCATTTCATTCAGATGATCATTGAAACTCTGCCCCAAAACATGGAATTCACAAGAAAATCAAGGCTTTGGTGCGATAGGTATTAGGATGCAAGTGCTACAAGTACTAGGATGCAGATGATCTTGGTAACATTAGGGTATACATGAATATTTTTTGAAAAAAAATGATTAACTAGTAAGTAGCACAGTCTTGACACCAGCACTGGAGCTCAAAGCTCCAGCTAACACCCGTTCTTAATCTCTGAATCTTTCTGAATGCAAACATGCATTTAGTGGCAGGAAGGAACTTCCCCTGACCTGCCACCATCCCAACACCAGTGCTATTTCAAGGGATCATGAAACACTCACAGATCAATTACAGTATGATTTCTACTACCTGTTGCTGTGATTGTACAAATGTTTAGTGCTTTCTAGAATTTTCTGCGAGAATGCTTTGTGTTACAGCTAGCTGCTATTCTTAAAACCACAGATGCCATATTTCCAAAGGGAGCCAGAAGGCCCTCTGGGCATACAGCTCGAAGGGAATGGGAGCAGAGATCTCAAAGATCATAACAAGGAGTCTGGCCCCAAGCACCTGGCTACAGTTTCGGAAGAAATTCGATTACTTCACACGAGAGGTCATGGTCAAGAGTATATCACCAAATGCATCTCGTACTCACCACACCGCCTGTGACTCATACCGCTGGCTTTCTGCAACTAAAACTAACTGATGTATCTGTAAATGTGGAAAGGAATTGTTTCAATTAGTTTTGTTCTGGTTGGTAACTGTCTGCAAACAATTAATATAAACAGAGAAAAACAACCTTTCAAATGACCAAACAACGTCAATGTATTTGCGCACTTGGATGTACACATGCACATAGCAGTACTTTCCAGAATGGAATTATTACCTAACAGCAGCAACAGCAACTTGCATTTATATAACTCCTTTAATGTAGTTAACTGTCCCAAAGAGCTTCACAGAAATGTCATCTAACATGATCATTTGAAAGGTTGTTTTTCTCTGTTTATATTAATTGTTTGCAGACAGTTACCAACCAGAACAAAACCGGGTCACGTAAGGAGATAATGCTTGGTTAAAGAGGTAGCTATTAAGGAACGTTTTAAAGGAAGGGAGAGAGAAAGAGGTGGGGAGTTTTAGGGAGAGAATTCCAGTTTATGGTTTAGGCAGCTGAAGCTATGGCTGCCAGTTGTGGAGTGGTGAAAATCAGGGATGAGCAAGAGATTAAAATTGGAGGAATGGCGAGATCTTGGAGGTTCGTTGGGCTGAAGGAGGTTACAGAGATAAGGCATGTAAGGCAGTGGTGGGATTTTAAAGCAAGGATAAGAATTTTAAAATCCAGGCTTTGACAGCTAGACCAGGTGGCCAGTGTAGGTCAGCGAGCACAGGGGAGATGGGTGAATGGCACACGGTGAGATTTAAGGTACAGGTGGCAGAGTTCTGGATGATCTGAAGTTTACAGAGGGTGCAAAGGTGCCCTTAGATGTGTCAAGTCTAAAGTTAACAAAGGGTTTTCAGCAGCAGCTGAGCTGAGGCTGGGGTGGGAGTAGGAAATGTTACGGAAGGTGAAAGTGGGCAGTCTTCGTGATATAGAGTCAGAAGCTCATGTCAGGGAGGCATTGGAAGAGGATGTTGTCATCAACCATGTCAACTGCAGACAGGCTGAAAAGTATCAGGACGGAAAGTTTGCCATGATCACAGTCTCATGGAGTATTATTTGAGACTTTGATAATAATGATTTCAGTGCTGTGGCAGGGACGACAACCTGTTTGCAGGGGGTCAAACATGGTTTGAAACATTAAAGTAAAAGAAAAGCACCATGGAAGCTGGAAATCTGAAATGAAGGCAGCAAATGCTGAAAATGCTCAGCAAGTTCGGCAGCAACTGTGGAGGGAGAAGCAGAATTAATATATCAAATCAAATATGACTATCCTTCAGAACTAGCTTGAAAGATCTCACCAAAGGCCACAAAATTTGGGTATATGGCACCCATTTTTTGACATCCAACTTATTGTTTCTTACCAAGTTTCAGGTAGGAAAATTGCTCCCTCAACAGTCTGGGTGGATATGGCCTTCTACTGAGAGCCCATCCCCCTCTCCCAATCCTTCTTCTAGCAGCTTTCCCTGTTCTGTGTCACCTATGCTTATTTTCCCAGTCATGATGCCGTCCAAGGGGAATACCCACTACTGCCCCAATGCCTAGGAGCAACTGGTTAGTATACAATCCTTCCAAACAGGTTGTCGTTGCAGTTGGGACCAAGCCCTTTAGCAACTGCCACACCACTTCCTGTAGACTACAGGTACTTTGAACAACTCTAGAAAGCACCAAACACTTCTACAATCATATAGGTAGCGTTAGAGGACCAGATGGGCATCAGTGCGCACCATGCACACTTCTGGAGTGAGTCTCGCCGGTGTGAGCGCGACATTAGCGCGTGAGCAGCGAGTCCACCAGAAGTGTGCAGTATAGCAACATCATGACATCAGTCAGCAAGTAGCACAGTCTTGCACCAGCACTGGAGCTCAAAGCTCCAGCTAACACCCGTTCTTAATCTCTGAATCTTTCTGAATGCAAACATGCATTTAGTGGCAGGAAGGAACTTCCCCTGCCCTGCCACCACCCCAACACCAGTGCTATTTCAAGGGATCATGAAACACCCACAGATCAATTACAGTATGATTTCTACTACCTGTTGCTGTGATTGTACAAATGTTTAGTGCTTTCTAGAATTTTCTGCGAGAATGCTTTGTGTTACAGCTAGCTGCTATTCTTAAAACCACAGATGCCATATTTCCAAAGGGAGCCAGAAGGCCCTCTGGGCATACAGCTCGAAGGGAATGGGAGCAGAGATCTCAAAGATCATAACAAGGAGTCTGGCCCCAAGCACCTGGCTACAGTTTCGGAAGAAATTCGATTACTTCACACGAGAGGTCATGGTCAAGAGTATATCACCAAATGCATCTCATACTCACCACACCGCCAAACTCAGTGTGTTCAATTCACCACAACCCATCACTCACCCACCAGCTACCACCAGAAATCAGGACCTGCTCCTAACATTCATCGGCTCCGCCTTAACCTCATGCACTTATCCCTGCTGCAAACCTCACACTCGCATCTCATAGTTTCCGTATACTTTCAGCTATTAGCTATGACAGACACATCACCCAAATACACTGCAACATGCTGGCACTCTTCACTTCGTTTTGCTGGGCAAGGTGGCACATAACAGGAGGGAGCAGCAAAGAACTGGCATGTCCTCACCTCCTCAGAGGAGAGGTGCTCTGAATTATTTATGCGGCAATCACTAAGGTCATTGCAACCAATGTTGCTGAAACCATCCAGGATGATGGTACGTTCATCCGTTATGGACCATCTTAAATCCCATTTTACTCTCATCCCACAATCTGGTATGAAATACAAGCTGCTGGTGGAGATTGAAGTTGCAGCTGAGTTCTGTTGCAAAGGATTCACTTCAGGGTGATGGGGTGACGTTCAGGAAAAGACTGATAGACACACGTACAGAAATACTTGGTGTATTGGCAAGTCTGCTAGACAGCCTGTTGTCACTGTCAAGGGCGATGGAGGTCTCTGGCTCCAACTTGACACAGGACTTCACATGTAGCTTTTCAGGTGGGGAAATGTTGACCAATTCCATTAGAATACATGCAGACAAAACACGATGCAGCATCTGATGGTCGATGCCTCAGATTTCATTGCAGCTCAGGAGTAATATTGAATGATGCAAATGGAAGCTCAGATTGAGGACATGAGATCTCTGCTGGTTGCCATGCAAGTCCAGCTAGGTACCGTGCAGGTTCAGCTGTGCGTGTTTAAGAGAGGGTGTTATCCAGACCTGTGAGGCTCAAAATGGCAGATTGGCTGCAAATCAGTGTCAGATGCTGACTGGTGTCACAACCTGCTCACTCTGTAAATTTCCGGTGCATGCATGGCACATCCAGCCTATCACCCCTGCTAAGATGGCAATTGGTAATGGGTCATGCCGGAAGTCGATGCGAGTGAACCTGTGCCATTTTTTTTAACTGGGAGCTCCCATAGCATCTAAACCAACAGTGCAACAGATCTGTAATCTGCAGCCCTGATCTCTTTGACTGACAGAAAATACCATGATGACTTTGACTCAAAATTGTAAGATGATGGACATGCAGCAAATCAAATCCATTGCGGATGGGGGGAGCTTCATGTGGTGCACTTTTGCTGATGGCCTAAGAGACCAACCTGTGACCAGCATATGAAGTGGTTACTAAAAGTCATTGTGGGCATTGTTTTTGGTGTTGGTGCCTGTTGGCAAGCCGCTGTAGCCACTAAGTGTCACGGTGGTGCATGCTGGTCCACAGGTAATATTGCCATTTTTCTCTGTCATCAGCTAATGTCTCCCAGGTGCGAGAATCGATGTTTAGCACCTTGATATCATTCTTTCAAGCATCCTTGAAGCAGAGCTGTGAGTGTCCTAAGTATGTCTGGCTCTGGCTACTATGCCATACCGAAAATCCTAAGGTATGGGACCGTCTTCCAGCCCACAAACACGACCGAGTCAGAGAAGCCGCCTCTGTTTGATGAGGGCCAACATACTTGGAGCTTTTCCTTTGGGAAGACAGCTGAATTTGTGATTTTTGTCCTTCCAAGAGACAGCCAGAACAGTGAAGATGAAAATTACTGAGCTTCCTTTCTTGATCCATGTTTCACAGGCATACAGCAAGGTGCTGAGAACACAGATCCTCATAAACCAGCAACTTGGTCTTAAGGTTCAGCTTGATGTTATTCCATGCATGTTTCTCGAGTCAGCCAAAGGTGTTAGCTGCTTTCCATTTGCGTGTATCGAGCTCTGCGTCATGAGACAAGGTAGCAGAATTTGTTAACCACTTCAGCCGGGTGTTATCTAATATGATCAAGGGCAGAAATGTGTCACCCTGTCCCATAACCACAGTTACCTTGATGCTTATAGTCATGAAGAACACCATTTATCATTTATGACACAAGTAGCAGCAACATTTGGTAAAGGTGGAACCGGCAATAAGACCGGTATTGAGAAGATTAACAAAAGCAAAATTCATTCAATTTCAGTACCACTTTCAAAACAATACAAGTCTATTCCATTCTCTATTCTCTGAATTGCTTCAACAATTTGGATGATATGTACTTGATGAAAACACGGAGATGGAAAATGAACTCTACAGAGTCTTTTATTATTCTTTTCCTGTAGCAGAACAATGAAAAAGTAGCTGAGAAAGATAAAACACCACTTTCAATTCTACTATACTCTTTGATTTGATACATGCTTGGTGTTGCAAGATTCTGGTCTTAGATATGATTTTGGCCACAGTGGTGTTGGGCACTTCCATCAGTGGTCTAAGCACCTTATGTTCAGGGGTGTTTCCCTGGTGCCTGATGCATAATTATACAGTCTAACCTGAGGGTGTAACAATAAATACCATTATAATCTGAACTTCACATGTGCTTTTATGTATGCTTCTTTATTCTATTTGAAGGCAAAGTATGAAACAAGTGGGACAAGGCCAGATACAGAGGTTTAGCTGTTTTTTTTTCCACAGACGCAGAGTAATATTCAGGCAACTTCCACTTATTTCACTCAATCCCACAGTACTCCTTCAATTTTTGACAATTTTTTTAGTGTAAGAGTGTCGGAATGTGTGTGGTGTGTGTGTGTGTGTGTTAATGTGAATGTGTATGTGAGTTGAGTGCCTGAGTATGTGTGCATGTTAATATGTATGTATGAGTTTCTGTGTATATCTCTCATCCCTTTCTGTTTCTGTATTTATAATTTTTCTTTCTATTATTTTGTATATAGTCCCATCTATTCCAGGCATTAACATGAAATACTGTGGATGCTTTCGAGCTGAAATAAAAACAGAAAATGCTTGAAAAACTCAGCAGGTCTGGCAGCATCTGCGGAGAGAGAAACAGAGTTAACAGTTCGAGTCCAATATGACTCTTCTTTGGAAGAGCTAATTTCAATGATTTAAGAAAGGACCTAGCACAGGTAGATTGGTAAAGGCAATTGCAGGGTAAAGCAGCAACAGGGCAATAGAGGGCATTCAGGGAAGAGGTAGTTCTGGTACAAACGAGGCATAGTATTTTGAATGGTGAATCCAAAGCTAACGAGATCTGGATGACAAAGCTAATAAAAAAGAGGGAGGCTCATGACAAATGCCAGGAGCAATATTCAACAGGAAGATTATGGAAAGTATGGGGGAATTACAAAAGTTAAAACGGAGGCAAAGATAGGATTTGAGGAAAGATTCAGACAACATTAAATTGAACCCTAAATTATTTGATAAACATAGAAAGTATAAGTGGCCAGCTTGGGAAGAGATTGGGCCTGTTAAGAACACAAAGGAAATTCTTAAAGTCGAGGCAGAGGACATGGCTAAAGTATTAAATTAGTTCTTTGAATTTGTCTAAACAAGGGAAGTGGATGACTAAATGAGGAAAGGAAAGTAATGGACAGGATTGTTACAGATAAAGAAGATATACTAAAAAGATTAGCATTACTGAAAGTTGGTAAGTTGCCTGGTCCAGATGAAATGCCTCCGAGTTTCCTGAAAAAAGCAAAAGTGGAGGGGTAATGGATGCATTAGTAAAAATCTTTCAATGCTTGTTGAATACAGGAATAGTGTCGGAGAATTGGAGTGTAGTTAGTTATATCAGTATTCAAGAATGCGGAGAGGGATAAACCAGGAAACTACAGTCAAGCAGCCAAACAACAGGGCTAGGGAGCTTATTTAAACCATTATCAGTGACTAAATACATTTTTTTTTTGGAATGGCATGGTTTAATCAAGGAGAGCCAGCATGGATTTGTTCAAGGTAAAACATGACTGACTAACTTGATTGAACTTTTTGATGAAGTATGTTATGACCCCAGTGAGAATTTGTAAACCAAAAGAACCAAATGTGACTAATGTCCCTCGAGGGAAGAAATTACCAACAAGATTTCACTTTTTGTAACTTCTACCTTAAATTAAACTTAAATTAACAGACAAATCAGTCAGTACGAGCTGTAAATTAAATATGGAAAAGCAGACACCACAAAGACTACCTCATAAATCTTATAGGCGATCCGAACACCTATATGATCCCAGTTCCAGCCGCACAGTTCCTCCAAGCAGAATTCCAGTTTATTTTCTTCAAAGGCTTAACCGAGTCTCCATAGGCAGCAGCTTCTGAGCAAACAGAGTTCCCGCGAATGTAGTCTTCCCTATCTGGCACATTTCTTTCCAGAATCTTCTCCACTCTCAGCTCCCATTGATTGTGGTGGCATGGACCTAGTATAAACACCTTTGTCTTAGCACAGTGCAGCTGTTTATGGGCATTCAATCATTTGGAAGTGAACAAAATAACGGCAGCAGTCCTGAACGTGATTGAACTGGCCTCCTGAACACCTTCTGCTGAACACCTTTTTATGTCTGGCCCCAAGGCTTCTGTATTTTAACTTCTTCTGTGTTGGTACTGCTTCAAGGTCAAAGATCAAATGGGCCAGTAGTTCTTATTATCCAAAAATTATAATTGATCCCTTTACAAGCGATACAAATGCTTAAAAACCCTTTTCCAAAAAAATTAAAAACAATTACAGATTCCCCAAGCATTTTAAAGTAATTACAAATTCTCCTTACTGCTATTGATTCCGGGTTGAAGGTCATCACAAGTAGCAGAGAAGGCTGATCAAGACAGTCCATATAGACAATATCTAATGCACCATGTGGAAGTCATTCAACAAAGTGTCGCACAGGAGGTTTGTTAAAAAGATGGAAGCCCACGGAATTAAGGCATTAAGCTAAGAGTGAATTGGTAGCACCACTACTGATCGAGCAGGCCAAGTCCTAAAGGACATAGCTGCTAGACTAGGTATGCAGCAAGTGGTGAGGGAACCAACAAGAGGGAAAAACCAACTTGATCTCATCCTCACCAATCTACCTGTCGAAGCCTGTCAATGACAGCATCGGTAGGAGTGACCATCGTACAATCTTCGTGGAGATGAAGTCCCGTCTTCACGTTGTGGGTACCCTCCATCGTGTTGTGTGGCACTACCGCCATGCTAAATGGGATAGATTTCGAACAGATCTACCAACTCAAGACAGGGCATCCATGAGGCACTGTGGGCCATCAGAGCAGCAGAATTGTACTCCACCACAATCTGTAACCTCATGGTCCAGCATATCCCCCACTCCATCATTACCATCAAGTCAGGGGATCAAACCTGGTTCAATAAATAATGTAGGAGGTCATGCCAGGAGTAGTTCCAGGCATACCTAAAAAAAATGAGGTGTCAACCTGGTGAAACTAAAACACAGGACTACTTGCACATGTCAAACAGTGGAAGCAACATGCAATAGACAAAGCTAAGTGATCCCACAACCAATGGATCAGATTAGAGCTCTGCATTCCTGCCATATTCAGTGGTGAATGGTGGTGGACAATTAAACAATTAACTGGAGGAGGAAGGGTCCACAAATATCCCCATCCTCAATGACGGGGGACCCCTGCTGTTGGCACCAATCTGATCCACACCGACCATCCAGCCAACTAGCTCCCTAAGGAACAAAAGCAGAAAATGCTGGAAAAACTCAGCAGGCCTGACAGCATCAGAGCCTTCTGAAGAAGGGTCATACGGACTCAAAACGTTAACTTTGTTTTTCTCTCTCCACAGATGCTGTCAGACCTGCTGGGTTTTTCCAGCATTTTCTGTTTTTGTTTCAGATTTCCAGCACCTGCAGTATTTTGCGTTTAGCTCCCCAAGAAGTCTGAGTTACTGTGGCAACATGCACCTTTACATGCATGTTGTAGCCTGGAGCTCTGAACAGCGATGGCTCCAAATTTCTTTCCACCATGCAGCTGACCTGGAATCTCTCCTGCTCTTACCGCCTGTCATTGATGTATGTTAGAAGGATTTGCAGATTGACACGCAACCTGCTTGGCCACATTATAAACGCACTCCCTTGGCCTGGCATGGGGCTAGAACTTGGAGCTTTTGACTCAGAGGCAGGGACACTACTCACTGCACCACAAGACCTCCTCACACCATTTCAAAGATGTTGATAGCAGTCATGTTGAATATTTTTGCAGCAGACTAGCCTACCAAACAAGTGCAGTCGCAGTAGCAAGCAGTAACAGTATGTTGCTGGAGCAGCTTAATTAACACCAACTGCTTGGAAGAAGCTCATGAAAGGGTCCATGAGACAGAGCAGTCAGCTGAGTTCCTTTGAAGGCCTTTCTTGAAAATTTTACAGCCAACCATTAAACAATGACTGTAGTAGCTGCCCAATTCCTACTGGCTGTTGTCTTTCTCAGGCTTATGTGAATAGCAAGCCTTGCCATCTGGTATGGCTAGTTTAAAATAATAACTAATTTACATTAAGATCCTTAAACCCCAGAAAACACTTAAGAACAAGCCTTGCCTTTCAGAAGTCAAATTGTGAGACAAAGGCTTGCAAAATCAGCCGTAAGCTGCCCAATCCGTATGCAAAGACACATCAAAATTCTCTTGAGGTATTTGGCAAATGCTCTCTATGCTAAAAGCACCCCTGACTAGATTATGTTGTGGCTTGATAGCCCTGTGATGAATGTTGTTAAGTGGACTTGGAGTTTGACATTTTAGACACATTTGTCGGTAAACAACATTATTGGTTTGGCTGGTATCTATCTAATGTATTTAATGCACAGCCATGAAAAATAGAAGCAATTTGCAGCATACGCTTTCAGAATCAATTTATAGTGATATCTCCTTCATTTCTCTATTTCTAAACAAGAAAACAGAGTGCTGAGAGATGTCTTAATAAGCGCAGGCAAAAACACTCAAAGGCCAAGTTTCCACTACAGGTATAATGGGCCTTTATGAACAAAATGGGGCTAGAAATGGTGCTGATTTCCTGAATTGAAGTTATGTTTCATATTTCCATTCAAATCATTTGCTTATTGTCGAATGCAAGATCTTCCACCAGCCAGCGGAAGTGTAATGGAACCTAATTGTTTCATTGTTTTCCCCATGCATTAAAAAATGTATTTAAGGATGGCAACATAGTGCTGTTTTATTAAAATAGCTGAAAATGGGTTTATCACAAAAATAAGCATTTTTAATAAGAATGTCTACTTCCCCACCTGTGAGCAACCTGATTTTAAATCATTGAAACAGACAACATAGAAGCATTTACTAGTTTTATTGGTGTACACTAGTCATTTCTTAGTAAATTGCGTAAACCCTTTTGAAAAGTACCTGCTGGTGACATTGCACCTAAAAATAAATTGAATTTTAAATGCCTCCTTGAACGGCTACAATTAAGTGTAATTAATGGAGACTTGTGATTATGAGTAATCCAATCTAGGGGTGTGGCCAGTTTTGTTGTCTTCAACAGCTTTCAACACAATGTTTCTTCAAGCAGCAAAACTTGATTTAAGCTGGACATAACATGCGCTTAAAATCCCTCAAACATTCACAGTGATTTGGCTGACTTTGTGAAAATTGCACTAAAAAAGTCAGCGTAAAGTTATGAAACACTAGACCTAGATATTTGTCAATGATCTGTTAGCAAGAGATGGGTTTTTTCAACCCTGACATTGCACAGCAGCAGTAGGGTGATTCCACCAGACTACACTCATAGCAATGAACCTCATCCAGGGAAAGTTACAGGCACACATCCCATGGTTTAATATGTTTGATAATTAAAGGGAGTAAAATCATGGGGAACATGTCTATTTCCCAAATGCATTCCTGAGGAGGGTGCGAGACCCACAGGGGACATGTCTCCTTCCAGGAGCACAATCTCCTATATTCAGCTCTAATAGCTACCACATGGGAAAATCATCGAACCTACTCTAAAGAAATAGCAAAAAATTTGATTAAAAATTCACTACGATGTATATAAGGTGGAAATTCTTAACGTCGGCAAGTTAACAGAAGTCTATCCACCACAACACGCAGTAAATGTAGACGCTGTGACTCACAGGCTGATGAGATGGGATGTTTCAAGAAGTAAAATTGTAAAAAAAAATTAAAATTAAAATGGCATCTGAAGATTAAAACAGTGAATGCTAAACAGCATGACAATGCTTTTTAACACTAGCGCTGCTGCCTCAGCCCTCATTGCTCATTCGGAGAAACAATTCAAGCATCCAGCTCACTGCAAATTCAAATATCTTTTGGAACAGAAGCTTCAGTGCTTAAGTGAGTTAAAAAGTCAATAGCACACTGTGAAATATTGCAGTTTTGAGAGCATTTTGGACGAATTGTCATAACAGCAGGTCCAATAGATGTGCTGTAACTGAAAGTTTTCAGACCCTTCCAAACATTGCCTATTGATCATAGTACAATCAGGACTCAATCAGATACACCATTTATAGTGTGCATTTTAATTTGGTTCCATTGATTCTTGCCTGCACTATTTTAACACCGTTACTTTGAAAGGGTTCGTGGCAAGTTGAAAATAGCACATTCAGGATTTCATATAATAAATATAATGGCTTCTTAAAAATGTCTAACGTAGGAAATTAACCCCTTAAATTCAATTTCAACAAAGCAGGAATGCTACTACATGTTATTCATAATCATTTGATACAGACCTTTGTTAGGCAGCATTTCAATTTTTCTTCCCATTCTTAGTAACGTTAACAGAAATCAGATCTAAACTGCTGGCCTTGTTAAAGGCTTGTTGAAGGTTGTAGGTGAAAGAGAGTGAAGAGAGAAAATGTTTAACTGCTCCAGATTTCTTCCAGTCTTCAGCTTAGCAGCTTGGGTATTGTAGTAAAAGACATTTAAAAATGGTGACTCTAGTCACATGACCTCTCTCCCATAATGATTTCAGAAGGTAATTGGTTAGCTTATGTCTTGATAGACCGTGGCTATGTAAATAGTTTAAAATTAATGTGATGTAAATAGTTCGAAAATAGTTTAAAGTTGTTGTTAAGAAGTTGATAGAACACTTGGGGGGAGGTGTAATGTAATGGGTTAAAAGAACAATTATGGTAATGAGATGTAGACCAAGATGTAGCAGTGACATCAGCGGTCATATGTTAGAGCATGTCTTTCCAACACGCCAGGTTGTGGTCCCAAAGCCATTCTATGTGGCCACCAGAGCCATGTTCAAAATGCCGGTCAGACAGGTAAGTGAAGTTGAAGTTGAGGAAGGGGAGGCTGTGGGGGCCATGGGAGAAGGAGAGACTGTGGGGGCCACGGGGAGGAGACACTATGGGGGCTACGGGGAGGAGAGACTGTGGGGGCCTGGTGCTAAGATGCTGGCTGCAAGGCCTAGCAGAGAGACGCTGAGAAGCCTGGGGTCAGGAGTGGGGGAAATCATCCCCTTCCCAACTCCTTCCTCCACCCTTACTCCCCGCCCTCTCTGCAGTCCTTCCTTCCCCAGGAATCCTTTCGCTCTCCGCAGTCCTTCCTCCCACTGGACTCCTTCCTCCCCCTGGATTCCCTCCCCTCCCCGCACTCCTTCCTCATCCTGGACTCCCTTCCCTCTAAACCTTCCACCCTCCTTGTGCCATCCTCTCCCCTGTTACAACCTCTCCCACCGTAGCCTGTCCCCACCTACCAACCTTCTCCCCAGACACCTTGTTTCTGCCCCCCTCCCCGACACCTTCATGCCCCCTCCCTACCTCACACTCCCCCACCCCGACACCTCCTCCTCTCCCAGTCCTAGACCTTCCTCTCCCACCCCCTGGTACATCTTCCTCTCCCAAACACAGCTGGACCTTCCTCTCCACCCCCTCGACCATCATCCGTTGTGAGCAGACCCTTAACGGTGACTTTCCACCTTCCGTGAGCTGCTTCACGGTGGAACCATGTCTATGTGAATCCACCCAGCATGCGATGCACGTTCCTCCAGTGTGCTGGTGCTGTCGGGCTCCAGCATCTTCTGCCCCTCGGATGCCCGCGATGTGAGCCAGGCCCTGGCGGTAAGTCCCGACTGCTGCACGCGGCACTTGTCAAGACGTGTTCTACACCGGCATATTTTAACGATGACATGGGTGGACGATTCAGTGTTGGGGGGGATGATTCTAGCGGGCTGGGCTTATAATAATATGCAGATTTATTACAATGAAGTTCCTGATGTCCGACGGCAGGAAATGCGGCCTGCCATTGGTGGGCAGAGTGGATGATCACAAACTGGTTTCATGATGTTGTGAAACTGATTTTTTGGCCTTCTCTCCATATTGTCCGCTCACGCCACCGAACATGCCTTGGCACAGGAAATTCCACCCCAAGCCTCTTTCCAGGACTGTCGGATTGCTGGCTAGTGCATTCCATCAGCTAACTGTCCACAGTCTATTTGGGGGAAATATCAACATCAGTGTGTACAGAAGAAAAGCACTGGCTTCAGATGACACAGTTCAAACAAGGCCAGAGATGTCAGGGTTAAAACTGGGTTTGGATGGTCGTGTAAAATGGGGGATAGTGAACTGGAAGCCCATCTATAACCTGGTTTTGTCCCATTGAGTCAATGGAAGAAGACTGGAATGGGGTTGATGGGAGGAATGTAAAGTGGGCACTGTCGATTCGCTATCATCCATTTTATTGCTGTCGCCCAAAGCCAAATACATCACCGTTATCTCCAACATTTTTCTGTTCCCCTGGTTTCAAGTCACCAAGTGTTAATGCTGTAGATCTGAAGATTACTCGAACTAGGGGTCACAGCTTAGAGTATTTTAAAATGGTTCAAATGGTCAAAGTATCTCAGCAAATGTTTTAGCATTTCAGCCAGTTAGAGAAAAGTGAAGCTTTTCATTTATGAACATAGGAAATAGGAACAGGAGTAGGCCATTTGGCCCCTCGAGCCTGCTCTGCCAGTCAATAAGATCATGGCAGAACTTTTTGTATTTTAAGTTCCGCATTCCCATCTACCTCCGATTATCTTTGATTCCCTTGCCTAACAAGAATCTATCTACCACTGCCTTAAAAGCATTCAGTGATCCCACATCCACCGCTTTCTGAGACAGTGGGCAGAATTTTATGTTCGTGGGGCCCACCCCAATCAGCGGCTGGCGCGCAGCCGATCTCTGCCGGCGAAATGGGCCGCGCCGCCATTTTGCGCGGGCAGGCCGATTAAGGCCTGCCGAGCGCGTTTCAGACTCCCGTGTACAGCGGGAAATTCAAATTGGCGGCGGGCATGTTCAGACCGCCGGTTCCAATGGAGAACCAGCTGTCTGTATAAAGAGCGGCCAGGCAGCCTCCTTTAGGCTGTTCACCATGGCCAGCGACCAGGCTCCAGAGAAGGTCAGGGCAGAGGAGGGGGAGGGGGGCAGGCTGCTGGGTAGGCCAGCGGGGGGGCCACTGTGTCCCTCGGTTCTCCGATACCTGCCTTGCTGTCCTCCTGGAAGAGGTGTCAAATCGTTGGGAGGTCTTGTTTCCCAAGGATAAGAGGAGGAGGGCCCCCCCGTCACCAGGCAGGCCTGGCAGGAGGTGGCGGAGGCTGTAAGCTCCCATGACGATGTGCGGCGCACCGGAACCCAGTGCCGCAAGCGCTTCAATGATTTGTTGCGCTCTGGAAGGGTGAGTACCATGTCAGCTTTGGCCATGTGACCCAGCAGGTAGCCTTAGCCTTTGAGCCCCACCCCCCCCACGTCTTAGTGTCATTACTGCATTGGGCATTTGGCATACGCTGGGTGGGCAAACAGATAGTGACCATGCTTACATCAGCCTTAGTGGTTGAGGAGAAGATGGGTTCTCCCTGCAGCATATGTTGGTGTTTGTCACATTTGAGTAGTCTGGGGGCAACCTGCAGGGGAGGCAGCTAGACACATACTCAGAACTCCAACACATGGCTTATTGATGGTGATGAGATGGTGGAAGGGGAGCCTCAAGGTGCCGTGACCAAGAGCCATCTGCTGGCCCCGGCGCCGCACCTAGTTGCGCCTCCTTGCCATGGGCACTAAGACCCGTGTGTTATTCAAAGTGATGGACGCTGAATGTGTCCAAGGTGTCTGTTGGGGTAGGGGGTTGGGAGCAGCCGTACTATCTTCTGGGGACTGATCACCAGTAGTGTGGACAGGAGCCGCTGGAGGCCTCAGATGGGCCACTGTAGTTGGGGTGCAGCGTGCGCGTGCAGAGTACATGAGCGATCAGCCCCAATAAATCCTCTTCTGTGTTCTGCAGGCAAAAACAGAGCACAATAGCCATGAATGTTTGCGGACTGGTGGTGGGCACGCCATGCTACAGCACCTCACCACGTATGAGGAGCAGACCATGGAGCTGGGGAGGAGGCAGGTGGCCAGGTCGGCAGGTGTTGGCGAGGCTGGGGTGCAGCGGCCAGGTATTTGAGGTCCACAGTCCCATCCACTCTGTCTCCCCACCATCCACAGCACTGATGGTTGCTGCAATCGTTAATGCAGCAACACTGCTCATTCACAGACTGAGACACTCAGACGTGTGGGTCATACACAAAGGTCCCTTGGTCCCTTGAGGATGTGCATCTCTAGCACCTTCCAAAGTCACCTTGTCCCATTTGTGACCACTATCCCCATGGCCTAACATTGCCATGGCATCGCTGTTGTACATCCAAAGACTTATTGCATCTTAGGAGGGTTTGTACCTCCACCACCCTTTCAGCCAGTGCGTCCCACATTACTCTGTCCAAAAGGTCCTCAGCACCTCACCTGTCAACCTCATGGCACTCAACTTAAATAAATACCACCACGTTAGTCACGTTAGAAGGGAAAAGTTGCCTTCTGTCCACCCGTTCAATGCCCCTCATAATGGTATGAAGGTCAATAATGTGACCTGTCAATCTCCTGTGCTCCACAGCAAATGTCACAAGTGTTTGCAAGGTTTCCTCATAACTCCAACTCTCCAGGCCAGCATGCATCCAGGTCAGGTACCTCTGCACTCTCCCCACTCCAATGCCATCCCTCCCATGACGCGCAGGTCACAACTGAACGCAGAAGTGTAGATGTGGCCTCGACAGCGTTTTCTGCACTTGCAACATGACCTCCCTTTTCCTACATTCTATTCCTCGGTGACTGAAGGCAAGTCTGGCTTTGACCTTGTTAAACACCTTATGTTCCTGTTCTGCTACCTTAACGGGTCTGCCCAGCAAGGTCCCTGTAATCGCTGTGACTTCCCACGGTCCTACCGTTACTCATGTATTCCTGTACCTTGCTTGTCTTGCCCAAGTGCTTAACCGCACACTTATCCACATAACATTCCATGTGGCATTCCTTAGGCCATCTGACCAGCCTGTCTGTATGTGCGTGTAATGTTTGGGCCTCCTCTTGACTATTTACCACCCCACCGATGTTCGTCTCCTTAGGTTCTTGAAGGGTGAGCGAATTATGAGCCTGGGGGGGAAAGGGATGAAAGGTGTTACTGGCTGAACACTAACTGATGCACTGTCCTTGTTGTTAATTTCAGCATCACCAACGCATGGCCGCCAGCAACACGTCCAGAGCACCCCCTCCACAATTGAGTGGCATTACTTGCAACTTGCGTAACATCATTTCAGCCAGCCAGGCACCAGCGCAGTGACAAACACTTCGGTGGGGATTATAACGTCCCGGGAAACAGTAGAGAGGGCACTTCACAATCGCTGGAGGAGATGGCATGGACAGAGAGTGCCGATGGCGCCAGCAGCCGGAGGACTGCAGGGGACCAGGCACATGCTGAGTCGGGCAGTGGTGATGTGCCTCTGGAGATGTCACCAATGCAGCAGCTGCAGGACAAGCGGCAGGATGTGTGGGAGCATCTGGCAGGTTTGCATGAGGGTGTACTTCAGTTGGTCTCTGTGGTGGAGGAGTCCAGGCAGAGTGTAAGTGATGGCATGAAGCTCAGGACAGAGCTTCAGTCTTCCTCCATTGAGAGATTGGCGACTCTCATGGAGAGGGGCTTCCAACAGATTGAGACTCTTCTGATTGGGTTACACTCTGACCTGCAAGCCCTCACAGCGCTAATGGCCACAGGTGGTCATTCCCAATGTGGGAGATGTTCTGGGCACCTAGTGTTGCCGCTCCGTGCCCATCCATCTGCGGTGAGCGGGGAGGTCCAATGTGACCTCACGTCAGCGTAGCTCCTCTCAGGACGCTCCAGATGAGGGCAGCAGCTCCTCCTCCCCTCTGCCAGTGACCGTTGCATCCGTTGAGGCTGCGACAACTAGGGAGGTGCCAGTTCTGGAACTGGCCACTCCCTCCCAGGCGGGGCCATCACAGGCTCCACGGGCCAGAGGACGCCCGCCAAGGTCATCGAGGCCAACAGGACAGCAGAGTCAGCAGGCTGGCTCTCAAGCCACTCCGAGCGATGGGGCGGCACCTAGACGTAGCACCCGCAAACATAAGCATAAGGCACGTTAGGCACTCCATGGGTTTGTCACTGGTGATTTTGTGTTGGCCCTAGATTAGGGAAAATATAATTATGTACGTCTGAGCGACGTTTGTGCTTTATTTTGGATGGAATAAAGTCCAATTTTCTGACCATGGCTGAGGGTGTTTCCTTTGTGCTGCTTTGTATGTTTGAGTCGACATTGATGTTTCTGTACCAAGCCCTTAGTAGCAGCTGATGAGGTGGAAGATGTAGTACCTAAGTGCCACGTGTGGCAGCGCCAGGCAATGCTGGTCCTGCAGACCCATGTGTGTGGAGCTAGCTGAAGGTTCATTGGAATGAAAGTGTCCCGGGTGTCCCTGCCTCCTTGCTGTAGTAGCGGGTCAGCGTGCTGCCCCTCATCATCGCTCTGTGATTCCTCATCCTCTGAGCCATTGCTGGATTCATCATGTGCAGTCTCATCCACTGCGTCAAGGTCTTCATCGTCAACTGCATTCCCCCTTTCCAGCGCAAGATTGTGCAGAGCGCAGCATGCTACCACTATCACAGAGACGCGATCTGGGGGGTACTGGAGTGCGCCCCCTGAGCGGTCCAGGCACCGGAAGCGCATCTTGAGAAGACCAATGGCTCTCTCCACCACAGCCCTTGTGGAGCCGTGGCTCCTATTGTAGCGCTCCTCAGCTTCTGTTCTTGGACAGCGTAGTGGCGTCATGAGCCACCTTCTGAGGGGATAGCCCTTGTCACCCAGCAGCCAACCATCCAGCCGAGCTGGAGCACTGAAGAGCCCCGGCACCTGGGAATGCCTGAGGTTGTAGGCGCCGTGGGAGCTGTCTGGGTACCTTGCACAGACTTGCAGAATCTGCATCCTGTGATCACACACTATCTGCACGTTCATGGAGTGGAAGCCCTTCCTGTTGACGAAGGCACCGGGCTCACCTGCTGGCACCTTGATGTCCACATATGTACAGTCTATAGCACCCTGGACACGGGGGAAGCCAGCAATGGCCGCGCAGCCTCTGGCTCGCTGTGTCTGACTTGCCTGGTCGCAGCAGAAGTGGATGAAGGTCAATGCACACCTGAACAGAGAGTCTGTAACCTGCTTGACACAAGTGTGGACAGCTGATTGGGAGACACCGCAAAGATCACCCACTGAGCCCTGGAAGGAGCTAGAGGCATAGAGGTTGAGGGCAACTGTGACCTTCAGAGCCACTGGCATGTGGTGTCCACCCACACAGTTAGGGGAGATCTCAGGGCCAATCATCTGACAGATGTAGTTGACTGTCTCCCTTGACAGTCGGAGCCTCCTTTGGCACTGCACCTCAGTCATATTGAGGTAACTGCTTCGCCGCCTGTAAACCCTGGCAGCAGGATAGTGGCGTCTTCTGCGGCCCCTTCCACCTTGGACAGCCTTTTGGCCCTGTGCCCCTTGTGCCTGCGCCTGGCCCCCCAAAGGTCGCTCCCCTGGAGGCTGATTGTTCACTCCTGGCCACCTCTTTATTCTATCCCTCCCTTCCTCCTCAGAGGAGCTGCCTCCAGTGGAGATGTCAGAACCCATACCCAGGCTAAATGGAGCCTCCGGAAAGCTGCAGGCCCGATAAAGATTACTGACTGCAGACTGCTGAGCTGAAGCTTCAAAGTACAGAGAAAGCTATTGGAAATCGATCTGAACTGCTAACAATCACACAGGCAAGTTTAAAACACTTTCTGCATTAAATACTTCAGCTAAAACATTAACAACCCCTCTGAGCCCACATATCCCAACAGTGGATGAGGTTTGTTAAAAAATCAGTTACCCGCCTGCCCGTTGGGTAACCGTGCGCGAGGTGAAGATCGCACGGTCTCCTCAAAATCAGCGTGGATTGCCGAGTTAAGGGCCTTAACAAGGCCTTTAATTAATGGCGGGCGTGCGTCGCGCTTCATAGCGCGCCCTCCCACCTAAATATCACGATGGCCCGTGCTGATATTAGGACGCTCGCCCGATGTCAGCGCACGCCATTTTAAGTGCTGAAGTGTAGGCTCCGCCACACGCACGTCATACATTAAGTTCTGCCCAGTGAGTTCCAAAGTCACACAACCCTCTGAGTG
This sequence comes from Cetorhinus maximus, assembly GCF_964194155.1. Lineage (NCBI taxonomy): Eukaryota > Metazoa > Chordata > Chondrichthyes > Lamniformes > Cetorhinidae > Cetorhinus > Cetorhinus maximus. The sequence goes on from NC_135894.1 coordinate 24,098,791, forward strand.
AAAAAATTCTCCTCATCTCTATCCTATAAGGGTGACCCGTAATTTTAAAACAGTGCCCCCTAGTTCTGGACTCACCCACAAGAGGAAACATCCTTTCCACGTCCACCTTGTCAATACTGTTCAGGATCTTGTATACTTCAATCAAATCACCCCTCACTCTTCTAAACTCCAGTGGAAACAAGCCCAGTCTGTCCAGCCTATCCTCATAAGACAACCGGCTCATTCCAGGTATCAATCTAGTAAACCTTCTCTGAACCGCCTCCAACAGATTTACACCTTTCCTTAAATGAGGAGACTGAAACTGCACACAGTATTCGAGATGCTGTCTCACCAATGCCCTGAATAACTGAAGTGTAACATCCTTATTTTTATGTTCTATTTCTCTTATAATAAAGGATAGCATTCCAATTCTTAATTACTTGCTGTATCTGCATACTAACTTTTTGTGACTGAAGGATGAGAACACCTACATCCCAGATTCCTCTCTAGCTCGGAATTCTGCAGCCGTTCTCTGTTTAAGTAATACTCTGCTTTTTTATTCTTCCTGCCAAAATGAACAACTTCACATTTTCCAACATTATAGTCCATCTGACAGAATTCTGCCCATTCACTCACTTAACCTACCTTTAGCCGTCTGCAACCCCCTTATGTCTTCTTCACAACATACTTTCCTACCTATCTTTGTGTCATCTGCAAATTTAGCTGCCGTGCCTTCACTCCTCTCATCTAAGTCATTGATTCATTGATGTAAGTTGTAAAAAGTTGAGGACCTGTGGGACTCCACTCATCACATCCTGCCAATCAGACAAAGACCCGTTTATGCTTACTCTCAGGCCAGCCAGCCAATCTTTAACCCAGGCTAATATGTTACTCCCTACACCATGAGCCTTTATTTTCTGCAATAAGCTTTGATGTGGCACCTTCTCAAATGCCTTCTGGAAATCCAAGTACAGTGTATCTACAGGCTCCCCTTTATCCACAGCACATGTTACCCCTTCAAAGAACTCTAATAAATAGGCTAAACATGATTTCCCTTTCACA